>NC_137160.1:68727893-69124437 GCF_951394435.1 Stenella coeruleoalba | reverse complement strand
GGTCTCCAGCTCTCATAAGGCCCAGCCAGACTCCCACAGGTGAATGGTCATTGGCCAGGGGCCCCCAGGGCCTTGACTTCTCAGGGAGAGTTGGGATGGCCTCACCTCGATGGGCTGGCTGCCAGCACACATGAGCAAGGGCACCCAGGAATGTGGCAGAAAAGAGACTGGGGCAGGAACACAAGCATTGTCATTGGCTCCTGTGTTATGGCCGGCAAGACTCCATTCTGCTCTGGGCCTCAGTTTCCCCAATTCTCATCCAATGGAGAGGAGCACGCCTACTCCAGCAGGCTGCTGTGAGGGTTCAATCCACAAGTAGGTGCCTATCCTCAAAACAATAGGTATTCAACTGTGTGATTATTAGTCGCAACCAAACTATTCTACAGACAGGAAAGCGGAGGCCCAGAGAGGGCAGGTCATTGGCACAAGGTCACACAGCATGCAAGACCTAGCCCATGGCATCCATCTCAACCCCCATTCGAGAAAAGGAAAGAACCTGCTCCATGGGCATGGAGACCGTCAGCACGGGAACACCCCATTTCTGTCCTTCAACCACAGACGCCAAGCCCACCGGGCATTGAATTAACTCGTCCTTTTGCAAAGGATCCCCGACAGAAAACTCCTCCAGAGACAAGGGAAAATACTTCCCTCAAACCTATTTACTTTTCAAATTTCAGTTGCCATAACAACTCGGCACAACTATTTATGTGAAATCTTCGCCTTCCAAGTCTTGCCGAGCACCACGCTCTGCACAGAGTTCAGCTCGGCCCTTTCAATAACAACATATTTTTTCAATCAATTTGGGTCTGGGATTTTTTTCTCTATAAACACATAAAGTATGTTGTGCAAAACTTTTAAAAGCTAACAGGGAAATGCCGCGTTTTATAGACCCATTCTTCTCTGATGGCCCCCAATAGATCCTTTCTGAAGCATGATACTGACAGAAAGGACAGGCCAGCTTGGGTTTTTTTTAAAAAAACGTCTTTGAATTGTTTCCACTCTTGGTCATCCGCAGAGCACCTGGAGTCGGCGGGGATTCTGGTGAAGAGCCCTGAGCACCGGCTACAGCCCAGGCCCTGCCCCTAACAGACTGTATGTCCTTGGAAAAGTCAGCGCAGGTCTCTGGCCTGGAAAGGGGCACATTTGGTCGAGCTGGGCCCCCGCCCAAAACCGGGGGTGGAGGATCTCCCGGGGTGGCACCCTGTGTCTGAGGCATCCTGCAAATGTCCTGAGATGATGACAGCCACAGGTTTGCATTTTCCGAAACAATCCCAGCTTCAGATTTTCTGTTCCAGGCTCCTTGTGAGCCTTTGTACAAGCTGTTCCTTTTGCCTGGAATTTCCCCTTTGTCAACCTGTCAAGTTGACATGAAGGGGCCCGCGCTTGGTGTAATGCTCTGCTGTGGCTGTCTTGAAATTCTTAAGTATTTTTGAACAAGAGGCCCGGCATTTTCATTTTGCAACTGGCCCCTTGGATTCCATAGCAATTCCAGTCGGTCTTTATTCTAGTACATTGTGTGTATCAAATCATTTAATGCTGGACAACTCTTTAAAGCAGGCATTGCTGTGATATCTGTTTTACAGATGAGGAAACTGAGTCCCAAGAGGTCAGAGGTCTAAGATCATCATCATCCCCCCAGGTTCCAATGCGAGCTGTTATGCATTAGGCGCTATTCCAAGCACTTTTCCTGTGTTACCTCATCTAATCCTCGTGACAGCTCTGTGAGATGGAAACCATTATGATCCCCATTTTCCAGAGGCACAGAGAGGTTAGGTAATGTGCTCAACATCACACAGCAAGCAAGTGGAAAAGCCATGCTTTCCTATGAGGCCCATTGGATCTCTCCCTTACACGACAGCAGCAACTTCCTCAATGGGTCCTGGGCCCTGGGCTTACCCCTTCCAGCCCATCCTCAGGATAGTAACCAGAGCCATCCATCTCCCGTAACCTGACCTTCCATCATGCCACTTTTTGGTTGCAAATCTTCCCATGGTCCCAGGGATCTCAGGAAACATCTAACCTCCTTAGCCTGACCATTGAGACCCTCAGTGATATGACCTCTGCTGACCTCTACAGCTTCAGTGTCCCCTGCAGCCCTCGTGCTCCCGCCATCCAGATTGCCTGCAGTTAGATCTCTGCACACATCAGGCTGCTTCCTGAATTATCAGGTTAGGGACCCCTGGTTTCCTACACAGAACCTGACACACAGGCACTCTAGAAAATTTTGCTGGACTGAAGCGACCTGTCTAGGTAGAGCCCATCAGGATAGAGCCCAGACCATATAGGGCCTCATACTTGACACTCCCAGAGCCAGGGATGGCTTCACCCGCAGAGCTCTTCACCCGCAGAGCCAGGAAGCTCACTCCTCGAGGCCCCTCCAGTCCAGCTCCTTCTCTCTGTCCCCTGCCAGCCCTCCAGCAAGGGCTTACACAGATGCCTGCCCCCCCTTGCCCCCCATTTCTCTGCCTCCAGGCATGCCCCTTCCAGTCAGTTCTCCAAACTCCAGCTGGAGAAACATTTTTAAAACACAGATAGAACCATTTCATTCTCTGCTTTACACCCAGCATTCTCAAAATGAAATCTGAAAAGCTAACGGGGCTGAGAGGCTTCCATATCTGCCCCTGCTGACGTCACAGGCCATGTGTCCACACCCCAGCCACCCCAGGCCACACGCAGCCACTTCAGGCCTCTGGCTTCATAAGCCATTCCTCCTGGCTTGGCTGCCCCAACCCTGGTTTCTCCGTTTTGCCGCAGCTGAACAGTTTTTCTTCTGGAAGCTTTCCCTAACCGTTCCTCTTCCCTTCAAAGCGAAGTCAGGCTCCTCCTGGGCTCCTGCCACCCCCTGTCCTTCCCCATCAAAATATGTGTCACATTATTATAAGCACTGGTCTGCATGTCTGCCCCCTGTCCCCCATTGAAGGTGAGCTTCCTGAGAGCAGAGGCCATATTTTATTCCTCAATGTACCTTCTACGCTTGGAACATAGAATGTGCTCAGTAAATAGATGGATAGATGATGGATGGGTAGATGGGTGGATGCATGGATGGATAGAATGGTGGACAGATGGATGAGTGGATGGATGGATGGATGGATGGTATGATGAATGGAATAACGGGTGAGTGAAGAGATGCATGGATGGAAAGAAGAATGGAATGGTGGATGGGTGGATGGGTGGCTGGATGGGTGGGAGGGTGAATAGATGGGTGGACAAATGTGCAGACAGATGAAAGAAAACCCCTGAAACCATCTTTTAATAGTTAATATTTGGATGGTAATGTACTCAAAGTTCTGAGCACGTAGTAGGCCGGCAATAAATGTTTATTGAATTGATGGTTGAATGAATGTCCGAGGGCGGCCGGTGCTCATCCCACCGTAAGCACCTGTTTTTCATCTTGTTTATTCCATTCTCTCCTACCTCCATCCTCAATCTCCCAGCCTCCCGTTGTTTCCAGCAGTTGTCACGTGACTCCCAGTGGCCAAGCTCCCCAGATCCATGCCTGCACATTAATTATTGAGTGATATAATCCAAATTTATCTAATGAATTAATAATAGGCCATAGGGGTATTTTAATAATGAAATATTTGGAGTTATGTTTTGATAATTGCAGGAGGCTTTCATAATTACCGCACGACCATGGAAATAAGATCAAAATCAATTAGGTGGTATGAAATGACACCCCAGGAGCACCCCCTCAAAGCTTTAATGGATAGACCTACCAGGATGAGGAAGATCAGTTGCTCTCTGAGCCAGCTAAGGCCTGGGTCAAGGCCTTTGCAGGATGCTTGAGCTGGGGAGGGATTCCAGGAAGGACAAGGGAAGAAACATCACTGAAATACATCAGATGTTTGAGTCACAAAGTGCTTTAAAGGCCAACAGAACAAGCATCTGCTTTTACAGATGAAAAGACCAACGTTCAGAGAGGAACCCTGACTCACCAAGGCAGCCTCAAAATAGAGAGCCTGGACTGCATCTCCGGACTCCCAGTCCAGGGCTCTCTTGGCCCTGGACCACACGCCCTCCCTCTTCTGCCATGACACAGCCCTCAATGGTTTGTCTGAGCCCTGGCCATGCCTCCAGTCTCAACCCCTGCGACTCCCCAAACCACCTAATGTTCACGAACCTCGACTTCTTCACACCTCTGTGCCTTTGCCTGTGCTGTGCCCTCTGGCCAGGGCGCCTTCCCTTCCCACACCCAGCCTCTAGGTGTGCCTGGCAAAGCGCTCCCGGCGGGGGTCACTCCCTTCCTCCTGGCCTCAAGGGCCCCCACTACACGGTGACTGCTCATCCGCTTCCTCTGAAAAGACTGGCGCTCCTTTAAGCCAAGGGCAAGTTCACTGTGTCTCTCTGGGATGTTAACACAGGGGCCTGACAAAGAGTAAAGGCACAATATAGGTTTATTCAAAGCCAGATGGTGGACAGGGAGGGGGAAGAGAGACGCGAAAGAAGGGAAATAAACAAGGCAAGTTTGTTCTGGAGTTATTTCCACCATGTGCTTAGCCGAGGCCACCAAAAGGACATTTGGGCTTAAAAGTGCTAGTTTAAGGACATCTCACTGGATATTTAAGCAACAATAAAATTAGATACATGAAAGCAAGAGAAATCTTTTCAGGAGGACACAGAATGCTAATGATGGCAGATTGGTATTCTAAACCACCACCCTCCCCCTCAATCCCCCCACCAACCCCGCGCGCACACACACACGCACAGTCAAGAAGCCTGGGCTATTGACCCTGAGGTCCTTCTCTAAGATGTGTCCTCAAGAAGCCACTTGAACTTGCTGCAGACACTGCCCAAAGCGGGTCTCCGGGCAGAGCTGACAAGCGGCAGCTGGGGCTGGAACGGGTGTGACTGTGATCTGTTTCTTCAGATGCCGTGCTGATCCCACCACCGGTAACCATGGAGCCCAGTTTGAATTGCAGGTGCCAGCCAGGTTTGGCCATCTTTATCATTTATGAGCCAACAGTCAGGTCTGGGGGAGGAGGAGTTTGGCAACATTAAAGCACCACCACCTCCCGCCCCCTTCCCTGCCCCATTTCCAAGCAGGATCTATTGACTCAAACTCTGAGCTTTATTCTGAGAGGCACCATAGCACTGCCATTAAAAACACAGACTCTGGAGCCAGACTTTTAGGGTTCGAACTTCAGCACGGCCACTTACGAGCTGTGTGACCTTGGGTGAGTCTCTTAGCCTCTCTGTTACTTAGGGTCACTATGGGGAGTAATGAGCTGATTTACCTAAATGCTAGATTAGGGGGTGTCTCTGTTCTCACCTTCTCTGTTAAAAGCACCTTGATTTGCAATACCCTCCCTGACTCTCAATGTGGATTGGATGGTACTGGCCCCGCCCACCAGTGCAAGGACTTGGGCACATCCCCCATAACTAGCCAATCAGCAGAGTCCATTCCTCTGGCTACAAAGATTGGTCTGGATTAAGCCCTCGACTCAAGCCCACCAATCAGAACTAAGGAGGCTCTTCATCAAGGAATATTAGCTAGTACGGCTGTTATGTAATTGGGACAAAAGTTGACTCTCCAAGTTGAGCCTCTCTAGAGGACGGGAAAGGCAAGGGAACTAAGAGGGTTGGGATCCTCAGGCGGAGGACACCAGTGCCCTTCACACCTGTTCTCCCCAGCAGGGCCAGGTTAGGAGGGCCCTTGCTAGCTCCTGTTCTAAGATGGAGTAAAACAAGTGATTCTGAGCATGGGCCTTGAGCCTGGCAGGCCTGGCCTGATCCCCACCCTCCCTTCCTAGATGTGGGACCCTCATCTCCCACCCCTCAGTTTCTTTACCTGGAAAATGGAGATGACCAAGAACGCTGACCCTGGGAAGGTTCTGAGATCTCAGGGAAGTCAGGCGTTGTCCAGGGCCTGGCACAAAGGGTCTCGGGCAGCGAGGCTGGTCATTACTAACACGGCCATCCTGCCTTCTCTTGCAACCGGCTGTTACACATCTGTCTGCTGCCAGACTGGGCTCCTAAGGCAGGGCTGGCCTGGATGGTCACTGCACCCTCAGCATCCCGTGTGAGGCCAGGGATGGAGGGGGAGGGGATGAGTGAAGGAACAGAGGGAGGGAAGGAGGAAGGGAGGGAGAAAGGAAAAGCGCATGTGTCTTTATGACACTGAAAGCCCAGCTGCTCCAGAATCAGAGTATCTAGAATGGGAGACACAAGACCAGTCTAAATCCCTTTACTCTGCAGAGACAGAGCCCAGAGAGAGGCGGTGACCTCCCCAGGGTCACACAGCAGAGCCTGGCTGAATAGGCCCCAGCCAAGAGCGCCCCCCCCAACTCCTGCAACCAGCCTCCAGCTCCCCGACATCCCGCCTCCTGTTTCCCCCAGCCCTCTCCCCCCTCACCTCTTCCCCCCAGGCCAATCCCAACACGCAATGCCTCTTCCTGTCTGGAGAAGACACCGCCCCCAAGCCAGGTGCTCCCCTCAGGTGCCTCCTTCCCCAAATGGAATGGGCCCCAGAAAACATCCTGGAGCCTCCAGGCTTGAAGGAGCAAGATGACTCAGAGCCAGGTAGGGGGAAGCTCAGGGAGAAAGAGGCTGGAGGCTCTGGGGGAGAGAGTTCTTTGTAAGTGAGTCAGGCAAACAAGCTTCTCTCCAAATAATATCAAGAATCTCTTGGCCTGAACTCAAGTATGCAGGACACAAATGTTAGTTTCCTGTAATTGAACTTGCAGGACCGAAGCCACACTAGCTGGTTCTGATCTCACCTGCCGTGTTACTCACACCATGGGGTGACCATGGCACACAGCCTCCGGCTTCACTCCTTTTCTGGCTGCCCAACCTGGGAAGCCTCTGTCTAGTTTGGGGTGAGGTGGGGCGTAGGTCACGGGTCACCAGTTCTTCCCAACCAATTGCTTGTATCTGAGGTTCTGACTTTTGAAGTTATCATTCTGTGATATACACAGAATGCTTCCCTACCACGACGGCCTGATGCAGGGAAAGAGAGGGGTTACAGGAATGCTAGAGGAAAAGCTTTGGGTCTTGTTTCAAAGGAGCATCCCCCTTTCCTACCTGTCTAGTGTGTGCTGCCCCAGAAACACACCTCCGACAAGCACAGCAGTGCAAAGGATGTAAGAGGGTCGGGAGTGAAGCGAGGAAGGGAAAGGTTCATTATCCAGCAAGATTCTGCTGTGAGCAGCTGGGGCTCCATCCCTCTGGGAACCTCTGGGAGACCTGTGGACTATGCCCAAGGAAGGATGGAGCTGGGGTATTTATCCTCCATCTCCCATAGGGCCTGCCATTGGCCAAAGGGTACTCCCCTGGTACATTAATCCCTGTCACTTCATCAGGGAAGGACTGGCATTTGGAAAACGTGGGGTGGGCCTGCATGGGGATGGTGAGAGCCAAGGGGTGATGGGTGAGCACCACGGTGTCTGCTACACTCACACAACCAAGAAGAATAGCCCCTGGCCTGTGCACAGAGCTTCTAGCATCTGCACAGTACTCACCTGTAATTCCCTAGCATCACCTGCAGACATCGGTACCACCGCCATGTTACAGATGAGGGAGTTGAGGCCCGGACCAGGGAAATGCATCACCGATAAGAGGCCAAAAGGGGGCCACAAATCCAGGTATCTGGCTTCTAACCCCAAGAGAACCAGCTCCAGAGTTGGCCCAGGCCCCGGGTTCAAACCCTGGTCCACCTCTCTTGGCTTCACGATGCTGTGCTGAGCTGTAGACTTCACTTCCCTTTCACCTCTGTTTCATCTGCAAAATGGGGACAAGATCAGCCCCCCTCACAAAGCCAGTGTGAAGGTCTCCCAAGGGAACGTGTGCAGAAGCGCTGTGGACCGGACCCAGCGCGCAGTAGGTGCTCGGTAGTCATTCCTCTTGGGGCCCCTTTTTGGCCTCACCTGCTTCCCGCCGAGTCACTCAGGGGCTGTGGGCCAGGCCACAGTTAGTTCAGCGAACACTTACAGAGCCCCTGAGGTTGTGTTGTTCTCCCGCTGCTGTTGCCTGTGAACAAGACAGCCTGGGACTCCGCCCGCGAGGGAGGCAGGCAGGTAAAGAGAGAATTCAGTAACACCTGGAAGGCTGCACGTGCTGCACGGGAGGCTGGGGAAGGCCCAGGGAGGGTCAGGAAGCGTGGAGGGGGCTGGGGAGGAGTGAGCTCACAGCAAAGGCCAGGCCGCCGGGTCTGGAGGTAGGCTGGGGTGGGAGCAGCGTGGAGGTCTGAAAGCTAGAGGTGGCAGGATCAGGTTTTTAAACCCCCTCCGCTGCTACAAGGATGCTGGTCGGAGCTGACCAAGGAGGACCACCTCTTAACAGAGATGAGCAAACACGGCAGCCCGGCCTGGGTAGGGGGTGGGCAGGTGGGCAGAGGGGCTGTAGTTCCAGGGCTTGGTGGGTCCTTGGGGAGGCAGGAAGGGCAGTCAAGAGGCTTCAAAGACAGCCTTCATTTGGGAGCCTGAGCCCAGCTCACTGCAGGCCCTCGGCTGACACTGCCTGGGCTGTCCCAAGACCCAAAGCACCACCCCTGTGGGCCCCCCACCCCTGCCTGCCCCTCAGGGCTGTGACTGTGGCCCACGGGCCCTTCCACCCCCCTCAGCTCCATAGTCACTAACTTGCTTGGGTCCCACGCGTTTCTCCCATCATCAGATATGCAGACAACCCCCTCCAGGATGAGCTCTGAGACCCAGCTCCTGATGAGAGAAATCGGAGTCCAGCAGAGCAAACAGACCCAGGCACTGAACCCATGCCTGGTAAAAATGTAGATAAGTGATGGTGGGGAGGACTTGTTTTTGGAGATGCACCCACTCAGCCCCCAGGTTCTCTGGCAGGCACCTAGGTCAATTTATCCATTGTCTGATTGTCAGAGGGATCTCCCCACTGGCTGTGCCTTTTCTCTCTCTCGAAATCCAAAAAAGAGGGGATATAGGTATAGGCATAGCTGATTCACTTCGCTGTACAGTAGAAACTAACACAACATTGTAAAGCAACTATACTCCAATAAAAATTTATTTTAAAATAAAGAAGAAAAAAAACCCAAAAAAACAAGGAACTTTGAATTCCTAACCAGTCTGAAGGCTTCTCAGCAGACCAACAGGAGACCCACTGAGTGTGCAGGGATCCTTAAGTCAGAAAGTGGTTCCAGCGAAGAAAAACACATTGAGAGGTTGTTCCAAAAAGCACATGCTCACAGCAGGAGCGTTCAGATTAACCTTAGATGCTGTCCTTGCTTGCGTTGCTAACCTTAGATGCTGTCTTTGCTTGCGTTGCGTTGTTTTGCTTTGCTCTGGTTTTTTGCAACTTGAACAAGGGGTGTTCCTTCACTTGCAGAACTTTTCCTGGGATGAGTGGATCTTCCAGGGATGGGATTCCTCCCCTGCCAGACACCACGTGGAGGCAAGGGCATTGCTGGGAGGCCGGATGCCCTGCTGACCCGTGACCTGATCCTGATATGAGTATGATGGAGACACCTGTCATGTGCCTGGAGCAAAGTCCAGGAAGGCGGGCTGGAGGGTCAGAGCCTGGAACAAACCACCAAGATCCTGGAGCGATGGGGAAGGAGGAGAGGAGGAAAAAAGCTGGTGCAGGGAGATAAACTGAGGCCCAAGGAGGTTGGGTGACAGCCAGGAATTCAGGTTACTCGATTCTCACCTTTTCCCTACCATTCCTTCTTTCTTGTTGTACTCGTTCATTCATTTATTTTGTAGTAGTCGATACGCTCTCATGGTTCATAATTCAAAAGGTACAGAAGGATATACACTGAAGAGTCTGTCAGTACAGTTATCCCTCAGTATTTGCAGGGCATTGATTGGTTCCAGACTCCCATGGGTACCAAAATCCACAGACGCTCGAGTTCCTCATATAAAATGGCGGCAGTATTTGCCTATAACATATGCGCATCCTAGTCATCTCTAGATTTCTCATGATACCTAACACCATGTCAATGCTATGGAAATAGCTGTAAAGACAACGTAAATGCTGCATGAATAGTTGCCTTCGAACGGCAAATTCAAGTTTTGCCTTTTGGAACTTGCTGGAATTTTTTTCCTGAATATTTTCCATCCTAGGTTGCTTGAACCTGCAGGCAGATGCAGAACCCGCGTACACGTCAGGGGAATTGTATGGGAAGTGAGTTCTATCTCTATAAAGCCGCTGAAAAAAGAAAAAGTCTCCCTCCTCTTATCCCCTGGACGCTGGTACCACTCTGTTTTCCTGGAGGCAAGCCCATGACCTATTCTTTTCTGCTCCGTCCGTTCCTTCTTTAGACTTTGGGTGGATCTGGGGTAAAAGAAAATTGATGCTGCCGAAATAAAAGCAATGAATCTCTCTCTCTCCCCCCTCTCCCCCCATCCTGACATTTAACAAGCACCTACTATGTGCAACCGTTCCAACATCCATCATCTGTTTCAAAGTTCACCACCATTTACTGAAGCCGCGAAAGTTAGTTCCACTTGCCAGGTGAGGAGGGAAGTTGAGCAGAGATTTCCCTATTCTGGACATTGCATATAAAGAGAATAATACAATACGTGGTCTTTTGTGTCTGACTTCTTTCACTTAGCATCATGTTTTCAAGGTTCATCCATGTTGTAGCATGTGTCAGTGCTGTGTTCCTTTTCGTGGCTGAATAATATTCCATTGGTGTGGCTGGACCCACATTTGGGTTATCTATTTCTCTGCTGATGGGCATAGGGGTTGTTTCTACCTTTTGGCTGTTGTGAATAACGCTGCATTCATTTGCAACTTTTCGTGTGGGCATATGTTTTCATCTCTCTTGGGTGGATGCCTGGGAATGGGATTGCTGGATCATATGGTAACTCCAGGTGTCATTGAGGAACTGCTGAACTCTTTTCCTAAGCAGCTGCACCTTTTCTTCATTCCCCAAACTTTCAGAGGTACCATTTCTTGAGGCAGGGGCCCACGCAAATCATCTCACCACAAGCTGAATCCCCGCCACAAGCTGTGGAGGAGGTAGACAGGACTTTCACCCCATCTTCCAGATGAGGAAACTGAGGCTTGGAGAGGTGGATCCGCTCCCAGGTCACCCAGCCTGTGTCCAGGATTCCAGCTAACTGGCTGGCCCTAACCAAGCCACCAAGGAGTAATGTTTTGGAGGCTGACTTGAGAAATGCGGGTGGAGGAGATTCCAACTCCGAGGGGACCCTCCCTCAGGCCTGCCAGGTGATCCTGGAGCCATTTACCCTGGGGCTCAGCCAGCTAAGAGGGAAAGCCCTCGGGGGCTGTAACAGAAGAGGCCAGTCTTGGGGCTCTGCTGGGGCAGGTGGAAAAGCACAAAGGGTTCTTTGTCCTGCCCCATTGTTCAGACTCCCAGCCGGCCTCGCTGCTCCCCTCGGACCACCAAGGGACTCACTGGGTCTGCAGAGCAGCTGGGGTGTCTCGAGTTCTCCAGGGGGCCCCCTGGGATGGGCCCAAAGATTCATTAGGGGCTTGGGTATATTGGGGGATTAGTAAATACTCAGTGTATGGGAAAACATCGCCCCGATTTTTTTCAGTTGTCTTCTGCCCTTGATGTAAAGTTCCCAGACACACGCTAACAGAAAATGAAATAGCCCCAAGGACGTGGATACTCGGCCTCCCACCCTGAGCCCACAGCCATGTCCATAGCTCTTGTGTATCTTTCCAGAAAGTTGTCCTTGCTTATAGACAAAATCATATGCGTGTGTGTGCGTGTGTGTGTACATGCTGGGTTATTTTTCATATCCACCTCGTGTTTTTCTGCTGCACTTTGCACCAGGAGATCGTTCCATCCCCCCAAGAACAGCGTCTTCCTTCTTCTCAGTGGCTGTGGTACTCCATCTACAGAAGCAGTATCCTTTATTCAGTGAATCTGCATTTAAGTTTTCCCAATCTTTCCGCTACTCCAGCTGACATGAATGTCTTGCACACGGACCTTTGCACACAAGTGTGAGAACGTCCTGTACACCTGTGAGATGGGCCATTGTTTTGCTCCCCCGTGGGGTGGCCCCATTACATCCTCCCCAGCGAGGCGTGGGAGCGCCCGTGTGCCCAGCATCCTGCCGGCACAGGACAGCATCAGCCCTTTCGTTCTTCTTTACTTTTTCCGTATAAAAGAGCACACCCGTCATCAGAGTCTGGCTCAGTGGATTTTCACAAAGTCAACACCCCTTATAACCAATGCCCAGATCAAGACCTAGAACATTCCCAGCCCCGGAAGCCTGCTTATCATGCCCCTCTCAATATCACGCTGATCCTTGGTCAGTCCTTTCTGCTCATTAAAATCCCCCTTCCCTATCCAACCTGCTTCGTCCACACTGGCCATGCCAGTGTCACCCCAAGCATAATCCAGAAAACTTAAAAACAAAAACGGCCTTTTTTTTTTTTTTAAGGAAAAGTAAATTGGTAAGAACAAAGTTCAGCCAAAGCCAGTTCACAGCCCTTTTTTGCCCAGGTGGGAGATGCTGCAGCCTGGACTCGGGCAAAGCAGCAAGGATGGAGAAGAGAAAATGAACTCGAACAAGTCTGGGGGTTACACCAGCAGCCGTGATGGCTGAGGGATGTGCAGGCAGAAGGAGGGGAGGAGAGGAAGATACAGGAACTATGTGGGAGAAGCACTTACTAGCCTCCATCACCCCACGAATCATGTGATCCTGTGCATGGTGCAAGTGTCCAGAATGCATATAACCAAGGGAAGGAATTGAGGGAGAAGCAGCAATATTGTTGATGGCAGGAGGTGTGTATGAGGGGAGAGAAGACCCCGCATGACCGACAAGGGTGGTTATTCGTGTTTGGCACTATAGGAGAAACACCCAGGACATTTGAGAATCACCTGGCCCAGTTGTCCATCCAACTGAACAGAGAGTTGTTGTGTTAATATTGAACAGTGGCAATGGGATGTTTCTAGAGGTTTCTCCTGGCTTGGGGGTGGAGAGGGTGCACACAGGCTCCAGACTCAAAAGCCTGCAGGAGACTTCTGGCTGCATGACTCAGGAACCTTGGGTGAGTCTCTTCATCCCTCACAGCCTCAGTTTTCCCTTCTGTGAAATGGGACCATAATCTTGACCTTGTAGAAGTACCTCGAAGATGAAGGGAGATGTTTGTGTGTGAGATGCCCACCAATAGGAACCACGGGCCAAATGTCAGCCCCTTTGTGGGCTTCTGAAAAGTCTCTCTAGATCGGCAGCCAGGAGTTCTAGTTTGTTGATTTGAAGAACTTTTCCCCAGAGGGTGACTCTGTGGGAACAGAGGAAGGCGTTCCAGGGTTGGGGAGACACCACTTATGACTCTGAGTGATGCCACCTCCAAGTCTTATTGTCATAAAGAAAGTTATTCAAACACAATCAATTAGGCACCCATATTAGCATATTTCTCATTGTAATACAGCCGCAAAGAGGAGATCCTAGAGGCTGTTTATTGCTGTACTGAGCTAATATTTGTTAAAGTGATTAATATGTTTTTCAAACATCTGTGACAGGCGTGGCGGGCGTTATTTATCTCTACTGGCTGGAGCCTGAAAGGGTGCAGGGTGGGAGTCCTCAGAGAGGGGCACCAGGTAGGGGCCTCGGGGGGGGCCGCTGAGGACAATGTCCACCTCTCCTTCCCTGCTCGGGCCTCACCCCTTCCATTGTCCCCTGCCCCCACCCCCCCACCCCCGCCTTGAACTTCCTGGTCTACTGACCATTCCCATCAGCATTCAAGGGCATCTCTCACTGTAACAAGTAAAGACCCTGGAACCCCTTCTCCACCAGCTCCTCTGACCTCCCCCTGCAACTCTTTTGCCATCTTCCTCCTTCTCTCCAAAGCCAAACACTTCCGAAGAACACTTCACCCTCCCTACTTCCTTTATTAACCTTCCAGTCCCTGCTTTAAAAACACTCATTCTGAAAAATGAAAAGCATGCAGAACTTTCTAGAACAGCACCGTCCAAAAGAACTTTCTGCAGTAATGAAAATGTTCTCTAGCTGCACCGTCCATATGGGAGCCACCAGCCACATGTGGCTAACGCGCACTTGAAATGTGGCTAGTGCGACTCAGCAATTTATTTAAGATGAAATTTCAAATTTTATTTACTTTTAATAAACTTATATTTACTTTGAAGTCCCCATATTTGGTGAGAGGCAACCGCATGGAACCACTCAGCTCTAGAAAGTCACGTAATGAAAGCTGCATACCCATCGCCCATCAGCTTTGTCAAATGTCTACATTTGGTCATATCTGCTGCCGATTTTTTTTAAGTAATTAGATGTTATGGATTTGTTTCCCCCTTTTCTCTAGTGAGTTAGTCAACTGTCTTGAATATTTATGTCTCAGTATTTATCCTTCCCATTCATGTCCTTATGCTTTTACTATATATGGATCCACTACATTGCAATAGTTTTCACGTTTTAATACTTTATATACACGGTAACCTATTCTGGGCATCATTCTGCAACTTGCTTGTTTTGTTTTCCAAATCGGCACAGCACTGGTTCATTTTCACCAATGTATAGTATCCCACTGTACAAGCAGCCTGCTGTTTAGTTCTCATCTTAAGGAGCATGTTACTAACAACACTGTAATGAACATTTTGGGACATATCCCTTTGGGCAACAGGCTAATGTTTCTAGAGAATATTCACCAAGAAACAATAGTTTGGTCAAGTTACAAAGATTTAACTTGACTAGATACTCCCAGATAGCCCTCCAACCTGCTTGTGCCAACTCACACTCCCACCAGCAGCAGAGGAGAGGCCCTGCTTCCCTGCAGGCTCATTGACACTTGGCATTCTCAACTTTTAAAATTTCTGTTAAGCAGATGGGTGGTATCTTGTTGTTCTTTCCATTTGTATTTCCTGATTACTGGTGAGGTTAAACATCTTTCATGACTCAGTCATTTGGGTTTTCTCATTTGAGAACTGTCTGGTTGTACCCATTGCCTATTTTTCTACTGGGTGGTTGGTGTAATTCTTGTTGATTTGCAAGAGCTCTTTACATATTATGGATTCAGTCCTCTCTCAGTTATATGTGCTCAGATACCTTTTTCTAGTTTTTGTCTTCTCTGTTAACTTAGTTATGAAGACTCTGATTGAAAAGAAGTTTTTAATTTTAAGATAGTCAAATGTATCCATCTCTTTGTTTGGGGTTTAAGTTTTTTGTGCTATGATTAAGAAATCTCCCCCTACCCCAGGGTTATACAGATGGTTTGTATCTCCATCTGGAATTTAAATTTTTTTTCCTTTTTGTATTTAGATCTTTACTGCATCTTGAATTCATTTGTTTGTGTGTATGTGTGCTACGTAGTTTGGAATCCAAAGTAATACTGTGTATATTAGTTGTCTACACTGCATAATAAAGTTACATACAAAATTGATTGTTTAAAAAACCACACATTTACTATCTCACAGTTTCTGTGGGTCAGCATTCTGAGCACAGCTTAGCAAGAGCTTCTCCTTAGAGTCTGTACCAATGCTATAGTCAAGGAGTCGGCTGGGGCTGAGTTCTCATCAGAGGCTTAATGGGGAAGGATCCGCTTTCAAACTCCTTGGATTATGGACAGAGTTCATTTCTTTGTAGCTGTAGGATTCATGGCAGCTTATTTCTTCAAAGCCAGCAATGGAAAGAAAGAGAGAGGGTGGGAGAGAGAGAGAAAGTTTAGGAGAGAGAGAGAGGGACTGCCAGCAAGACAGTCTTATATAATGTAAGGTGATCAAGAGAATGACATCCCATCCCCTTTGCCATATTCTATTGGTTAGAAGTAAGTTGCTGGTCCTGCCCACACTCAAGAGGAGGGGGCTGCACAAAGGCCTGAAAGTCAGGAGGTGGGATCAAGGCACCACCTGAAAGACTGTTTGCATATTTTGCATATTGACCATCATTTTCCAGTATTCTTTTTTAAAGACTTTATATCTTTAGAGCAATTTAGTTTCAAGCAAAACTCAGAGGAAAGTACAGAGATTTCTCATAAATATCCCCCCCCACATGCATAGCCTCCCCCATTATCAACATTCCCCCACCAGAGTGGGACATTTGTTACAATTGATGAAACTACATTGACACATCATTATCTACCAAGGTCCACAGTTTACACTCTAGCTCTCGTGGTGTTGTACATTCTATTTGTTTGGACAAATGTGTAATGACATGTATCCATCATTATGGTATCATACAGAGTACTTCCACTGCCCTGAAAATCCTCTGTGCTCTGCCTGTTCATCCCTCCCTCCTCCAATTCCTGGCAACCACTGATCTTTTTACTGTCTCCATGGTTTTGCGTTTTCCAGAATGTCATATAGTTGGAATCATACAGTATGTAGCTTTTCAGATTGGCTTCTTTCACTTAGTCATAAGCATTTAAGGTTCCTCCATGTCTTTTCGTGGTTTGATAGCTCATTTCTTTTTAGTGCTGGATAATATCCACCAGTATTCTTTCGTAGATGGCCCAATCTCTTCTCCACTGACCAGTAATGCTTTCTCCATCACGGATGAATTTTCCATAGGCGCAGAAGTCCGTTTCTGGTCTTTTTTATTATTGTTGGTTTTTTAGTGGGTTTCCTGCTCCTACCATCCCTCTGAATATGCTCTAGTTTGGGGTCACCAGTGTTGTTGAATTGTACCGGGTCTTTCCAGACCTCACCCCACTAGACCCCTCAGAGGTGTTGGGTACCATGGACATTTCTTCCCCTCTTGAGTCATTCTTCCTAGGCTTAAGGTGCCTTGTCATGGGTCTCCTACGCCAGCTGTCCCTCCTACCTGACACGGGGGTCCTGGAGTCATTCACCCTTTGTTCACTCTCTCGGTAATCTCATCTGCTCGTGGAATTAAATGCCATCTTCGTGCTAAGGGGCTCAGTCCCAGGCTGGTGCTTCCCGGAACCCCACGTCTGTGTAGCCAGTGGCCTGTTAAACTCCACCTGGCAGATTCGTGGCCATGTCAGACAACATACCGCCCAGGATCGGGGCTTGATTCCATCACTCTCGACTTCCCTGGTGGTCCAGTGGTTAAGACCCAGAGCTTCCACTGCAGGGGGCACGGGTTCTATCCCTGGTCGTGGAACAAAGATCCCACATGCCTCGCAGTGCAGCCAAAAAAAGAAAAAGACATATTGATTCCACCGCCCCCACAAAAGGCCCCCATCCCTCATCTGCCTCTAGCAAGAGGTCGGTCCTCCATCGCCTCCCGCGGTCACCTCATCCTGGGTCCGACCACCTCCCTCCATCTTCCCAGCTGCCACCCTGCCCGAGCCACTGTCACCTCCCACGTGAGTGCCTTCAGTAGCCTCTCAGCTTCCACGCCTGCCCTCTTCAGTCAATTCTCCACACGGCGGTCAGAGCAATATTTTCAAAAACATAAATCATCTCACATCATCTCCCCACTTAAAATCCTTTCCAGAGCTTCCCACTGCTCTTGGAATGGGATCCAGATTCCTCAACATGCCCTCAATCAATAGTGGGCTGTCACCTCCTCTCCGACCCCATCCATCACCACCTGCCCCCCCATCCCCCCTCACCCCACCCCCGCCGAACTATGGAGATGATCTGATTATTTCTCTAAGGGGGAGATTTTGGGGGTGGTCCAAGGGGTCTGGAGGGAGAAGTGTCAAATTTCCCCTCTGAGTGGCAGGACCTGGGCAGGGCCACGTACCCCAAGGAGGTCAGGTTAAGCGGCACTATTTACTTTAGCCCTCTCCAAAGTATGTTTTGGTGGTGGGAGAGAGTTATGAATAAGCTCTTAATTCCAGGGAGGGCGTGGGTCAGCTCTCCGACAGCGGCGTTTATTGACGTTCAAGTCTGCTCCTTTGACCAGCGCCCCGAGACCGAGGGGCCTGTCTGTGGCAGGGCTGGTGGCCCCAGCTCACCTGGACAGGGACAGGCCTACCTGTCAGCTCTCTCCATAGTGACACCAGGGTCTCAGTTTTTCTACCAGGACTAAGCATCCGGGGTCCCAGGGAGTAAGCATCTGAGAAAACTGTCATGAGCAAGGAATGACCCACAACCCCTGCCCAGGAGGGAGAGCCCCAAAATCAGTGCCACCTGAAGAAACAGGTGGGCAGGAGGTCGATGGGGCTGTTTGAAGACCTGTCACCTGGTCAGGCTGTGTTTTCACTGGGCTGATGGAATCCTTGGGGCCAGAGAGGGAGTGAGCCCAGCTCGTAGGCCTGCTGGCTGTGTGGCTTGAGGCCAGTAGGTTTCCCCTGCCAGTCCTCAGTTTCCCCATCTGTTTCATTGCCCTTCTGTTCTGTGGACAGGGATGCAAGCACAGTTTACGGCATCCTGCAGCCCCATGGAGGACTGAGGCACTTTCAAAGGGGAATATTTGGGAATGGAAATCAAAAGTTCAGAGAGAACAATTTATATGGCATTCTTAAAATGACGAAACTACAGCGTTGGAGGACAGATGAGTGGTTGCCTGGGGACGGGGAGAAGGTCAGGATGGGCCCAACCCTAAAGAGGTCACACAAAGGAGCTTCCCCACGGGTGGAGCAGTGCTGCATCTTGACCATGGGGGTGGGGGCGGGGCTGGGTATCCATGCGTGACAGCAAGTTGCGTAAAACTCCACACACAGGTTCACGTACAAACTGATGAAAACACAGTAAGGTCCTGTGGTCTAGTTAAAAGCTTGTACCAAGGTCAATTTCCTGATTTTGATTTCGTGCTCCAGCTCTGTAAGATGTCCCCACTGGGGGAAGCTGGGGGAAGGGCCCACAGGACTCTCTGTATTATTTTCACAACTTCTCATTTCAAAATTAAGAGTTTTAAGAAAAAGTTCAGAGAGGTCATGGATGTGCCCAGGGCCACACAGCAAATTGAGAAAGAAGCTAGAGTTAATACCGAGGTGTCCTGATAGTCAGGCTCTTAATGATCTTCCCTAGAACAACAGGCATTCAGCAAAACAAAGATAGGTGAGTCATAGTGACGGCAGCATGAGAGAGGAACTAGAGGAAGTGGTGATGATCGGAGTAGTGACCACAGTAGCAGCTTCCACTTATTGAGGCTTGACCCCAGGCCAGGCATCTTGCAGGCAGCCTTACATATATGATTCCTGCTGCCCACCGTGGCCGTCCAAGGTCATGCTAACTAGGCTGAAACTTGAACCCATTGCCCAGCATCAGCCCCTCGGGCCTGTCTACTCTCCAAGTGAGGTCCTGGCTGACATAAAGGACAGCGGGAAGACCGATGACCCTGTCTGGGATCCTGAGCTGTCCAGGGGCGGCTTTGGCACTGAGTGGTCCCGCCCACCTCACCTTCATCCACGAGCCATCCTGATGGAGGTCAAGGGCCAGGACAAGGAGGTGTCCAAATAAATAAACGAGCGAGTAGCCATGTGATGCTGCTGCTACAAGGCTGTGGATGCAGGAGGAATCACTGGCTGGGGAGCCCCAGGTCCTAGTCAGCCATGTGCCACCATGGGCTGGGCGCCTGGGATGAGCACATCCCTCTCTGGCCTCAGTTTTCATCTCAGGACGTTCTGGAGGAACTTCCCGCTCAGATCCCACATCTTCTCCAGGTGGGGATGTTTCCAGCTCCCCAGACGGCCTGACCCATCCACGTCGGTGTGCCTAGGATGACCCTCTCCTGCCGGGCAGGGCCCTGTATTCGTGTCTTGTAGCTGCTGTAACAAACAAACTGCGTGGCTTACAATAATAAGAACTTATTCCCTCACAGTTCTGGAGGCCGGAAATCTGAAATCAAGGGGTTGTCAGGGCAGCGATCCCCTCACAGCCTCCAGGGTACCATGCCTCCTGGCCTCTTCCAGTTTCTGGTGGCTCCAGGCATTCCTTGGCTTGTGGCCACCTCCCTCTCCAACCTTTGCTTCCGTCTCCACGTGGCCTCCTCTTCTCGGTCTCTCCTCCAGTGTCCTTTATAAGGACATTTGTCATTGGATTTAGGGACCAGCCAGGTAATCCAGGATGATCTCATCTCAAGATCCTTAATTTAATTGCATCTGCAAAGACTCCTTTTCCAAATAAGGGCACGTTCACAGGTTCCGTAGGTTAGGGTGTGGACATATCTTTTGGGGGATTCTTCAACCCACTATAGACACTCTACATCAATCATGCCTGAGCCTAGGAGAGACCATGAGATCCTCCTGCTTCAACCCCAGAGGCCTCCCCACGCTGACCTGGCCTCCTGTGCCCCCTTGTGCCCTCCGCTGCTTCCACAGGGCCTTTGCACAGGCTATTTCCTCAGCCTGGGACTCTCCCTCCCCCACTTGTCACAGATTCCTGCCTGATCTCCTCTCTGCTCAGATGCAGCTTCCTTGGAGATGCTCCTCCACGTTGGGCCAAACTCCAGCTGCAAGTCCTTATAAGACCCAGAACTTCTCCCCTGTAGACTCATCACGGTTGTAATTTTAGCTTCACTCGTGGGATTCTTTGCTTTGTGTCTGGCAGGTGGGCTGACGTCTCCATCAGGTGCAGGAGGCACAGTGCCTAGGGCCACAACTACATTTACAGGCCCATAAACATTCTCTCTTTTAAAATCAGAAGAAAAATATGAAGATAATCCAGCCTGGGAAACAACACAGTCGGAAAGTATACTTTTTTTCTGCTTGTTACTGGGGAAGGGGGCCATGAAGGCAAAGCCCCCAGGGCCCACAAAAGTCATCCTGCAGCTCTATGAGTGAGGCCCATGCGCCCATTGTTGGCACATCGCATGCACATAGTAGGTGCTCGTTAAGTGTCCAAAAGGAGACGGGAGCATGAGAGGGTCCTGACACATCGGAGAGGGTGGGCTCAGAGACCTGGCTTCAAAACCCTATTTTCGTCCTCAGTTGCTCTTGGCCTGGGACAGGTCACCTCCCTTCTGGACTGGTTTGCCATCTATAAAATGAGAATAACCACACTCACCCCTCAACTTCTCACGCTCACTCGCTAGGCTCAAGAGAGACATGCGTTTGTGTCAGAGCCTGGCGTAGCGGCTGGCTGCATGAGCCTGGGTCAGCTGGGATTGATCGAGTGCTGACAGTGCACCCGGTGCCATGTTCAGCTCTCACCACATCCTCTCCTGTAACTGATGCTCTGTGTCCCCTTTTTACAGATGAGAGACTGAGGCTCAGAGAAGGGAAGTACGCATGAGCAGCCACTCAGCTGGACAGCGGTCACGCACCCCGACACAGGTCACTCAGCTGGCGAGCGGACACGGAGTCAGATCCAGCAAGCGCTGGGCTGGGACTCAGAGGAGGTGTGGTCTCACTGCAGAGAATGTTCTCCAGCAGCAGCATGGAGAACGAGACGGGCTTCCTTGGGGCCTGGTTGGCGGTAGGTCCCTTGGAAACCACAGACGTCCATTCCCCACTTCTGAGGGGCAGTAGATGGTGCGGGGGGGTGGGGAATGAGTGTACTTGCCCTCTTCAAAAAACATCCATTTTGGGCTTCCCTGGTGGCGCAGTTGTTGAGAATCTGCCTGCCAATGCAGGGGACACGGGTTCGAGCCCTGGTCTGGGAAGATCCCACATGCCGTGGAGCAACTAAGCCTGTGTGCCACAACTACTGAGCCTGCGCTCTAGAGCCTGTGCTCTGCAACAAGAGAGGCCGTGATAGTGAGAGGCCCGTGCACTGCGATGAAGAGTGGCCCCCACTTGCCGCAACTAGAGAAAGCCCTCGCACAGAAACGAAGACCCAACACAGCCAAAAATAAATAAATAAAAATAAAGGAATTCCTTAAAAAAAAAAAATCCATTTTGAAATAAGTATCTAGATCTTGGCTTTTGCTATAAGCAGTGGTAACCTGTGTGTAATACAGTCTACAGAAAAACGGGAAACTTGAATTGGCTTTGGAGAGAGGAGAGGGGAAAACAGCTCTCCCCAGCAAAAGAGCAGCATGGGGAAGGTCTAGTAGAGGCAGATATGCAGCTCAAGGAAAGAGAGAGGAGGCCAGGTTGACCTCACCCCAAAATGTGCCCAAAGCCCTGATTCATCCTCTGCACTGGACTGGCCACACAGTGGTCAGGGGAGGCAGCAAGGAAACCATGCAATGTTACCACAAACCCAGACATCCCAGCTCTGCTCCTTACTTGCTGTGTGGCCTCAGGCAAGACACTTCTCTCTCTGAGCTTGGTTTCCTCATCTGTGAAGCGGGGTCAGTGTTGGACCTCCCTTTCTATGTCACCGGGAAGAGTGAATGAGGCCCTAGATGGACATGTGCTCAGTCAGAGGCCCAGCGTATGCCAAGGGACAAGTAAGAGGCAGGTTGTTGATCTGTTTTAATGAAAAGGCAAAGCTCTTTACCACCTGTCTTCACCCAGCTCTGTGGACAGTTAGACATTCTGGGCTATGATGGGAATGGACATATCAGAAGGGGCTCAGGAGGGTAATGTAGGAGTTTATAAAAAGGACGTCAAGTACTATGAGGAAAATAAGAGGGAGATTGGAGTGACTCGGGCAGTGAGGACAGGAGGAACTGTAGCTGGGGTGTCAGGAAAGCCTCGAATTGAGATCTGAGTGTTGAGAAGGAACCTGCCTAAGGGCAGCATGATCCAGCAGAGAGAACAGCTGGGTCAAAGGCCCCAAGGTGAGAAGGACCTGGGTGTTTCCAAGGAATAGAAGGAAGGCCAGTGTGGCTGCAGCACAGTGGACAGGACCGGTGAGGACTGAGGTTAGAGAGTCATCCAGAGGCTGGGTCATGAGGGCCTTACAGGCTGGCGTAGGGTGGGTTCTGTTCCAAGTCAAGGGGGGTTATTGGAGAGATTAGGCAGCCTGAGATCTATATTAAAAGCTCTTTGGTCCTAATGGTTTGGAAGGTAGCAGAGTGGAAGCTGGGAGACCAGTGAGAAGGCTGATGCCATAATGAAGGTGACAAATGAAGGTGTCTGGAAGTTGGGGGAAGAGCAGATTCCAGAGACTTCATGGAGGGACCTGGGATAGGATGTGCTGGTGGGTAGTGGTCCACTTGCCTACCATGTATAACAAACCACCCAAACCTTAGGGGCTTAAAACAGCAACCCTTTTACTGTTCATGACTGTGGGTCAGAAGTCCAGGCAGGCTCAGAAGCGACAGCTCGTCTCTGCTCCACATGGTGTCTCAGGGGCCCACTTGTACAGCTGCATTCAGCTGGGAGCTGGGCTGGGCTGGAAGGTCGGTCCCCCAAAACTCCACCCACATGCCTGAGGCTTTGGGGTTGGTTGTTGGCTGGAGCATCTCGGTTCCCACTAGGTGGTATGTCTCTCCAGCAGGACAGCTTGGGCTATCTTCCATGGCAGCTCAGGGCAGCACAAGAATGAAAGTGGAAACTGCTAGGCCTCTTGAGGCCCAAGCCAGAACCCACACAGAGTCACTTCCACCACATTCTATTGGCCAAAGGGAGTCACAGGGCTGAACCCAACATCCAGGGCAGGGAAACAGATCCCACCTACTAATGGGAGGAACAGCATGCATGGACAGGCAGGGAGGAAACTGTGGCGGCCCTATGTGCCAAAGACTAGCAAGATGGGATGTGGATGGATGGGAGAACTCAGGACAACTCCTAGGAGTTCGGCTGAGCTGCTGGGAAGACGGTAGTGCCATTAATCAAGATAAGGAAAATTGAGGGAGAAGAAGACTAATGGCAGGGAAGAGAGCCAGCAGTTCTGCTTGGGCTCTGCTGACACTGAGCTGCCAGGAGGCTACCTGGCCATCCGACCTAACAAACAGGGCTGCATGTAGAAGGGGAGGGAGCTCCTTCTGTTAGCTCCTTCTACGTGCAATGATGCTGAGAGTTAGGGATGATGAGCCCCATTTTAGAGATGAAAGAGTCTGAGGTTCAGAGAGGTGAAGTGTTTTACTCACAGTCACCCAGCAATTTGGTCTCAGATTTGGAATTCGAATCTTGGTTAAGAAACAGGAAACATTTTATCTAACTCCTGTTGCTCCCCATGGACCCAAGGGGCTGGATGGGAGAGCTGCCTTTCTATTACAGATAAAAACAATAACCTAGTCTTTGTTTAGGTCTCGCCATGCACCAGGCATTGCTAAGTTGTCATCCCAACAGCCAATGCTATAGAGTGGGTACTCTTATTGTCTGCATTTTATAAAGGAGGGAACTAGGGTTCAGAGAGGGAAAGTGACTGCCCAAGGTCACACAGCAGTCACGCCTCAGAGAGAGAACTAGAACCCAGGCTTGCCTGATCCCACAGCCCAACTTTCAACTACTCACCCTGGCCTTCTACCATCTTTGACACAATCATACTCTCATTCTGGACTCATAACGTAGCCACTCCAAGGACCTTGACCCAAGAATCTACACCAGGGGTTGGCACACCACAGCCCACCATGGGCCAAAAACAGCCCGCCACCAGTTTTTGAAAATAAAGTTTTATTGGAACACAGCCACCCCCATTCCATTACATATGTCTGTGACTCCTTCTGTGTTGTAGTGGCAGAGTTGAGTAGTATAGAGACTGCGAAACCTAGCATTACAGATAAAAGTTTGCTGAGCCCTGATCTGGAGTTAAGGATGGTTGGATCCTGGCTTCTCATTATTGAAATTAGGAGAACGATGCCTAAAGGAGGGGATCCCCTTTGCTGAGGCCACACAGTGGCAGAGCAGAGATAAGAGCAGAGGCCTCATGACTCAGCCCCTTACCTATTTACCCCAAGAAACAGTGCTGAGATGTGGGCCCAGGACAGGTGTGAACTGGTGGGAAGGCAAGGGCAGCTGATGAAGACTCCTTTCCTGTTGAAGAAACGTCTCTCCTAGTCAAGGGGAAAAGCCCAGCCATCTCAGCTGCTCTGACTTTTCAATCCAGCTGGTTTCAGGCAACTCTCCCACCCTGTTCCTTCCTCTCCAGCTCCAAGGCTTCCGCACATTCTAGAAAATGTAGCCCCTGACCTTCTAAGTCACCAGGCCCCTCCAGCCCCCAAGGGAGCGCCAACTCGGCAGACAATGAAAAGTCGATGAGAAACCCAATCTGGGCTATCAGGTGGGCAGCTCGGCCAAGGGAGGGCCTCTCTCTCCCCCAGATGGGCCAGATCCCTTTCCCTCTCCCAGACAGCGCATTCCGAGCACCAGTTGGATCCTCCCAGCGAAAAGAAAAGTCCTTCAAACGTTGCAGGGGTTCCGAAGACTTTTTTTTTTAAAGTAACCCCCCAAACAGTGGCTTTTCGAGCCACACACAGACTGAATCAAGCTCCATTTGTTTCCAGAAGGCCGAGGGGCAGTGGTTTGGAAAAAAGAACCTTCTCTGAAACTCACGGGGAGGCGAAGCCGGGGTCAGAGGGCACATTCCGATTGCTAAGATGCATTGACAAGGGCCTAGGCCCCCCTCGGCCCTGCCCAGAGACCTGAGGAAGGGGAGGGGGCTGCTGTGGGGGTGAGGGGAGGGTTCAGGGGCCTCAGAAACGTTCTCCCGAGTGGGTCACAAAGAGTCGAAGGGTGACCCCTCCTCCCTTGCTGGCCCCCCACCTCCTGCAGATATGCCAAAAAAGAATCCCCAGGTCTGGAAGGAGCAGAGCAGGGAGGTTTAGCCATGGGACTTTTTTTTTTTCTTAATGGTTGGTTTAGTGAGTTGAGTTTTGCCCCCAAATTTTCAACTGGGAGGAGAAGTGATGTACCAGGGTAAAAGCTAGAAATTTTTCTTGCCATTTGCAACAGGGGAGCAGACGTGGGCTGGGAGGTCTTGGTATGAGTCCAGGCTTGGCCATCGAGGGCTGGGTGACCTTGGACAGCTGTCTATACCTCTCTGGGCCTATTTCCTCAGTGTCAACTCAGATCCGGTCCCTGGGTTTGGACCATCCACTAAGATGGTGACAAAAGGTGAGGCCACATGTGTGGTGACTGGCACACACAGCGCAGGTGCTCTGAAATGGTGAAGGTGGAGATGGGGCGACTGAGGGGCCAGGGGTGGGCAGATGAGGCCACAGTGGAGGCAGGGAAGCACCTAGACCCGGAAGGAAGGGTTAACCTTGTGCCATGGAATGGCTCAAATGGAAAGAAACTCAGAGAGCGGTTTGTTGAAATACCCTTTCCAGAGGCCTGGGGCACGCATGACACGTCGGTGAATGAACCCTTGGCATCACCTCATACCCAACCCATGGTGTTCTGGACTCACCTTGTCCAGGTGACACTTTGGCCACATGCCTTGTTCCAGCGCTTTAAATCCTTCCACTACAGAAGAAAGAAGTGGGGGGGGTGCCTAAAAAAATTAAGAAATGGGGATAGAAAGGTTGCCTTTCTGTCTACAGAGGGTAAGCATTCACAGCCCTTGTGTTCTGGCCTCAGCTGGGGCTAGTGGGATACGTGGGAAGTATCGCAGAAGATGGTAGCCCACGATGCAAGGCGAATTCGCAGGGGTGCAGCTGTAGGGTCACGCCAGGTGGGGGCGGCCAGCGAAGCCTCAGGTCCTCGTCCTCCATAGGCAGCCAATCCCGACAAGCGACCCCCGGGGGTGCAGGGGGACAAGGGGACAGAACACTGGGGAGAGGATGTGAGAGGCACTTCCCGCGTGTTGGGTCGTCTACCTGCTTGGGGCAATTTCATCATCCTAATAACCCTCCAGGCAGGCTGTTGATGCCGTGCCCTCCAGACCCAGGCTCTCAAACACTCTGTGATGGAGGCCACTCTCACCTTGATGAGCCATTTTCCCCATCAGCCTGTCCCAGGGGTCTACTGATAGTGCCACATCCCCTGGGAACAGCGCTGAGCTGGCAACAGCAGCTACAATCCTCTCCCCCCTTGTTTGGGAGACACCTGAGTGCAGGTATGTGCACTCAGACCCGTGTCCAGGTCTCCTCCTGCTTCCTGCCTCACATAGAACCAGGTGACGCAGGACTTCCTCCAACAATTAGATGTTTGAAACTCATCTCTACTGACAAATACTCAAGAAGCAAGCTCATGTACTTGAGAGGAAAATAGGATAGTGGCTCCTCCCAGGACTTGAGACCCCACAGGACAAACGCACCATCTTATTTCCTCCAGCGAAATTCTCAAGGTTAGAAATGATGGAAAGACCCGCAGAGGTCAGCCCTGGCCTGTGGCTCCTTCCTCGTATCATGGCACGTGTGTTATCTCTGCCCCTGCACAGCGCCCGGGGCCTGGCCCGGCTCACTAACCGTGGGTCGCCCCCTTCCAGTGCTTTTAGGGGAAACCTGTACCACCAGCCACCCCTCAGGCTCCTTGGACTCACTGCTCCTCCCCGCCCCCCAACAAACTTGTGTTCCTGGTCAAGCCAACCCACCTACTCCTGGACCAATGCAACAGCCTCAGTTCCTACCTGTGTGTCCACCATCCCACCTGGCGCTCCTCCCACCGGAAGTTGTTGCTTTCCCAATGCTCTGGACTGCTCCTTCCTTGACAGTTTCCCCACCAGCCTCTTCTGGCTCTGTCAGTGGGGACCATCACAGCTCCACATGGTGGGCTGGTGGGAAGATCCCGGGGCTGTGAAGTGGACCCTGCTCCTGGGGGGCTCTGGGGATCTGCACTGTGGAAAGGGTCCCCAGGACATTCTAATGCTGGCAGAGCGCCCCGGGGAGTGTGGAGGTAATACCCTGAAAACAGTCTCATGCACGTGCAAATGAGCGGCAGAGCCCATCGTAGCCTGATCCACAGCCCTTCATGGTTTGCAGCATGCTTTCCCTTCCTTCATGAGAGCTCCCTGGCTCTACCAAGCAGCCTCCCAAGGCAGGGAAGACAGGGATTCTTATCCGCACTCAACATAGGAGGATCCTGAGGTCAGAGAGGACCAGGACTCAGCTGAGAAGGGCGTTGGGCAGGAGGCAGAGGCAGCTGGTGGAGGCCCTGACTCAGGGGAGCAAATCCTGGATCTGCTACAGATTAGCTGTGGGACATTCAGCAAGTGGCTTCATCTCTCTGTGCCTCGGTTTCCTCATCTGTCAAATGGGGATAATAAGTTCCTACCTCCTGCCATATGGTAAGGATTAAATGAGTCAATAAACATGAAGCACTTAGGGTCTAGCACATGGAAAACAGGACAACTAGTTCCTATCCTCATCAACATCATCATCATCATCACCAGCCCAGCCCCCCAGCCAACCAGCAATGGGACCTCGGCTAAGTCCCCTTTCCTCTCTGGGCCTCACAATGATCCTTGATGGTCTCTAGCAGCTCTGTGCGTCTACTGTTCCTGCTTCCACACCCAAAGCACAGGCCAGAAAGGGGGTAGAAAGCGGAGTTCACAGAAGCCCACAGAAGCCCACGTCTTCTTTTCTGGGCCTTGGTTTCTCCACCTGCTAGGTGAGGAGTTGGGACAAGGAACTCCTGGAGAAGCACAGAGCCCAGTCCTTGCAATACAACCTCACCAGGGTCCCAGACACTTTGTGGAGCTCTGGGGGAAACTGAGTCACTGGCCTCAACTGCCTCTCTGTGGCGTCCTGGTCCCAAGGCCAGGACGGGGTGCAAGAGGTTAACCGCCCACAGGCCAGGTGAAGGGAGCCCCAGAAGTGCCGCCTCCAGACCCCGGTTTCAACTGCCAGAGCCCCGAGGAGAAGAGCCCCCGTGTTTGCATCGACAGCTGGGCCAGACTGTGAGAGCAACCGACGCTCGGCAGGACCTGGAAAAGTCGGCTCATCCCGCAGTCGGGCCAGGCCAGCCTCCTCGCTGGGTCCCTGCTCCGCCACCCGCCGCCCCATTACCTAAGCCCCACACAGGACATGATCGCATGGCCCGGGGCGAGGGGCGCAGCCGCAGGCAGCCCAGACACGGTGGCCATTCATGGAGCCACCCCCACCCCAGCTCAGATGCAGCCCTGTGCACTCAGAGGCATGGGTGCCGGGCTTGGAGGACACCTGATGAGGGTGAGGGGCAGGGCAAACCCCGCCGGTGCCCCCCAGAGCTCCTGGCCTGGGAGGAAGTGTGCTGTCATGGCGGGTGTGAGAAACAGGGTGAGTTAGGAGCAGGGAGAACTGCCTCTCCCTCACCTGAGCCCCTGGAAAGGGGGCTTCACTGAGGGCCCCGGGGTGGGGGGCAGGAGGCTGAGCCCATTCGGGAGCTTATCCAGCTTTGGGGAGCATCACGGGTGGCTGCAGAGCCAGAGGGACATGTGACCTGACTGTTGAAGGACAGAGAGGAGCTGATCCATCAGACAAAGAGGAAGGTCCTCCAGGTGGAGGGAACCACGTGCACAAGGCATGGCCATGGGAGGCCTTACCTGGGGCATCACTTTTTTTGAGTGGGAGGGAGGTGGGGTAGGGGGAGGAGTTTTCCTGCAGGGCACTGGGGTCTGAGAAGAAGACTTGGGGCCAGGCCTGCTGGAGGTGAACCTCTGCTCCCCCCTCGCCGTCCGTGAGACCTCAGGCAAGCCAGTCAGCCTTGCCTCGGTTTCTGCATCTGTAAAATGGGCACAATCAGCAGGTTGCAGAAAAGATGGACTGTTCCTGACTCACAGTAAGCCCTCACGAACGCTCAGCCCTCCCTCCTGTGAAATTCTGGGTCTCCATCCTGGCACCGAGTGGGGGTTAGGAGACCGGGCTCTTGTCCTGCCCCATGGAACCACGTCTGAGGCCTCTCTGGCCCTCAGTTTCTCATCTCTGAGATGGGATTGTTCCCTTGCCCCTTATCATCCTCACTGATAAGCCTGGGATGGGAAATCAGAAGTTGCTTTGCCAGTAAATGAATTTCTATTATTACTGAGGCCCAAAGTGGGGCTCTGGGTTGGAACCAGCCTGGGTTCAAGTCCTCACAGCAAGTAGTTTTGCCTCTCTGTGCTGAGAGTTTTCTCATCTGTAAGATCAAGGCCATTGCAGCATCTGTCCCACCAGGTTGTGTTGTGGGTTAAATGAACTGGACCAGAACTGGCCTACAGGTCTCCTCAGCCTATAGACCACTGGGCCCCAACCCCGGAGGGTTGTTCAGTGATACTGATGTTGCTGGTCCAGGACCCACACTTTGAAAACCACTGGTCTTAATGCATGTAAAGGCCAGACATAATGCTGAAGACACGGTACATTTCTCTCCAAATTATAGCTCTGGTCATGCTACTAAAAAATAATAATAGTAATAATTGTCCTCTTTCAGTTAGAACTTCTGGCCATGCAGACCCTGGAATTTGACCCAAACCCTTGTGCCCAGGCCGAGGCCCCCAGGTCAGCAGGGGCAGCCCCTGACCTTCCCAGGACTCCTCCGACCTGGCCTGCTATCGCTCCAGCTCTGACCTCTCAGGCAAGAAGGAGGTAAGACAATTAGCTGCTGGGGAGGTGTGAGCTGGTCTCAGGCCCCATCCCCTCCCACCCGCCTGCCCTCAACCCCCTACCACCCCACAGCCCAAAGACCTCTGAAAAGAAAGCCTTTTTATCTCTCTTTCCCTTTGTCCTGCCCAGGGTGGGGCTGTCATTGGAGCCATCTTCTATCCCCGGACAGGCTCAGAGCCCATCCCTCCTTTCCCTAGGAAATGCGCCAACCAGTTAGGAGATTCAGACATTCATACTCCACTCCAGGGTGAAGACCAGCTTGCTGGCTGCACGTGACATCCTGAGCCACAGGTAACAAACTCAGAAAGCTTAGGGCCAAACAAGGAAGGGAAATGCATAAAAAGAACAGAATGCGAGACAGTAGGGAGTAGTGGTGACTACGGTCACCTGTAGAGCACCAGCCCTGCCTGTAGGGAGGTATCGCCATGCAGGGATGTGCGCTCAGAACGCCCACTTCTTCTTAGTTCTTTGAGAGAAGCTGGAACTGCAGATTTTTTTTTTTTAAAGTAAGAGCTGCTGACCTTCCAAACCCTACATGAGCCAAATGAAAAATATCTGAGGGCTGGATATGGCCAGAAAGGCCATAGTTCATGACCCTATTCCAAGCTAGTGTTTCCTGCAGACCAGGAATCCACAAAATGATCCCTGATTAAAGGGTTCCCTGGTCCCCTGGTCAATATTGCTGGGCAACAAGTCATTCTTAATCCCCTCTGGGAGTCCCAATGTGAATTAGCATATTAAAGGCTCTGAAAAGGTCTGCAGGAAATAGACCTGATTAACTTTGTGAGGCCCAGGAGAGCATTAATGCTCCACAGGGCCTGTCCTGAGACATAGCCCCTCCTAGAGCTGGGACTTCTGCAGTGTGCTCACCATTTCAAAGGTTCATGGGCCCCTGGGGTCCATCTGAGCCCGGAGTTAGGAAACTTCTTCTTTCATCGGCTGGCCCAACAATAGTCATGGAGACTGTTCTGGGCCAGGCGTGGTGTGACCGCCAGGGACACAATGGTGACGTCATAGGCATGTGTCCCTGCCCTGCCTCATGAGCCCACACCTAATGGCCCCTTTGTCCAGGTTGGCTCCTGCCAGCAACTCCAGCCTTCCCATCACACAGCATTCATGCACATATAAAGCCTTTGTCAGCCAAAGCAGGGGCTGATGGAAAAGCCATCAAGACCTGGTTCTAGCCTAGGGCTGCTGTGGACACACTATGATACATCTGGACAACATTTAATCAACAGTACTGACTGAGCACCTACTAAGTCCAGGCAGTGAGCTCAGTGCCAGGGGCACAGCTGCAAATAAGAGAGATCTCAAGACTTGGCCCCTGCCATCATAAGGCCTGAAGTACAGAGAAGGAGAGGAAAAAACAAAGGAGGATGGGGAGACAGTGGGGAGGGAAAAAATACAATAATTCCAAGAAAATGTTTCAAGTTTCACAAAAGATATAAACAAGAGACTGAAAGAGAGAATGTAATGAGCTGGGAAACCTAATTTGATGGGGTGGTCAAGGGAAATCTCTCTAAGGAGTTGGTATTTATACTGAGACTTAAAGGGTGGGAACAAGAGAACCACAAGAAAGTTTTCCAGGTGGAGGGCACTGCCTGGGCAAATCCTCTGAGGCAGGGCAGAGCAGAGCAATAATCACAGAGAGAAATGGCATAAGATGAGATTGGGAGGTCAGAAGGGCTCAAATCCTGTAGTGGCTGTGGGCTGTATCAGCTAGCTATGGCTGCATAACAAACAAGCCCCTAACTTGGTGCTGTATAAGAAGTACCATCTATTATTATAGCTCACACTCTGGGGGTCAGCTGGGGACGGGAGGTGCTCTGCTCTACATTGAACTTGGCTGAGTCACTTGAGCTGGAAAAGCCTTGCTCCTTATGCCCCTCATCCTCCTCCTTAGACCTGGAGGGCTAGCCTGGCTATGACCTTCTCACAGTGATGGCAGGAGCATAAGAGAACAAGTGGCAGCTGCAACGCTTCTTGGGGCTTGGACTTGGAACTGACGTGCTGTTACTTCTGCTTCATTCTATTGACCAAAGCAAGTCGCCTTTCACGGCCACCTTTGTGGGGGGGAGGGGAGGGAATGACATCCCACTAATAGGATGGTGACCACCATGAGACGGAAAAAAGTAGATGAAGTCCAGAGCCATTTAAGGGCAGGATCAATAGGAATGTTGCTGAGGGATTGGATATAAGGAGTAAGGAAAAGGGAAGAATCAACTTTGGCTGCTGAATTTCTCCCACAGCGATGGGGTAGACTGTGGGAGGCAGGAAAGGCTAGTCACGGGGGCCCACCCCAGCCTGCTCTGGCCCCTGGCTTCCTCGTCTGCACCAGGAGAGGTCAGGGGAGCCCGCCAGCCAGCCCCACCCCAGCCAGAGCCCAAGCTTCCTGCGCCCGTGTACAGTGAAGATCAGACGGCCCTGCTGTGATATATGACCCCCATAGCTCACAGCTGGGCTGCCGCTGGGATGATGTGTTGTTACCATCCATCACCTCCTGACGGGCACCCAGCGCCAGAATTCGGCAGCTGCCCTTCACCAGGACACTTAATTATAAAGACCTGAAATTTTCCCCTCCCGGCCCGGGGAAATAAAGGCTTTGTTTACCAACTGCAAGTTGGGAGGCTCCCGGGGGAGAGCCGATATATCAGAGCAGCCTGGCCGAGGCAGCGCGAATCCTGAGACCTGGTGGGAGGGCCGGAGGCTTCTGGGGAGCTGTCACCTCGACCCCCACTGACCCCCAGCCCTGCACTCCGGTTCTTCATGGGAATATTGATCCCAGAATTTCTATGTCCTCTCACCTGTGCTGCGTGTGAATTTGCTCAAAGCCAACTCAGTGCAATGTTCTGGGCTCCTCTTCTGGGCTTGCCAGCCTCTCCGAAAACCCTCGGAGTCTTGGGGGTAGCGAGAGGGTACAGCAGGACATCGAAGACAACATTCAGTGTCACTGCTCACAAGGATGTGAGTGCACCTGGCCTAGTTCTCAAAGTGTGGTCCCCGGACCAGAAGCCTTCGCCTCTACATGCACGCTGTCGAGCTTCATCCCTGACCTGATGAAGCAGCAGCTCGTTGCTGGGGGCTGATCCAGCAGTCTGTGTGTTAACAAGCTCTCCAGAGGATTCCGACACACGCCCGTTTGAGGACCACTGACTAGTTCACTCCCACCCTTCCTTTTTGCCTCTGGGCTGTCAAGTTTCTAGAGAAGGGGGCTTGGCTTGCCCCATATGACCCTGAAAACGGGGACAGTGGGGACACTGGAGCTAGGCTTCCACACTCCCCAGGTCCCTGTGTGCAGCCCCAGGCTAATGGATGAGACTTTCTGAGCCTCAGTTTTCTCTTCTGTAAAACGGAGGTAAGGATGCTAACCTTGTGATCTGTAGTCAGGGTTAAATGAGGAAAACCCCTGCTAACCCAGAGGTGCCGGGTGAAGGGAAGCCCTTCCCTGGATCTCCCCACACTCGGGGCATGGCCACTCCCTCCCACCCTCACAGAGGGGCCTCCCCAGCATTCCTGGAACCCACCTGCTGCAGGAAGGTGATCAGTCCTCCAGGGAACAGCGTCTGGAGCCCTAGCCTTCTTGCCTCCCAGCCCTACACACACACAGGGTTTTTTCAGCCTTTTCTTCACATCAACACTGGAGCCAGGACTTGAACCCAGGTCCTTCTGGCTCCCTGACCTCTGGGGCTCTTTCTACCAAAGAGTTGAAGCTGGAGAAGAAGAGATCTCCTCCAGGGAGAAGGAAGGTTGTTCCCCGCCCTGTCAGACCCTGGAACAGGTGCAGTGGGAGAAGGATGCAGGGGAAAGCTGAATTTGGTCCTTGCCAGGTGATCGGCCCAAGAAATGTCTTCCTGCAGATCTGATCTCCTCAGTGGAGACATCACTGTCAGAGAGGATCAGGGAGGACTCTGCAAGCACCCAGGCCCCACCCAGCAGGGCTGAGCTTTTTGCACTGACATGGACCCCCTAACACATACACAAACACACACACACACACACACACCCTCCCGACTGTCCCCCGCCTCATTCCAGGGGACTGTGGGGCCTGCCCTGACAGAAGGAGGTAGTTTGTGGCTGAGGGACAGCCCACAGGGGTTGCAGGCCACTCCCCAGCACCATAAAGTAACATGTAGAGAAACCAAGTCACGGGGTCTGAAAGACATCCAGCAAGATGGGTGTGGATCACGGCCTCCTGGCCTCCGGTCTGCACTCCACAGCCCACTGGCTGTGTGTTTCTGGGCAAGTCACTTCACTCCTCTAAGCAGTGGAGTCTTTGTCTGCAACATGAGAACGATGACATTCCCCCATTGGGTTGATCCAAACCAGACCAGAATGGGGATGACCAACAATGACAGATTCCAACCCTAATATTTGATGTGGGTCCCTTGTCGCATTTCAGGAATGTGGCTTGTTAGCGATCTCTGTTCTCCTTTAAAAGAAAATTTTTTTTTGGCCACATCACGCAGCTTGAGGGATCTTAGTTCCCCGACCAGGGATTGAACCTGGGCCACCGCAGTGAAAGTGCAGAGTCCTAACCACTGGACCACCAGGGGATTCCCTAAAAGAAAAATTTAACTAACTATTCCATTGTCTTTGGATTCTCCCAGAGGCAGGCCTCGAGATGAGTAGTTTACCTGGTACACGCACGGTAACCCTTGCTGAAGAGCAGAAGAATGAGTGAGAGAAGAAGACAGCTGTAAAGGATGTGTTATCACAGGCAGGCACCGCCATGGGCTCCAACCCACTGGGGAGAACTGGAGATTCTACAGACACACACCTCAGAGGTATCTCACCTAAAAAGGGAGGGAGCTGGGGTATTGATACACCAGCTCCTATCTGTTAGAGGTTGAGGGCTTCCCAGGGAGCGGGGTTATTAATTACCAGCCCCTTCTTGCCTGTCCCTTGAGAGGGCAGAGCAAACTCTGGTGGCCAGACAAACCCTCAGACAAAGAGCTTTTGGTGCTGGGCATTGGATGTGGCTGGTGTGCCCAGAAACACTTAGTGCCAAGGGATACAGGTGGGGCCCCAACAGTACAAGTCACACACTCCTTCCTGCTCCACGTGGAGAAACGCTTTACCTATTTCAAGACCCAGCTCAGAGTACAACTTCCTCTGGGAAACCTTCTCCAAATACCCAAGGAGAACTGGAATGTGCCTTCTTGCAGCAACTTTGTCTTTCTACCATGAGCATTGCTTTCATTCATTTGCTAGATGTTTCTTCAAATGCATCTGGGTACCAGGCACTGCTCGGGCCTCTGATCACACTGCACTATAACCCTTCTAGACTTGCCTCTGAGCACTAGACCATGAGTTCTCTGTAGGCGGGGCTGGGTCAGATTCATGTCGGCATCCCCAGCAATGAGCACACAGTAAACACTCAGAAGTGTTGGCCGATCTGAACTTCAAGGGAAAAGCAAATCTGATGCTACATGAAAAGCACTTGGCTTGGTATAAAACCTGCTGAAAGAAAAGTTCTGAAGGAATAGCAATTAATGTTTGGGTACAAGCTGCGTGAGTCCCTCTGAAACACATCACCACCCCAATCTGTACCCGCCTCGCCCCAGGTGCTCCAAATGACAGAGCCTGCATCCCCTTGGGAGCCCCCAGAACAGGAGCCATCTAAAATTAGACCTGCCCTGTGGGCGCTTAAAATTAGAAGGACTTTGCATTCCAACCTGCATGCCAACAGGTGCCGAGCAACAGTTCATGGACCAAAATAAATCAGTGGCACACTGGGACTTAAAATTAGATGAAGCCTCTGGGTTCAAACTGCTGTCAGCATCGGGCAAGTTGTCTTCAATAAAGGATTGAGAGGAGGTAGTCCAAACCCCTCAGTGTCTGAACTCTGGAGTCGAAGGGAATCCACATGTACTGAATGAAAATCTACTTGTCGCCAAGTCTGTGCCAACAGTCTGGCTTGAATTTTGCAGCTGATACACACAGTGGTGCTGGGAAACAGCACTATCCTTATTATTATGCCACCTGGCAAATGACACCACAGAGCTTCCTTCCAGGGACTTGTTCAAAGGCCCCCAGATGACAGAGCAGGGCTTGAGCCCCTGCTTCTCCCTGTCTGCTCCTCGCTGGTTTCAGGGAGCCAGATCACCCTCACCCATTTCTAGGAGGATCCCCACCTACCAACCCTATTCTACTCCCTAAGTAGCCTTTGTTTGGGTCATGTCACCTGCCCTTGGCCACACTGATTGGATAAATCGATGGCATCCACCCTAGAGTGAGCCACTCATTGGCTGGTCAGGGACTTATGGGGTCTGGCTCGGAAGGATGAACTGGACCATTCAGGTGTCTCCTAGGAGAATGTGCACTGAGCAAGTTTCCTAAGAGGAAAGGATGCAATAGACCCTACCGAGGTGAGAGAGGGACGGGCAGTGCGCAATGACTTCGGCTGATGTTACGGACCAGTGGGACATGTCGCACTGCATCCTTAATTCATCCCTAGGAATTTCACCCCCTTTTACAGATGAAAGTAATTGCGTTTGGAGAGGTCACCAGGTGACCCCAGAGATAAAGACGAGGTCTGGGTTCCAAAGTCCTCCAGCCTAGGGGTGCCCATTTGCATGTGAGCGTGTGTGAGAGTGGGGGTGTGTGTGTGCACAAGGATGTGAGTGTCAGCCGGGGGGAGGACACAGGGAGGACTGGGGACTCAGAGAAGCTGTGGCCCGCAATGCTGCTGCAGTGGGCACCCCACCCCTCTGGGAACCTCTACACGTTTCCTCTGTTTTCCAACAACGGGGCCAACTGGGCTCAACCGGAAATGCTGTGCGCTGCCTGGGCACCCTGGCCTGGCAGCTCTGCCGTCGCCAGCTACTGGCCTGCCCTACTGAACAAAATAATCAGTTTTTGGAAACAGCCCCCTCGACTCTCAAATCCTGGATCATCCACAGAATGACCCTGAGTCAGCTCTAACCTCCTTGAACCTCAGTTTCTCCGTCAATAATGTCGGAGAAATCATGACTGCTTTTTATAGATTGCTCCTAAGAAATAAACATGTGAAGTCATTGCTCAGTAATTGTTGGTTTCTTTGAATATCCTAAGGTAAACTTTGTACGAGGGATCCAGTAAGACTGGGTTCCACCTTTTCACTCAGCCACGGACACTCTGCATAGCTTCTGGGAAGTCCCTTGTCCTCTGCGGACCATAGTTGTTCCCAGTTCTATAATAGAAGGGTAGCCCGAGTTCAATCATTCATTCCTACTATATACTATTGGGTCCTGCCCTCCACAGGATAGGTGCGTGGAAGAAGAGGCGTCTGGCCGACTCCTTTCTTTCTTGGGAGGTTGCAAGAATCTAAAGAGAAAAGGGGTCCACCTCGAGTGTTCCTGAGGTCTGTCTGTCAACTGGCTCATTGAATCCAGAGCCCACAAGTGTGTGCACATCTGCACGGGCCTGTGTAGACACGCAGGACACACACCCAGCAGAAGACAGGGTTTGACAGGCCCAGAGACGGTGTCTTGCGGAAAAGGATTAATTTGAGAGAAAACAGGAAGCAACTCCGAATGTTCAAGCCTCCCTGAACAACCCCATTCTTTTTCCACACTTTATGAAAATGAGATCGGACGGTGGAGGGCAGGGAGGCGTGTAATGCTCTGGCTATTTCCTGCCGTCCTTCCCAGTGCCCCAGAGGCCCAGACCGAGTGTAGTTATCTCCTCCCTGGCTGGGAGGGGGTTAGTTCAGAGCCAAAACCACCAAGATATGGGGAAGAAGCATGAAGAACGATACAAACAAGCCAGGCTCATGACTCCAGGCCAACAGGAACAGAGCCAGAAGCTCTCCCCAGCCCCAGCCCTGATCCAAATGCTGGCTGGTCCCCCAGCTGTTGGCTGCAGAGGTGATGGGGGTCCAGATTTGGGATCTGAGCCCTGCTTCTTGAGTGAGACTGATGGGGGAGCTTGTGTGGGAACCTGAGGAGAAGCAGGAGACGGGTACATTGCTCTCTCTCTCTCTCTCTCTCTCTATCTCTCTCTCTCCTCTTGGGTGTCTCCAGCTCCGCCATGTAAGAGTCTCAGAATCTACCTTTATACCTGTGTCTCAGCCTCTCTCATTACCTCCATCATGTCTGTCTCACTTCCCTGTCCGAGTGTGTGTGTGTGTGTGTGTGTGTGTGTGTGTGTCTGTGTGTGCATCCCCAGAATCTATCTTTGGGAGTCAGAATCTCTCTCTCCCAAACAAGTAGGGGTAAGCTGCCAGGATAGCTGGAAAATCCAACCCTATAAAAAAAAACTTGCTATGAAACACAAATTCAGATGAGACCCCCTCTTCTACCACATTGACAAAAATTAAAAGATCAACAATGTCCTTCATTCAGGATATTATAGTAAGGGCACAGCAAACAAGCACTCTCAAAAACTGTTGATGAGAGTAAAAACCGGTATTATTTTTTTGGTGGGTAATTTGGCAATATCTATAGAAATGTTAAATGCACACACCCACTGACCCAGCAAGCAATGTGCACAAAGAAGTATAAGGATGTACAAGGCTACGATAGCATTGTTTAAGCACCATTGTTTGTAATAGTAAAAAAATTGCAAATAATCTACAAATTATTTAATGAGGAATGGTCAAATAAGCCAAGGTGTAGCCATGCTGCGGAAGTTGTGGAATATTATGCAGATTTTAAAAAGAGTGAGCTCTATGTATGAGTCAGGGCAGGGAAAGATGTCCATAAAACAAACAAAGCTACATGATACATTAGTTGGCATAGGTCGGGCTATGCTGCAATAACAAATATGCCCCAGAACTTCAGGGGCTTAATACAAAAAAGGTTCATTTCTTACTCATACAAAGTCTGATGTAAGTTCAGTCCTTCTCCAGGGTAGCCACCCTCCATGCAGTGACTCAGGGATCCAGGGTGAGTCCACCGAGGGGCTCTACTCTCTCAATATTGGCCCTATGTTCACTACAGCAGGAATGGGCATAAAGGGTTCACAACCCCTCTAGCACACATCGCCCATTGGCTGCAGGTCACATGCTCTGCCTAACTGCAAGGAAATTGGGGGAGTACGTAGATATTAGGTGAACATTAAAGGCTCTGTCAAATATAATGATTACACGTAAAGTACAGTCTCATGTATGTGGAAAAGCTAAACCATGCTGGGGAGTGTGGGCGATAGATGAAAACACTTTTAAGAAAGATCTGGGGACACATAGTTTTTCAGGGCAGGAGCCCGCTGTGTCCCCCTTTGCCTGGCAAAGCAATAAAGCTATTCTTTTCTACTTAAAAAAAAAAAAAAAAAAGATCTGGAAGGACATATCAAGGTATTGAATGAATTGATCTCTTGAGAGGGGAATAGAATTGGAATTAATGGGCTGGGGCATGATGGTCCCAATTTTACTCTGTGTTCATTCATATTGATTGATGCCAAAACAGCAGAAGCCTGGAGAGGCAGAGAAATGGAGCCCTTGTGACCCTATTTGAACATCTGGATCAATCCATTCCTGAAGCTTATGCCAATGACTGTAGCCAGTATTTTTTTATTCTCTACTCCCCCTGTTCTTTTGTGTTTTTAATTTTTAAAATTTGTTTTGGTTTGTTTTGCTTGAGGCTCTTAGAGGATGGGGTTTTCACCTGGACTGCTAGATTCCGAAGCCCACCCTCTTAACCCACCTATAAGGTACCCTGTCCTGGGCACTGGAGTCAGATGGGAACTTAGGTATTGTTTGATCCAAACCCTTTCATTTCACAAATGAGGAGACCAAGATCTGAGGAAGCCAAGTGACTCACCCGAGGTCACAGAGAAGCCCACCTTGCATTGCTGTCTATATACCCCAGATCTTTCCACAAAGCCCCCCACGTTTACCTAACCTTGGTCCCTTGCGTGGCTCTGGGGCCCTGCAGATGTCAGCGTCACTTCTGATTTTTAGCCTGTGATGACTAAGGCCCACCCTGGTACCCTTGGCTGTGAACTATGTCCTGAACCATTTGTTGCCAATAGCAGTCCAAGTGCTGACACCGAAGACTGATTTCGTTCCTGTTTCTTTTCATTGAGTGTGGAATCTAATGACATCATCCTCCCTCCCTGGCCTTCCAGTGGATTTGTTCCAGTGGGAGAGAAAGGCAGAGAGTTGCCACTGACCCACTGCAAGAATTACAGGTGCCCCACAACCCAAATGTCCCGCCACTCAAGGCCTCCAAGCCTCAGGTCCCACGCCTATAAAACGACAGTAACCATAGCACCTGCCTCACAGGGTGTTGTCAGAATTAGAAGAAATTTCACGTGTGAGAGCTAAGCGTGCAGTGGTATGAATACCACCGTGTAAAGGCCAATGAGCATCTTCCTCATCTTCCCTTGATGGGACCCAGCCTGCTAGGGAGTAAGACTTTGGGCCTGAGATTTAGGAGACATGCAGGTTGGCCCCTGCTGTGTCACTCATTCCTCTGAGCCCTAGAAAATCCCCTCCATGCTGAGCCCCAGTTTCCCCAATCACAAAGTAAACCAAGGTTCTCTAAGGACCTTCCTGCCCTAATAACTGGACTGTCGGCTGGAGGAACGGCATTTAGCTGATTGCTCTGAGTCCCTGCACACCTGCTGGGTACCAGGTCTGCGCCAAGGTCCCTCCATCCATTAGCTCACCAGCTCTGGTGGGGTGGGTACTGTCGCCCCGATTTTCAGAGAAGGAAAGTGAGGCCAAACAGACCCAGGAAGTCTCGCTTTGCCGTCCTGCCCCAAGGTTCCTTGACACGTTCCTAAGCGAGCATATTAGATTCTATTCCAAGTTGCAGCAGGCTCTTCAAGACGTATTCTGTTTCCTTGGATTGAGAGTCGTCCCCCACTTCCTGGTGGGGAATCCCCAAGTCCAGAGATCTTGATGGCCTTGCCCAAAACCATAGGTGAGGGGCACAGAACAGGAGTCCAGGGCGCCTGACTCCCGAGAAAGGATCCTTTCCCCCAGACCACGTCGTTTCTTTTGGATTAAGAAAGCCCTTGGCTCTCTCCAGCAGCAAAGCCATCAGAGCTGTTTTCAGAGGCAAGGAAAACTTTATGATTTTTGAGATCAGGAGGTGGGAAGAACTTGACTCTGAAATCCAGTCTCTCTTGAGCTTCGATAACTACCAGTGGCGACCTTGAGAATCACCCAAACTGAAGAAGAAAAGAAATCTGGAGTTGCCCTTCAGCCAGAGGCCCTTCTGTGTGATGAGTCAGTCAACAAACTTTGACTCCACCCAACCCCGTGAAGAGCTGCTAAGAGGTCCTAGGGGCACCAGGAAGAACCCAAAATGGGTGATGCAGCTGTAGGAGTTACTAACCATCTAGCCCATCCCAGGCTCAAACCCTTGGCTTGGCCACAAGATAGTGGGGCTGAACGGCAGCAACTTTCTGGACCTCTGTTTGCTCATCCGTGAAATGCGGATGACAGGACCTAGCACGTAACAGGCACTCGGTAAATATTAGCTCTTGTCATTATAGCCCTGGGGCCTCGGTCACCTCCTTTCAGTCTATTAATAAAAAAAAAAAAATTTAAGATGTGGATAGAAACAAAATGACAGCCTTTGAAGGGTCTCCCAAGGAAGATATCTGAGAGGTGGCTGCTGGGGTCGCCCTCTCTCCGAGGGTGTCCAGGGGTGGAGGGTCCCCCCTTCCTGCACTCCTCCAAGCCCTTAGAGTCTGTGTTGCAATTTTTCTAGCTCAAAAGATTCACTGCAGAGGCTGAACTCCGGCCAAGTGTGGACAAAAGGCACTTGGGAGTGGCTCAACCCCAACAGAAGGGAGACGGGAGATGGGGGCGAGGACCCTCTGGGCCTCCAGCTGGACCCACGGCCACACCCCGGACTGGAGAAGGGGGTGGATTTTTTAAACCAGCCCCTGTTGCCCAAGAGATATGAACTTGAATTCTGGCTCAGCCACTTAACGGAGTGACCGAGGGCAAGTCCCTGCCACTCTCCAAGCCTCAGTTTCCCCATCCCGTGGAGGGCGTGGTGCAGGCTAGGGGAGAAAATGAGTGTGACTATGTGTCGGTGAGTGTGCACAGCACGGGCAGAGAGCTGAGCGGGTGTGAAGATCTGAGCAGGGTTGAGGGCCAGAGCAGGACTGGGGTGAGGCCGGCCAGGTGCCCAGGGCACGAGTTTTAAGGAGGCGCCTAGTCCCAGCCCTGGCGGGGGTCCTTGTTGCCATCACACCAACACCCCTTGGATTACCAGGTATGAAAAATGAGCCGGAGCCTCCCGGCCTGGCCACCACCTGCCAGCAGCCAGCGCTCTCCATCTCCATCCAGCCTCGGGCGCCCCCCTAGGCAGGAAGGAGTTAACTGGAGGCCCTTCCAAAGCAAACAGCCCAGAACTCAAAACACATGGGGACCCCACGCCCCTCCTCCCTCCCTCCCCTCCCCCAAGGCTGCCTTTGTGTAGCTTCCCTTCCCCTGCCCCTTCACCCTTGCCCCTGGCCACCAAGTCCTAGGGACTCTGCCTCCTCTGTTCCCCCTTCCCTCCTCCCAACCTCGTCATCCCCAATCTGTTACCACTGAGGGTGGAGGTACCAGGGCCACCAGCTGACCTGCTCTCTGTGCTTCCTGGACACTCTCAGCCTCCCCAGGCCCCGGCCCCCACCCGCGGGGGGAGCACCCATCCATAGACTGCTCCATCGCTCTGCTGTAGGAGCATCTCTCTCTGCGGTCATCTTTGCAGCCTCCGTTGACTCTGAGAGTGGAGGTGCCTTAAAATGCACACATCGAACTATCCATGTACCCCACCCTCCCCTGCCCAGGGCGAATCTGGCAAGAGCTGGGCTGACAGCAGCTGAGACGGGGTCTGCACCTCCTGACTGGGCAAGTGCAGCCCCTTCCTGGGACTGCGGTCCTCCTGGAAAGTGCAGTCTTGAATGCCCGGCCTTCCTCGGGGCCTCTGTGAGGATGGAGGGAGACCTGGGGTGGGCAGGGACGGACTGCAGGGGTCTTAGCATCTTGGTGTCTCTACTTTCAAGGTTTTTTGCTCAGATGACACTCTCCAAGAGGGAGACTCTAGCTCTTAGAATCCCTGCCCCCCTAAAACAAGGCACTGATGATGATCTTTTAGTAACAGTGATCATATGAATATTTTATTGATCCACACTTGCACTCCAGTTCCTGGCTGAGCCCTTCCTAATCATTTTATTTATCTACACAACTCTGAAAGGCGGGTAATACTCTCCCTGTTTTACAGATGAGGAAGCTGAGGTTCGGAGAAGTTTATAAATGTGTCCAATTGCATTTCTCTTTAAAGAAGAGAAAGAGGACTCAGAAGTCCAGCTTGCTCTCTACCACCCTCGTCATTTATTAGTTGCCAAAAACAAACCAACCAAATCCTTTTCTAGGGGCTAGAGAAGCTTCCAGTGTGCACCAAGGAGAGGGTGACCTGCAGGTACCGAGGTCAGTGCTGACAGCCCACACAGGTAACCGGGGGGTCAGAGTCATTCATTTCCTTATTCATAAAAGTGTTTTAGGGCTTCCCTGGTGGCGCAGTGGTTGAGAGTCCGCCTGCCGATGCAGGGGACACGGGTTCGTGCCCCGGTCCGGGAAGATCCCACATGCCGTGGAGCGGCTGGGCCCGTGAGCCATGGCCGCTGAGCCTGCGCATCCGGAGCCTGTGCTCCACAACGGGAGAAGCCACAACAGTGAGAGGCCCGCGTACCGCAAAAAAAAAAAAAAAAAAAGTGTTTTAAAACTGATCTGGCCTGGGATGCTTTAGACTGCTCACAAGGCAGCGTGTCACCCTCACAGCCACTGGCAAGGTAGATTCGACCTGCCCATTTTACAGATGAGGAAGCTGAGACCTAGATCAGGGGAGGAACTTGCTTGAAGTCGCAAGGTGGTTCTCTGAACCCAGAAGGAGCTCTCAGTTCCCTGACTCCCAGGCTGGGATCCCATAGTTCAGCAGAGACTGTCAACATCTATATCCCCTGCAAAGGCTCGTTACAACACAGACTGCTGGGTCCGCCCTCAGAGTTTCTGAGTCAGAAGGTCTAAGTGGACCCAGGAAATTGCATTTCTAACAAGTTCCCAGGTGAAGCTGATGTTGCTGTCCCAGGGACCCTGCTCTGAGAGTAAGTGACTGGAATGACAGCCTGTCAGACATTTTGAGGAGTTCAAAAGGAGAGATTTGGGGTAGGAATGGTGATACCCCCAAAATCATTCCACGTAAGTTATTCCACCTAGCCAGTTGCAAATAGGTCCTCCCATTCTGCAGCTGGAAAAACTGAGGTTCAGAGAGGGAATGAGTGTGCCAGGCCCAAGGTGACATGGCTGAGGCTATGACTAGGCCCCCAGGAAAACATGGCTGCCTGATAGCTGGGCTCAGTGCAAAATGCAAACGCAGAACTCCTTGTTTGAAATGTATTAAGAATTTCAAGACAGCAACAGCAGAGCGTGAAACAAAGTGTGGGGCCCTTCGGAGCATGGGATTCTGGGTAAGAGCAGAGGTCCAATGCCATGGACTGGCCCGTCCCCAGGTCTCCTGGCTGCACCCTATACTGAGTCCCCAGCTGAGAGTCTGCAGACACAATGGGGGTCACAAGATGCCCCCCAGATCCTGGCCGCAGCTGCCTTCCCAGGGAGCAGGCCGCACCATCCATCCACCAGGTGAAAAGAGCCCAAGGTAGCCGCCTGGACTGGATTTCAGTTTGTTTTCTTTAGGTGGAGAGACACCGCGCGGGAAGCCGACCTGGAGGAAATCCAACCCCTGAAGAATTTGGCCTGTCCCGCCCCGGCTCCCATGGGCCCCACAGGCCCCTCCGCTCCCGCACTCCCCCAAGTCTGCATCTTATTCTTAAGCATTTTAGAAAGCTTGTGAGCCCGGGGTGGGGGGGCTGGGGGGGTGGGGGTGGGGGGGCAGCTGGGCAAAAAAGGGGAGAAAATTATTTTAAAAGTCACTGACCAAGGAGATGTAGCCCTGAGGAATCACTGAAGAATGGAGTGGTTTTTATAGAAAGAAATGAGGGTTGAGTGATGCTTTCCTGAAATCCCCAGCACGGCACAGGTTGGGTTGGCATCATTCAAGGTCGTGGGGGGAGGGAGGAAAGGAGCAAAGGCCTCCCAGGAGAGGAGACCCTCCCCACTACCTTCCTGGCCCCCTCCTGGTCCCCAGCTGCCACCAGGCCTCCTCCCCCCCGCCAGGAGACACCTTTACAGCCCAGATTCAGGTGACAGGGAGAATGTTCCAGGCTATGTATGGGCTGGGGCCTTGAACGAAGCCACCTCATCTCAGATTTCCAGGAGAGGATGTATAGAGATGCCACCTTCTTTCCAGGGACTGTGAAGGGAGGGGACAAAAGCCAGCTACAAGACAAGACACCCAGCAGCATCTCCTTTGTGTCACCAGGCCACGTGTGCATGTGTCTGATGTGTGTGTAGGTTCATGAAAACGGTCCATTGACCATGGTTATCTGGGGAAGGGGTGGGAGAGAGGGTGATTTTTGTTTTTGGCACTAAACTCTCCCAACAGCTTGAATTTTTCTAAAGATACATATGTTCTGGACCTTTATGTTAAATTGTTAAAATATTGTCCATTAACCGATGAATGGATAAATGGAATACCATGCATTCATTCAGTGGAACATTATTCAGCCATAAAAAGGAGCAAAGTGCTGACACATGCTGCAACGTGGCTAAACCTCCGAAACATGATGCTGAGTGAAACAGACCAGAAGCAGAAGGCCACACGTTGTATGATTCCACTGATATGAAATAACAAAAGTAGGTAAATCCACAGAGACAGAAAGCAGACTGGTGGCTGCCAGGGGCTGGGCGGGGAGACAGAATGAGGAGTTTAATCTCCAGACCGCTTCACGGGGGCAGGGTTTATTTTTAGGGTGATCACAATGTTTTGGAACTAGAGGTGGTGGTTGTACAACACTGTGAATGTACTAAAGGCCACCAAAGTGTTCACTTTAACATGGTGAGTTTTACGTTATGTAAATTTCACGTCAACTTAAAAAAAAAATTGAACGTGAAAGGGGATCCTTGGTGCACCCCTTGGGGGGCTGCTCGGCGGGATCCAATGAAGCTGGACAGAAAGCGGCACGTGGGCCCCAGAGACCCACAGGAGGTTGCTGGCAGTGGGCTCTTCTTAATAACCCCAAACCAGAAACTACCCAGACGCCCATCAGTAATGGATGGAGCACAGACCCTGGAAGATTCGCAGAATGGAAAACTCCCCAGCCGTGAAATGAACAAACTACCAATAACCACAACCACAGGGGTGAATCTCAAAGATGCAGGGTGAGCAAAAGAAACCAAGGCATAAAGAACACGCATGACTCCGCTCCAGTGAAGTCCAAGAACAAGGAACCTTCGAAGTCAAGATACCGGTTACACCTGCTGGAGGCGGGGAGCGACTAGAAAGGGAGAATAATTCTCACAGATGGAGTGGTTTTGAGTGTTCCCTGCAGCCAGGCAACATGGCAAGCACTCTCTGTGCATTGAATCCTCAAATGTTTTTATACCCGTTTCACAGATGAGGAAACTGGGGCTCAGAGGGCTGAAGTCTTGTGCTTGAGGTCAAGCAAGGAGCTAAGTGGCAGGTTGAGGTTTGAATGCAGTTGTGCTCGGTTCTGGAGACTTAAACACTACGGGGACTAAAAGATTTATAACAGCCTTCAGATGGAACTTGGACCCTGGGTCTTTCTGAAAGCAAAGCTCCATGCTCTTACCCCCAACTTCTAAGTTCAGGTGTATAAAATACTTAGCACATAGCAGGAGTTCAATCCATGTTGGTTATTATTATCCATAACAGTGGTAGGACTTCTGTAGCAAGAGGTATAGGCAAAGGACAGCCCAGTCTCATGATTAGTGGTGGTTTCAGCAGCGTACAGTCAGTCTAGGGACAGAGGCCCATAGCCTGAGAGACGGCAGGCCAAGGTGGGTTCCACACACCAGAGCCCAGACCCCTGGCGCCTGTCTTCCCAGAGCACCCAGACTCTCTTTTCTTAGGTCTTCTTGACCAACTGGACCAACATGCACAGGCCACTCCAGGCCTGGGTCAGAAGGAGGCAGAGCATGTATTTAGAGAGCCCTGCACGGAGCAGCTGTGGGGCTGGGACCAGTGCAGTGTGCTCTGAGCTACTCCACCATGAAATGTGCATTGAAAATACCTCCCGATCAATCAGAGGCCAGAGGTCAGTCTCCAGGGACAATGTGCATTCCCTGCATGCTCAGACGTCCCTAGCAATTTCACAAATGAAAATTGAGAACGCCTTGATTACCTCTCCTGAGACAGACAGGAAAGGGCTGCCCTGTGTCCCCTTCCAAGGCAAGTTTCTCAGGCTGATGATGGCCATCTCAGGCATGAAAGAGCTGGAGATTGCCTCAATCTCCAATGCCCCCATTCTACAGGTGGGGATGCTGAGGCCCAGAGGGGGAAATGGACTTGCCCAAGGTCAAAGGGTGAGAATTGGAGGCAGAGTCAGGATTCAAAACCATGTTCCTTGACTCCCAGGCTATTTCTCTCTCGGCCAAAGTTCTCACTGTCCTACCTAGACGGTCTTTGAGTCATTCATTTCACAAACATTCACTGAATACTAACTATATACCAGGCTCCATGCTAGAAGCCAGGAAGACAGCAGTGAGCAAGCCCAGGCATGGTCCCTGCCTTCGGGGAGCCGATAGCCCAGGGTGATGGCGTTTCCAGCTGGTCACCTCAGTAAGCACACTCTCAGTCTTGGAAATTCAGTCACCTCAGCTTCATACACATTTATGGGGCCCTTCCTACATGCCCAGCACAGTCCCCAAAGTGGGGAATGCAAAGATGAAGAGGACACAGTTCAGGATCCTAGAAAATCCAGTCCATTGGATACTGCCTGTATATCAATAATTATGAATTGATGAAAATGAGTGATGGCTGTTAAAACAGAGCCGGTGCGCCAGAGCCTGGGAAGGTTAACCTTGGGAAAAAAAGGTTAACAAAGGCATCTTGGAAAAACAGTCATCTCTGCTGGACAGGACGTGTCATGTCAACCTCACCCAAAGGGTCTCATTTCAACCACCCTCTTCTGGTTCAAACCTCCAGTCTTAGGCTCCCCCCAAATCTGACCTCACTGGCTCCCCAGCTAAATCCACACTGCATTCTGGCTGATCTCTCAATTCCCCACCCCTAAATTCCTTCCTCTCTTGGGGGTTGGGTTGGCAGGAGCACACATCATGGGCCACCCAGAGACTCTCCTGAAATTGCAGGGCTGAGTCAGGTTGGGGCGACCCTGGGCACCCCACTTCCCAAGGCTGCCCTGCTCCCACGTGACTATCCAAATTAGGGCCTCTCTGCTAAGAAGTGATAGTGGTCCCCACCTCTGCGGGTCATGAAGCCCTTTTATGGCCCCATTGCATCACTTCCCAGAAACCAGCCTTCCTGAGTTGTTCTAGAATGTGCTTGCAGGAAGGGTCCCACTTCTGAGCACATCCTTACACAGGCACAGAACCTTACAATTTGCACATCACTCATGACCTCACCTCTCTTGGCCTCAGTTTTCCTCTTCTATAAAATGGGGGCAATCATAGTACTTACCTCATAAAACAGTGCATGAACAGGCGCCGTTCTAGTGGGGGGCGGGGGGAGTGCAAACAATACAAATGATAAATAAAATATCAGAGTTTGGCAGGAAGGGGGCGTGAAGGGGCATCTGGGGATGGTTACAGGGATGTGTGTAAAGTGTGCCAAGCAACGTTGACGGTGGGGGCACTTTTCTAAATGCACATGGCAATTACACTCCAATAAGCTTGAAAAATATACATTAGAGGTTAGGAACTGATAGGTGACATATTCTAAAAACAAAGAACTAAGGGATAGCGAGTGCCAGGGTAGGTGGTGCAGGCTGCGACTTTAAATGGGGGTGGTGGAGAGGTCTCCAGGGTAAGGTGACATTCCAGCAAAGACATGAGGCAGGTGTGGGAACTAGCCTTTTGATTACCTGGGGGAGAGCGTTCCAGGCTGAGGGCAGGGCCAGTGCAGAGGCCAGCAGGCAGAAGGCAGCGAGGGGAAGCTACTGATTTATTGATAGCGCGGTTTCTTCGTTTTCCTCTTTGCTTTTCACATCAACAGCATGAAGGAGCAGAAAGATATGCCCCCTTTTTATAAAGAGGAGACTGAGGCCCAAAGAGGGGGGGGGCCTTGCCGTGATGTCACTCAGCAACTGATTGGCAGAGATTGGACTCTGGGGCGGGTCATCTTACTCCATTCCAGCTGGTGAGGTGGGCAGGGAGCAGCTAGCAGCACCCCCAGTCTCAGGGCACAGCAAAGGAGGACGCCCCTCTCGCCACCCCCCACCACCTGCCCCAGAAGGCTGCCCGTCTCCACGAGCCCCGCCCTCCACCTCAGGCCCCGCCCCCATCCCCAGGCCACACTCTCCAGACCCGCCTGTGATCTCATTGCTGCTCTTGCCAAAGCAGCTGAAATCTTTCAGGTCTTGGCTTGGGTCTGCTGGGGAGGCTGGAAGTGGGGGCGGCGCTGGGGAAGGGGCTGGGGAGAAACAAAGCCTTCCTCCTGAGAGACAGTTTGTTCTCCCAATGGTTTGTTGAAAATGTGAGGCTTTCATGCTTTGGGCTCAGAAAGGAAAGAGGGGAGACAGCGGAAACGTTACTCTTGGACATCTGCGTCCCCAGAAGGAGGTGGTGCGGCAGGACGCGCACCTCCTGCGCCCTGCGGAGTCTGTGGGCAGCAGCGGCGGGAGCTGGGGGTCAGAGGGGATCCCAATCGTGTTGCATTCACAGCTCCACCATGAACTTCCCGCAGGTGACTCTGCCACTCTGGGCCTCGGTTTCCTCATCTGTAAAATGGACATGATAATAGTTCCTTTGTGGTGGGATAACAAGGACAGTTAGTGAAATCCCTCAAGCACTTAGCACAGAGCCAGGAACAAGCCCGTGCTCCGTATACGCAACTTATAGTAATTATTTATGTACATGAGGTTATTGTTGTTGCAGTGATGCTTTGAGTTTAGGATGATCCAAATCAGGAGTTAGTCCCAGGGGGTTAGATGGCTTGTCCAAGGTCTCACAGGACCAGCTACATGATTGGGGGACTCAGTGCACAATGAAATGCGAGGTCCTGCGTTCAAAAATGATCAAGAATAGCAAGATAGCAATAGTGGTGCATTAAACGACGTGTAAGGCCCTCCTGCACGTGCGGCCTCATGTGGTTCTACAGGTATGAATACATCGGTACGTGGAGACATTGGTGTCCAAGATCAAGGTCTCAAAGAGCTGGAGTCTGGCCCTAGAGCGTGTCTCCACCACGATCACCTCTCTTCCTAACTCCTTCTCGGCCCAGCTCTTCTCTATGCACCCAGGGCACCCAAAAGTCACTCCTTTGACTCTTTCCAGAGCCCATTGGCAAACATATTCTCGTGGGTGGCAGAATGGGGTTGCAGCTGAGAGCAGGCTCACGGTTCCTGGACGCTGGCTGTGGCGAAGGTAAGTTGGGACACCACAGCTAACGTGTGGCAGATCACATCCGCTAAATAGATGCTCACAGTGATGACCAGGCTCGTGTCACCTCTGAGTTAGGGAGGGCTCTATGGCAAGCATTCCACTGGACAGAGGGGACAGAGGGGACAGAGGGGCCAAGGGAAGCCCAGGAGGGTTGAGGTCAAGTCAGAACACCCACAGCAGGGTCAGAGCTGAGTCTGCCCTCCCCCAACCCCACCCCCGGGATTCTGAGTCACCCACTGGTCCATCCTTCCCTCTCTCCATACTTTTCCAAGGTCAGGGACTTGATCTGTCTTGCTCAATGTTTTAGCCTCCATGCCTGGTAGAGTGCAAGCTATCAGTAGGAACTAGTTGAATGAATGAATAAATGAATGAATGAATGAGCCACTGTGGCAACAGCCTCTAGGGTGTCCCCCCAAGAGCCTCACCTTTTGATATTTATGCTCCTGCGTAGTCCCCTCCCCTGGAGTGAGAGTGGGACCCCTAACTTACTTCTCACCCATAAAATACAGCAAAGTTGATGGGATGTATAGGATTAACCTACGTAAAATACAGCACCTGTCTTGCCGGAATCTCCAGGTCACAGACTGGCTTTGGATGAGCAAGCTGCCGTGGTGTAGGCTACCTATGTCGGGAGGCCCACACGGCAAGGGACTGTGGATGGTGTCTAGGAGCTGAAGGTGACCTTTGACCAACAACAGAAAGCTGAAACCCTCAGTCCAAAAGCCAGGAGGAAATGAATTCTGCCGCCAGCCTGAGTGATCTTGGAGTTGATCTCTCCCCAGTTGATCCTGAGATGAGACCACAGCCAAAGTCGGACACTTCGGTGGCAGCTTTCTGAGACCCTTAGCCGGGGACTCAACTAAGCCATGTCGGGACTCCTGACTCATGGGAACCATGAAACACACAGAGGAGCTGTGACTCGCCCAGTGTCTCACAGCTGGAAAGGGGCCGAGCCAGGATTGGAACCAAGGCCTCTTGCCTCCAGAGTCTTTTCTCTGAAATGCTGCACCCAGGAGACTGGCTACCTAATTTGTGGGGCCCACTGCCAAGTGAAAAGGCAGGGGCCCTTGTTCAAAATCTGTGAATTTCAAGTCAGTGACAGTAGAGCATTAAACTGAACACAGGGCGCTCTGTGATAGCACAAATCACATGCCCACGAAGCTGGCCCTGGCTACACAGGTGACGTTAGCTGCCATTACTCTTATTACAGTTTCCTGCTCCTATGTGCCTGGAAACTTCAAGTCAGGGAACAACGAAACAACTGAATTCTGGAGTCGCAAGAATCTTGGTGATGCCGTAATTACAGAACAGTCCCCGTGCCCTCAGATCCTTGCTAGATCAGGACCCAGAGGATCGGAAAGAATACAAAACATGTTGGCAAATACAGAGTGTTGGAGCTGGAAAAGGGCATTAAAGCAACCCATTTTACAGATGTGGAAGCTGAGCCCCAGAAAGTGGGAGGGGCTTTCCTGGTACCCGGGACCCCTGGGTCCCCCTTCACTCCTGAAGACAGTTCTCTGGGTCCCAGGCTCTTCCCATTCAGCTGACAGGCCTCCCGACTTCCTCTGCCTCTAGTTCCCTGGGGCGATTCTTCATTCCATTGTCCTCCTCGCGGGCCCCTCTTCTCCCGAGCTGTGCGCCTCTCTTAGCTCGGTGCCCCAGGAGAATGGTACCAGCGGCTGCTTAACTCCAGTGATAACTTTCTTCTTTAGAAAGAACGAAAAGGGGAGAGGAGATGGAGGCAAACATCACCACTCTAAGGAGGCCCTCGTCAACCTGTTAAGAGTGAGGAGTTTGGTTTTTGTTAATATTTTTTCTGCATGGCGTGCTGCAAATAAGAACATTCAGAGAGCAAATTGGTGTCGCATTTATTGCTGTTGACGCTTCAGCAGCACTAAGCCAGTCACAACAGAGAGGCCACTTGACGTGCAAGCTCAATTCCGCCTGGTTAAAGAGATCAGGGTTCCGCTTGGGGGCTGGGTTTCATCAAGTCAGCGCAGAACGCAGCCCCAGAACCCAAGCTAATGGCGTAACAGGATTGAGCCTTCTGTATGCTCCCCACATCCCCTTGGGATGCTCGGGGCAGGCACTGAGCTCCATAGCTTCCAGTGCCCACCAGGCACCAACCCAAGCCCAGCGAGGTCTTGTGTCTCCCCTGCGCAGCCAGGCTGTGCTCTCAGCACTGCAAGATGCTGCCAGCTACCTGACTGGGGCTGCATGAAGGCTCAGAGAGGGGTCGTAACTTGTTCAGAGTTCCCAGATGAGAAGGGCCCGAGAGAGGGATCTGAACCAAGTCCAGAGTCCTTCCTCTTAATTGCTACACCCAAGGCTGCCTTCCTAATTGCGAAGCCCAGTGCAGGGTCCCTTGTAAGTCATGCACCAGAAGGACAGGGGTGCATCTTTGAGCAGAAGATTGGACAGACAAGATATCAAGGGGGCCACCTGGGTTCAAATCCCAGCACTGTCGTTCCTGGCTGGGTGGTCTTGGGCAAGTGGCTTATCCTCTCCATCCATACCTCTGTTTCTTCATCTATCAAATGAGTAAAATAATGAGTACCTACCTCGTAAGATTATGAGAATTTAACTGAGGTAATACACAGGAAGCCCTTCAGACGGTCCCCAATCCATAGTAAGGACTAAACAAGCATGGACTGTATCGTGATTGGGAAGGTCACAGGTCTGGAACCTGCAGCCTGGACTTCGCATCTCGAGTGAAGTCGGGTGGGTCGCTTCAGCCCTGTATTCCTTATCTGTACTCAAATGTGGGGAACAGCTTATGCCTATGTTCAGGGGACTGCAAGGGTTAGCCAGGGTGGGGAATGTGAACGGGGGTTTTGGAAGCAGCTCTGCACAGACGCTGTTATTGTGACCCCGACTTGGGGCTTCTTCAGAAACAGTGTCATATGCTGCTGGTGAGGGTGTGAACTGTCTTCACCATTTGGAAAACAATTTGGTGATATGGTAGCAAGGGAAAGATGCACATACCCTCTGACCCAGCAATTCCACTCCTAGAAATACGCCCGAAAAGTATCCTGGCCCTTGTGCTGCAGAAGATGCACACACACATGCTCAGAGCAACGCTGGTCAAGAGAGCTCCCAACACCCAACTCAGAAAAAGAAATCAGGGATGTGGTTACCAGAAGCGGGCGTGAGGGGAGGAGGAATCAGAGGAAGGTGTAAACTTCCGGTTGTAAGATAAATAAGGACCAGGGATGTAATGTACAACAGGATGGCTAGAGTTACCACTGCTGTGTGATAAGTAGGAAAGTTAAGAGAGTAAGTGGCTCCTAAGAGTTCTCATTTTAAGAAGAATTATTTTTTCTTTTTATTGTATTTATATGAGATGATGGATGTTAACAGAACCTCTTGTGGTAATCATTCACAATAGTTGTAAATCAGACCGTCCTGCCGTGCACCTTAAACGTGTACAGTGATGGGTGTCAGTTATTTCTCAATCAAAAATGAAAAAAAATTTGAATAAAATTTTCTTTTTTAAAATTTTTATTGGAATATAGTTGATTTACAATGTTGTGTTAGTTTCAGGGGTACAGCAAAGTGAATCAATTACACATATATCTAATCTTTTTTAGATTCTTTTCCCATATACGTCATAACAGAGTATTGAGTAGAGTTCCCTGTGCTATACAGTAGGTCCTTATTAGTTATCTATTTTATATACAGTAGTGTGTATATGTTAATCCCAATCTCCCTCCCCTCTTCCCCGCTCTGGTAGCCGTAAGTTTGTTTTCTACATCTGTTACCCTATTTCTGGTTTTTTTCCTCTTTTTCTGTTTTGTAAATAAATTCATGCGTACCATTTTTTAGATTCCACATATAAGCGATATCATAAATTATTTTTTTTTAAAAAAGAGACCTTGAAGTCAGAAACCACCCCGACTTGGACACCCATGGACAGGAGAACAGACGAACCAATCGTGAGATAGTGGAGGGAGAGACTGCACCCAGCACTGAGACGGAATGCATCACATTATTAAGCGGTAATGCCACAGAGTTCTTTGGTGGCGACAAAACAGTCTTATACCCCTGATTGTTATGGTGATCATTCAGATCTACACAAAACTTCACAGAACCATACACAAGAGGGGAAAAAATTTTAAAAGCGCTTATAAAAACTGGCGACCTGGGGATAAGGCCTGTCCCTGAGTTAGGAGTATCGTAGCAACGTCAGTTTCCTGGTTTTGATCATTGTACTGAATAGGAACTGACCACTGGGGGAAGCTGGAGGAAGGGTACACGGGGACTCTCTGTATTATTTTTCCTAGTTCTTGTGAGTGTTCAACTATTTCGAAATAAAACCTTAAAATAATTAATGAATGAATCACAGCACAGGCAACGGCATGAAGGACTCTCAAAAACAGAATGAGGAAAGAAGCAAGCACTCAGTACGATTCCAGAATCTTCCACGTGTTGTAAGTCAGTAGCTAAGCAAAGAGCCACACCTGAATGCAGAAGAGGGATTCACCTGGACAGCAGGTAGGGGACGTGAATGGGGACGGGTCCGCAGGCCCTGGCAGCACGGGTAACATTCCATTTCTCAAGCTCAGGGGTGAGGAGGCTGTTTGTTTTGCTTTATGTTGTCGTAGGCCGACGTTATACGTTTTATGCGCATTAAAATATCTCGGTAAAAATAAATTTTTTAAAAAGAGTTTGATCATTGGGGTCAGGAAGGCCTGGGTCCAGTGCTAGCTTTGAGCCTCAGCAACCCAAAGTGACCTTGGCCAAGTCACTTCACCTCCTGGAGCCTCCTGAAACCCCACAGTGTTCCAGGGAAGCTTAAAATCAGATACGCGTGTGCTGGCTTAGCGCGGCCCCGGAGCGTAGCAAGGCATCAAATGGCCACTCAAGCACAGCTCCGGCAACTCCAATTCGATTCCAAATCCCCAGGTCTCCAAGGGGTCTTCCACGTGGAGCCTGACGGGCAGAAAGACAGATAACCCTGGGTGCCTTTCCTGCGGAAATGCCCTCCTGGTGCTCCCGGTGTCTGGGCCTCTCTTTTCCATGGGGACTGGGCAAGGCCTGCGGTGACCATTTCATCCAATTACATGGCCCTGTGATGACCTCACCCGTGTCTCTGAAGTTTTATGCTGGGAGAGGGGACGTGCATGCTCTCTCAATACCACCCTTCGCCAGCTTGTCTCTTCCACCCAGGAGGAGGCACCCTGAGTTGCTTAGACTTGGAGCAGAGGCTGAGCCAGGATTGCTAGTGGGCAGGGTCGCTGGGACCCTCTTCTCTATTTCCCTTCCTCATGGAAGGGTCGGGGTCTCGTATTGCATGGAAACAGCCAAGCTGCCTTGTTTTCTCTCTCTTCTCTAATTTACCCACGTAGATGCAGACCTTGTCGGCTTTCTCTCGTGTGTCTTCCTCCTTCACAGCAAACTAGTGCAAGGCCAGCTTCAGCATTTGACTTGGTCGGGCAATGAGCCCCTTAGACCCTACACGCAGATCCTGTGCCCCAGCCTAGCTGGATCTAACCTCACTAACAGCCATATGAAATTCACCTTCCAAGCTCCCTCTTCCCATCCATCTCTCCTTTAAACATCTTGTCATATTTATTGCATTGTACAATTGAATTCTACTCCTCAGAAGGGCAGACTTGGTTCTGTGTTGACTGAAAGCCCAAACACCAGCTAAGGCAAGCTCGACCACTATTCACCTCTCTTCACCTGCTCTTACCACATGGTCAGAGGCTCAGTTATGAAACATTACTTCCATTTAGAATAATCCTCCATCTCTTTTCCCCCTCCTGCTTTCGGCTCTCTAAATATGTGTGAATAGAAAATGTAAATACATGTAAATATAATTCTGTGGTCATTTGTGTTCAGGATTTAGAATTTCCTCCTAGAGGGAAAAGGCCGGAAAGGAAAGGCTTGTAAGCACAGGCTGTGCTTCATTAAGAAGCGTGTTTGGGGTGGCGATCACTTTTCTCTAACCTAGACGAGCCGGCTGGAAGCTGACCTCGGTACATCCTGAAATTTCATCAACTCCTTTTCCCCCCCAGAGAGACCCCTCCCCCACCAAAACATAGCCCCTTCCTTCCTGCTTCCCCAAGGACCTCCAGGGGTCACAGGGACTGAGTGAAATACGCTCCTCTGCTCCCATCCGCGGGGCTCTGAGCTTCCAGACGGCTCTAGATGCCTGGCAGTCTGCCCGCCCGGTACGTGATGGGGCCCTAGGTCACAAGCAGCGGGGCTGAGGCCTGACGCTGAGCCGCTGCCTGAATGGACAGAAAGGAATCCTTGTCTTCATTTCAGCAACAGACACACTCTGCATCACGAGAAAACTGTTTCGGAATCTTAACAAACAGGATACCGATAATAACGCCGATCAGCGTACCCGCTCTACACGCCTGCCCACTATGTCCAGGAAAGCTGAAAACCATGGCAACTGTTTATTGGGTGTTTATTAGATGCTAACATTTTACAAGCATGTGGGCATCCAATTCTCACAGCTGTCCTATTGAAGGAGGGTGGATCACTCACCCCATTTTATGGATGAGGAAACTGAGGCTCAGAAGAGATGGGCTCCCTCATCCGAGGATACCCACACGGTACAGGGTGGTGCCTGGCATCGTACCTGGGGCTACACCTTTCTCTCTATTCCGAACATTCACCGCAGCGTGATGTCAAAATGATGTTTCTTCCTGGGTTTAGCTCAACAAGAAGGCACCCCCAGAGCTGGAGCCTGTGGTGGGTGACCCAGGGACTCCCACCTGCCCTCCCGGCCCCTGGTGTGTCCATAAAATTCCAAGATTCCCAGTCAAGGTTCATCCCAGCAGAGCCCTGTTACGAAGCTGTTGCCTGCCAAACCCCCGGCATATGGGTCAGCCCAGCCCTTATAATATCAGAAATATGGAGACTAACTTGCAGACTCTCCCCCTGCCAGCCCCAAGGTCAGTGACCTTGGGGCTGGCAGGGTACCCCCAACACCCGGCTTTGTGCAGACATTCAGGGCCGCCATGATGGTTTCAGTTCTGGGCGGGCCCTGCAGGAGGCAGAACCTTCTGATGCTCTCGACTTAACCTCTCGGCCAGAGTCGGCCAGCCTTCAGGGCATTGGGCTGCTGGTGGAGGGTCCGTTTAACCTGAGCGGCAAAGCCCCCTTCAGCTGGCGGGACATCAAAACCCACACAAAATGCTTCCATGTGATGCCAGCCCTCGGCCTGTGTCCTTCACGTCGGATTAATCCCCGGGCTGCTCGGACAGACATGTCCTCCCAACTCCGCTTTCATGTTTGCCCACAATTTCAATGTCATCACACAAAATCAAGGCTAATTGTGAACAGACCTCCCCCACCCCCCTGCCCTGCCTCCCCTCCCCCCTCCGCCTTCCCCGTCCACATCTGGATCCCACAACCTCTCCGGGGGCCTCGGAGACCTGCTTAGGCTGCGAACTCTTAGAATCTAACTTGATCCCCCCCTCCTTCCCTTCTTCAACCTCCTAAATATAGACATTGGAAAGTTCTTTTCTTTCCTTTGCCATTGACTTGGTCATCTTCTGAGACCACCCTATGAATTCTCCACTTCTCTCTAAGTGAACAGCCATGCTCTGGCAAAGCCAAGGGAAACCCACCTTCAGCTCAACCAGGAAAATCTACCCCCTCTGCCTGCCGGTCACATCCCACTCCCCAGACCCCCAATGCATTTTGCATGTGCGGGAGCCCATCATGATGCACTAATATACTCCCCCGCCCTTACCCCTCCCTGTGCCCATGCATGAGTGACACGTCGCCCACAGCAAAGGGGCATTTCCGGCTTGACAGGGCTTCCCAGACGGAGGCAAGGAATTTGACATAGAAGAAACAAAGGTGTTTGCCATCCTTGGAGAATTCCAGGGGAAGGAAATGTCTTTGATGTTTGCAGGTGACTTCTTTGGATGGGGATCTAGGGCGAGAGAATCTCCAGATTCTGAGAGCAACTCAGAGGTGGGGGGAGGTGCCCCCAGGCACCCAGCGTTCCACGGAGGGAAAGATCCCTGGGGACAGAAAGGTGGGGAAGGGGGTTCCAAGCACCGGTCAGGGTCAGCTGTGTGCGGCCAGGACCCCCAGGGCAATCCAAAGAGGAGATCCATGGTTGTAGTGACATCTATCCTCTCTACTCAAAAAAATCAGAGTTTCAGAGTCTGAAGTGTGCTCTGAGACCACCTGGGTGCCCATTGTGCAGAGGAGAAAGCTGAGGCCCAGAGAGAAGAGAAGGGCTTGCCCAAGGCTGGAGAACAGGGTGGTCCTTCGGACCCAGGAGGGTCTTTGCCTAATGTTGCTTTTGGGAAAAATGGCGATGAGCACCACTGGTGGCCGGTACTGGATACTGGGGCTCCCAGAGAAGGCAGCCCACCCCGGACGAGTCCAAGAGGAGACACAAAGAATCTGAGTTTGGATTTGTGCTTGGCAAACAGCACTCAAGCACGGGGCCGATGGCCCAGGGCTGGGTCTGCAGGACCAGGCAACACGTGCACTAAGATTTAGCAGAAGAGCAGGGCAAAAGGAAGGAACGTGGGCTCCAGAACCAGATCCCCTGGGCTCAACCCCACCTGCTTGACACACTCGCCCACCGTGTGGCTGTGAGCAGCAACCTAACTTCTGTGGGACGGAGTACGTTTCCACCACCACCATCACAGCACCAACCCCATCCTGCAAACCAGGTGTCTAACTCAAAGTAACCCATTTAGCTCTAGTGCAATCCTGGGCTATCATCGTCCCATTTCCCAGATGCCGAAACTGAGGCTCTGGTGTACATAAGGACACACGAGAAGTCAGGATTCCAACAAAAAACACAAAGTGTAGCTTATTTTATACAACAGTTTGTACCTCTTACTCCCCTACCCCTATACCGCCCCTCCCCCCCTCCCCTCTCCCCACTGGTAACCACTGGTTTGTTCTCTATATTTGTGAGTCTGCTTCTTTTTTGCTATATTCAGTAGTTTGTATTTTTTAGTTTCCACAATAACTAGAGTAGAAGCTTTAAAAATTGTGAATCACTATACTGTACACCTGTAACTTATATAATATTGTACATCAACTACACTTCAATAAAGAAACGTAATTATACACCAAAAACACCCAAAGTGATAATGTAAATGAATAGGATGCTGTGAATCATTTAATAAACCAATGAATTAATAGACAGGGGGATGTATGATTGGTTGGATGCGTGGATGATGAATATACATTTGCCCTTCTCCCAGGCTGTAAGGCACGTTTTGCTTTTTCCTCTTTGGGTGAAACTCGGTGCTCATGGCGGAGAAGTATTTCCACTTCATTTTCAAGGACCGCAGAAGGGAATTTAAACTCACACTCTCCCCTATCGCCCACATCTGCCAAGAATAAGGCCGAAGCTGCTCGGACAAATGAAATTCTGACAAAGTATGTCACGGGCTTGATGCCTCTGTCACTGAGGGGAAGAGGCGCACATTTGAATGTGGGAGATGTGCCCCAAGCTTTCGAATGACGATTGTGCAGTTCCCTCCAACTGGCCCTCTGACCTTCTGCCGGCACCGAAAGGCTCTCTCCTGTAAACATCCCCCAAATAGTCTATCTTAATAAAAGCGCCTGTAATGGAGACGGAGTTAATTTGAAATGGTTTCCTCACCGTTTGTCTTGTCGGCCAATTGCTGGGCAATGGCTAGAGTCAATACTGCCTGTGCCTGGTGGGGTCCTGCAGGATTCATGTCCCCGGGTCGAGATAGCATGATGCTGTGTAATGAAGCTCTGAGGAGCCCAAGCGGATGATCTCAGCTGGTGCTGGACTTGACCTCAGCGCCCACACTCTAACTTCTTTTCCCTGGGGTTCAACAGCAGAAGGGGGGGCAACTAGATGACCACTTTACAGATGTAGAAACTGAGGCACAGAAAGAGGAAACAGGAGCCTGTGCTCACCTAGAAAATTGTCTGGAGGCCCGGAAACTGTTTTCCTTTCCTGAGCACTCATGCCATCGCAAGCTGGTGGCCTGGCACTGCAGATGCAAAGATCAATAAACTGCAGCGAGAACCCCCCAGGGCTCCCTACACCCAGTGAGCAGAAAGAGTGAGGGCTTTGGGGACAGAAAGATCTGGGTTCAGATTCCATATTGGCTGCCTCCTGGTTGGAGGGCGTTGCTTAACTGCTCTGAGTCTCAATAAGAAAAGTCATAATATTTCACAGGAAAGTTTTGAGGGTCAGATGGCTTTGCATGGGGATATAAAGGCTTCACACAGTGCCTGCCGCAGAGGAGGCCTCACCAAGTGTAAATTCCCTCCCCTGATCCCTAATCCAGCGTCTTTTCACCCAAACCCCTCTGCCTCCCTGTTTTGTCCAGGCCTGAGCCTGCCTGCTGCCTGACCCCGAACCTTGCAGATGTGGCAAACGAGGAAAGCATTAGGATCACCGGCGATCGTCTGCGCGGCCGTGTTTATGTTTGCGATAAAAGCAAGCAGGTGCTGACAATTTAACTAATCAGGTACCATCCTGGCCCCAGACACCCGCCGTCGCTCCTCACTGTGGGCTAATCTCTGCTTGGCCTTCCCCGAGCCTGCAATTAGCCTGGTCCCCCGGCCCTGCACATGGCTCAGATTACCACCACAGGATGGATGAATGGACAAACGGACAGACCCTCAGTGGTCCAAGACCGGCAGCGTGGAGCTGAGACCTTCTCAGACCCATATCAACAGTGACATCAAAACAGGCCACTTTCTTTCTCTGGATCCGTCTTTTGGAGTCAAGCCTGCTAAAGAGATGGGCTCTGACTGGGGTTTGCACGGGGGCAGATGAGCAACTTCTAGAAGTTGTACAGTCCCCAGGCCCTCAGACAAAACCAAGTCTGGGTGAGGCTATGTCCCCAGAATTCAGCTTGATCAACTTGGCCCTACCGAATCTGACAGAATGATCTTGAAACCCACAGCCCTTAGCACAGTACCAGGCACACCATCCAGGGACAGAAGTTCATCGTCCTGCTTGCCCGACCCTGCATATATTCCCCGTATGACTCCAGACACACCTTATCAGCCAGTCTGGGCCTCAGTCTCCTTACCTGTCTAATGGGTGGATTCGACTAGAGGAGGATTTCTCAGCCTCAGCACTATGGACCATTGGGGCTGGATCTTTCTTTGTGGTGGGGCCAACCTGTGCAACACAGAATGTTTAGCAGCGTCCCAGGCCTCTACCCACGAGATGCCAGCGGCAACGACCGCAAATGTCTCCAGACATCACCAAATGTCCCTTGGGTGGGGGTCGACATCCCCCCGGTTAAGACCACTGCAGTAGAGCAGGGTCTGTTCTCCACCCTGGCTGCATCTCAGAATATCTGGGGGACTTGGACAGGGAATGATGCCTTGCTTCCCTCCTCCAAGGGTTGCAGCTGATTTGGGGTGGCCCTGGGCACCTGGGCTGTATTTTTTCAAGTTCCCAGGGTGATTCTAATGATCGGGTAGGTTTGAGACCAGCAGGTAGGGCTAAAAGAGCGTGAAACTCCCCCTTTTCTGGGCAGAGTGCTCCCCGAGTCCAGCCCCACATCCCCCGAGAGGCATTGCAGGCCTCTTGGGACCACCCAGAACTACCCATCCCACCTCATGCATGGCTCTTTTATGTTTCTTAGCAGACATTATTTAACCAATTCCGAGTTGACCAGAATCCAATAAAATGCAGGCCCTACAACACTTTCACAGCTAATTGGTTTGACTGGTACATTGTAAATGTGTGAAGCGACTTCAGTGAGGGACAGCAGGGACCTCGTTAACCTTTCCTTGGGACTCAGCTCGTTTGTGTGTCTCTCACAAGGTCCATCCCACCCCTGGGGTGCATTTCTCCTTGGCCATAAAGGGGACTCCAGAGCTCCCAGCTCCCCTCCTGCATAGGGCGCCCCAGGACCACGGCCTCCTGGGTTCCGATCTCGTCCTCCTGAGGTGAAGTCCCACAGGCCTTCCTGACCCGGCCCCACCCTCCTCCCTCTGCCCCTCCTCGCTGCTCCGCCTCCTGCCATCTGACCAGCTCCTCCAGGGTCCAGGCTGTTCCTTGAACAGTCAGCTTCTCTCCCTTCTTGTAACCTCACCCATGTTGTTCACTTGGCTTAGAAATCTGTTCCCGGCACCTCTGCCAGCCTGATGGCCCTCCATCCCTCAGACTGCAGCTCAAACACCACTTTCCTGGGAAAGCTGTCCCTGCCACTGACTCAGTGCCAGTAATCCCCTGCAGGGGCTTGTCACCATCCGTAATTAGGGAAGTTGATCTGGGTACCTCTGTCTCTCTGAATTCAGCTAGGGGCCCCTGGAGGGCAGGCAAAGGTCTGCCTGGTCAACCTGCCTTGGAGGAAGGTCACTGCGCCCGGCCAGGGGCTGGGCACCGGAGCAGAGAGCCAGGGAGCTCCAGCCTGTGAGCTCAGGGACTCCCATCGCATGTGGTGTCGAATGAGCCCACAGTTGGCACCAGGGAGCATCGTGGCTGGAAGTCTACTTTGCGTGCGGATCCCAACCTGGCTGCTTCCTGAAAACGTGTGGAAGCAACCCGCGCCGTGTCTGCTAGCAGTGGATTCGCTCTGGGAGTCAAAATGCTGCAGTGATGGTGGAGGCCATGTGAGCGTTAAAACCAAAAGGCGAACCCCTGTGGGCCGCTGTGGAATGCTGGGCTGACTTGGGCCTGCTTCTACCTAAGGACCTTGAAGACGATTTGAATAGTGTAGGCAGCTGTCCTTTTGAATATTAATCTTTTATTTTCTGCAAAAGGGATTCAGGCACATAGGTTTAAAAAATCCAATGGCACTAAAAGGCTTTTTAGCCAAAACAGTGATCCCTGCCCTGGATCTGCTCACTCTCCACACTGCTCCCTGCAGGCAGCTACTCTCAACATTTTTTGCTGTTTCTTAACTCAGTATTTCTGAATACTGTGTATACTACGCGTCTTGCTATTTCAATTTTAGCTGTATAAAAATATTATATATACCTTTATTTTTCTTTTTAAGGAGAGGCTTTACAGTCCAACAAACATTGTGTTCGATGCCCCACTCCAATGCTTTCTCGCTGTGTGATCCTGGGCTGGTTTCTTGAGCTCTCTGAGCCTCAGTTTCCTCAGCTGTAAAATGGGGAGAAGAACGCCTATCTGGTTCGGTGGCTGGGATTTAAAACAGGATGATCGTGTAAACCTGGCACTCCAGGAGCGTATGATAAACTGCAGCAGTAGTTCACATTCACGTCTCAGATCCCAGATGAGTCAGGGGGCCTGCTTCCTGCACTCACCCCTTAGAAAACTAGGAGCTCCGTGTCTGGCACATTGAAGGCCTGAAAATGACAATTCCCTTTCCCTATGCTCTCAAAGTACCAGAGAGGAGAGGACGGCAGAAAGTTCTCCTCCCCAGACCCCAATTCACTTGACAAATGTCTGCCTTTGACCTTGTCCTGAGCTTGCCCAAGCCCAGTTCAGAGGGCCCCTCCTCCAGGAAGACGTCCATGATCCCCAGACTTCTTCCGCCTCCACAGCCTTGAGGACCCTCCAGCGAGGGCGTCGACCACCCTTGTCAGATGCAAGTTGTCCCATCCAGATCTGGTTTTGCCCCAGCATCATAAGTCCTTAAATACAGAGACCTCTACTATTCCCTCCTACTCAGGTCCCTTCAACAGAGCAAGCACACAGTAGGGCAGCAGCCAGAGGATGAACGTCCCATGTGGGGTCCACATGGGGCCAAATGCCTCTTCTGATATAGCCGTTCAGAACTCTGGCCACTTCTTTTTTCTATGTCTGCATTCTTTTTTCTATGTCTGCATTCCCTCTTCGGCCAGCCAAGTGTTTATTGAGCACCTACTATGTGTCTGTTTCTCTCCTGGGGGCTGGGGACAAAGCAGTCATTTATTCATTCATTCAGACACAAACATTTATTAAGCACCTACTATGTGCCGGGCAGCATGGTTGCAATTGTTGCAGTGCAGACAAGGTTCCTGCTCTCTCAAAGATGCCTTCAGGGCTTCCCTGGTGGCGCAGTGGTTGAGAATCCGCCTGCCGATGCAGGGGACACGGGTTTGTGCCCCGGTCCGGGAAGATCCCACATGCCGTGGAGCGGCTGGGCGCGTGAACCATGGCCGCTGAGCCTGCGCGTCCGGAGCCTGTGCTCCGCAACGGAAGAGGCCACAACAGTGAGAGGCCTGCGTACCGCAAAAAAAAAAAAAAAAAAAAAAGATGCCTTCAATCACATCTATGAAAGAAGGTCATGTGCTAGCACCGGGCACAGAGTGGAAGCTCGGGATACAGTTGCTGAATTGAATAGAAAGTCCTATTTCTACCTTGTGTAGATTATATCCACATGAACTGCTCATGGGTTTTCATTGAGAGCCAACTGGTGCATGGGCCCTGGACATGTATGATCCATGAGATAGGTACCCGCCTCCCCATTTTACAGGGAGGAAACCGAGGTTCAAGAAGCTGAATTATCCGAGGTGACCCAGATAGAAATGAGACACAAAGTCAAGTCACTCTGAGTCTAGGTTCCTCCCTGCACGTCAGTTGTGACTCTTTTCTTTCTCTAGATTTTACTTTCTGTTTTGGGAAGTTGCTATCAACTTCCTGGCTGCCCAGGGGAGTGAAACTCCTAGGTGATTGGGTGGATTCTTGGGTGAAGAGGATTTGGAGTTTTTGCCAGAAAAGTGAATCAGAGACTATGACAAAGCAACACCTAGGTCTCCCTACAATTACAGGGACCATCCTGGAAAAGGACCAAGCATGTGGGATGGAAGTGAGTTCAAATAGAACAGACTGGTCTGTGTGGAAGTGAGTACCCTGTCATGAGAGGTATCCAAGCACTTGTTGAGGACTGCAGAGTGGAATTCCAGCAATATGAATTGAACTAACAGAAACAACTACATTTATTAATTATAATAAATTATATTGATTACATAACATCTAGCCAAGAAGGCATTATTATCTATCATTGGCAAACAGGGAAACTGAGGCTCAGAGAGGCCGAGTGTCTTAGCAAATTGCCGAGCTCCCAGCCCTGCCTGTCCAGCTCTAAAACCATGTTCTAAACATTCCGTGTAACGTGACCCACGAAGTCTCTACCTGCCCTTAATGTTTGTGGTTACCTGCTTACTGTGGTGTGCGGGAAGGGAGACTCAGGTTCAAGGTGGGTTGAATGGAAGGCATCTAAGAGGTCTCTCTGGCTGGACCACAGGGCCTTTGCAGAACCATGGCAGGAACTGGAAATCGAAGACCCCAAGGGGCCATGAAACACAGAAAAAAATCAGTTCAACTCAGGCCCTGAAGGTTTCCCCTGCCCCTAGCTGAGCTCCTGGGGAGGGATGCGGCGATCAAGCTCCCCGTCCAGACAGGAGGGGCCTCCTGGGGGCATCGCCTCCCTGTTCAGCTGGCCTAACGTTTTCTATTTAAATGCAAATTTTGACTTTTCACTTGGCAGCTAGCAAAAGTTTTTTGCGCTGGAATGAGGGTCACGATAATAATTTATCCACTGGCCTTTTTCTAACAATTATTATTTGTTCAAGGGAGAGGGCGGAGGCCCCAGCGACTGGGGGAAGGGGCTCATTGCCAGCACACCGGGTGGCCTGCAGGTGTCAGGGGCAGAGGCTGAAGCTCTTTCCCTGGGGCACCAGAGGCAAGATGCAAGCAGAAGCAGCCCGTCCTGGGGACCCCAGCCCCTGGGGCATGCAGAAAGGAAACTGGTATTTACTCAGCCCTGAGCCCTGGGTTGAGGCCTGAGTAAGCCTGAGGACTTCTTGATAAGCAAAGGTTGGTTTCAGGGAGCTCCCAGTCTGATGATGGGGACAGAAAAGGAAATAGACCATTGCAATACAGGGTGCCACAAACTTGGCACTGAGGCTGGGGCCCAGTTGAGGCTAATGAGCCAGCTGGAAGGTCTGGGAAGGCTTCCTGGAGGAGGTGACAGCTGTTCATAGTCTTAAATATGATGAGGGGTCAGCCAGACTATTTTCATATTCTGCTGGGGAGAGTGTCCATTGGTATCCTCTATGGGGGATAATTAGATAAAATCTATCAATATCATAAACTGGCACTTTCAGATCTAAGAATTTATGCTAGACAGTTTCTCCCATATGCACACTTAGATGTATAAGGTTATTCAATGAAGTATTTAAGTAACAGCAAAATAGTGGAAACAACCTAGATGCCCATCAGTAGGGGACTACATACATAGATGATGATGCAGTCACACTGTGGAATACTATGCAGCTGTGTAAAATGAACACAGGCACTCTTTGTTAACTAACATGGAAGATCTCCAAGTTATGGGGAGTGAAGAAAGACTCACTGAGTATAGCAGATTTTGTGGGAAAGGCAGCAGGTAGATAATCTTTTTAAGTATTTTCTTACATTTGCATAAAATGTCTCTGAAAGGACTTGTGCAAACCGAACACTGGTCTCCATAGACCAGGAGGTTTAAACAACAGGATTTTATTTTCTTCCAGTTCTGGAGGCTGGAAGTCCGAGATCAGGGTGCCAGTATGGTCAGGCTCTGGTGAGGGCTCTCTTCCTGGTTTGCACACGGCCACCTTCTCACTGTGTCCTTGCGTGGTGGAGGAACGGGTAGTGGTGGGGGAGCGGGGAAAGAGAGCTTTCTGGGGCCTCTTTTAAGGGGACTAATCCCATCAGACCACAGCCCTGCCCTCCTGACTTAATCACCTCTCAAAGGCCCCAAATACCACCACACTGGAGCTTAGGTCTTCAGCATATGAATTTGGAAGGGGTGGAGGACATGAACATTCAATCTCTAACATCCTGCCAGCAACTCCGCTACAAAGTCACCACCTCCAAGGGACAGTCTAGGTGACAGTGGCTCAGAGAACTGAACAGACTTGCCCAGAGCCTGCAGGAAGTGCATGGGAGAATCAAGATTCAAACCCAGGTCGAGGCCCCACCTTTACCCCAGTCTTAGCATCCCACATGGCCTCTGAACAGAACTGACTAGGGAAATTCCTCTGTCCGGCCTCCTGCATCCCAGCAGGCACAATGACGGCAAAACCCAGTCCATTGGTGTGAAGATGGGGCTGGATGGTTCTCAGGCTCCTCTGCCTTGGGAGCACCTGGAAAAAACAATTTGGGGCAAACGGTCTCCCCAGAGTCAGCAGGGGCCACCCTGACCTTTTCTGACACCTGACCCAGCTCAGGCAAAATCCCTGGTTTGCCGGTCTCTCTTCCAGCTGGAATCTCTCTGCCTGGGCACGTCGTTTGCCTTGTCCATGCCAGACTCCAGCACCCATCACAGCCCTCAGCACACAGCAGATGCTCAATTAATGTTTCGGTGCATGTCTGAATCCCAGGGTCAAGTCATGACCTGGTCTGTTGCCTCCTCCCTAGTAAGGAGAAAAGATCATCAAGCTTCCACTTTTTTACAAAAAATAATAAAAATCCATCCATCTATCCCAGGGTTTCAGTAGCAGGGGCCGAGAGACCCGGCAGGTGAGCCAAGTTGTGCCGGGACAGGCTGCCCGCATCAACCCCACTGTGAGCCACTGATAAGAGGGGCTCGGCGGCCGAATCCAGACGGCTTGTCCATCAGCCTATTAAACACCATTCTTACAAGTTTTTTTTTCCTTCTCCCTTTTCATTAATACGCAGGGTGAATAGAACATTGAATAAAAATCAGCCCTTTCCGCACAATTGCAGGATTGAAAGGTAACTGTCAACAGAAGGATTTGGGTGACAAAGGGACCGGTTTCGGCGCTTAGCAAATGATTTTCGGCTTGTCATTTCAATGGTCTGTGTTTTTCAGAGATTGTGGGGTGGGTTTTTCTCTTTTTTTCTTTTTTCTTTCTTTTTTTTTTGAATAGCATTTATTACCACGCTTTAAAAAAAATTTTGTGTTCTCTTTGCAGCCGCCTTTCCTTCACAGATGCTGTGTTTCCCCGCTTCCCAGGTCTTCTGCATGCTACTTTCTCCAAAAATGAAATAAGATAAAATAAGACACACAGCGGATCTGGGAGACCAAGGATAGGAGAAGATGTTTTGTGGGGAGCGGCTAGTGTGCAGGTGGGGAACAGAGGACAAGGGGCCGGGCGGAGGGAGGAGGGTACCATTGGGGACTTCAATGCTGATCTGGGGCTCGGCCCGGCCAGCTGTGGCCTCAGACCTCACTGGTGGCCACCTTTCTCTCTCAGGGTGGAGATTAGTGACTCGCCCTTAGTCCTCTGTTCCTCTGGGGAGTCAATGTCCAGCAGCCCCACTGCTGGCCAGACCCCACCATCGTACACAGAGCAGCTTACAAGGGCTCCAGGGCTGTAAAGATTGTGAGTCACGCGCTGTGATACGGTGGCCATCCAGCAAAGTTCTGCCATGACACTCATCCCTTTAGACACCTTGACCTCGGCTCTCCAAATAGGTAAAAATACAGACAGGATATATCACTGAAAGCACACACCATCAGTTAGAATATCACAATAGTGCCTTCCACACCTCCCAGTAAAAGTAAGCATCCTTTTAAAGAACTTCTTTAAGAGGACGTGACCAGGAGTCAGGATGAAGCCTGAGAGGTCCAGCTGCAGCTGGGCAAGTCTGTTTCCATCCCTGGGACTCCGTTTTTCTCATCTGTGAAATGGGCCAGTGGGACCCAATAGAGGCTCAAAACGTTTTTTTAAACCCCAGAGCAAGAGATCATTAGCCATTAGGAAAATGCAAATTCAAACCACAATGAGATATCACCACTCACCTCTCTGAATGGCTAAAATAAAAAACAGCAACACCACCAAATGCCAGTGAGGATGAGGAGAAACTGGATCGCTCGTACACTGCTGGTGGAAAAGTCAAATGGGGAAAACAGACTGGCAGTTTCTTCCAAAAGTAAAGACTTCGCCATGCAACCCAGCAGTAGCTCCCCTGGGCATTGATCCCAGAGAAATGAAGACTCAATTCTCACAAACAAGCTACAGGAATGTTTATAGCAGCTTCATTCCTGATAGCCTCAAACTGGAAACAACCCAGATGTCCTTCTACAGGTGAAAGAATCAACAAATTGTGGTACGTCCACACCATGGAATACTACACAGCAGTGATAAGGAAAGAACTATGGTGACACACAACCTGGATGAATCTCTAGGGGTGTCTGTCAAGTCAAAAAAGCAAATCCCCAGCACTTCCCTGGTGGTGCAGTGGTAAAGAATCCGCCTTCCAACGCAGGGGACGTGGGTTCAATCCCTGGTTGGGGAACTAAGATCCCACATGCCACAGGGCAACTAACCCTGCGCGCCACAACTACTGATCTCATGTGTCTCAACTAGAGAGGAGCCCGCATGCCGCAATGAAGATCCTGCATGCCACAACGAAGACCCAATGCAGCCATAAAAAAATTAATTAAAAAAAAAAAAATTAAATACACAGCAATTTAAAAAAAAAAAAGAAGCAAATCCCGAAAAGCTACATCCTGTAGGATTCCTTTCAGATGCCATGGTTAAGCTGCTAAAATTAAAGAAATGGAGAAGAGATGAGTGGCTGCCAGGGGCTAAGGAGGAGGTGGGGGTGGGAGGGAAGTGGGTGTGGCCATAAAGGGGCGACAGGAAGTATCCTCAGGGTGACGGAAATGTTCTGTATCCTGACTGTCAATGTCAGTATCTGAGTTGTGATGTTGCCCTAGAGCTTTGCAGGATGTCACCATCGGGGGAAAATGGGTAAAGGGGACCTGGTATCTCTCTGCATTATTTCATACAACTACATGCGAATCTTCAGTGACCTCCAAATAAAAAGTTTAATTAAAAAATAAAGATTAAAAATCACAGAACCCATTTTACAAATAGAATGTTCTGCAGACCAAGATGTATGTCAGGTGGACGTGGAGATGCTCTGATTGAATCGACGTCCTGGCCTGCAGCCTCCCTTCTGTCTTCCAGGGCATCCACAGTTTGAAAACCCATCAGCTGTAGGACCCCCCAAGGCATCCCCAGCTCTGGAATTCGCAGGTCATAGGAGGTGTCATTGATGGGCATGCCAGCCTCGGGTTCCTATACCTCACCAGTTTGAGCTCCGGAAGCCCCTTGTCCCTTTGGCTGGTGTGGCGACTCACCTTCTGGGCCCTGTGAGGGTTCCAGGCTGGAAGGGAGTGGACAAGACATGCGAGGCCCAGGCAGGGGTCACAGCACAGTCCTGGAGCGCTGGGCTCTGTCCCTGCCCTCCTGTGTAGCTGGGCTCCCTGCCACTCCCCCACCACCCACCTCACGAGGGGGCTGTGCTGAGCCTGGCAGAGTGTGGGACCTCCCAGAACAGGGGCAGGAGGAGTGCCCACCGCTCTGGGAGTCAGCGCCTGTCTCCTCCCCTGGCTCACTGCACGGCTGGATAAGGGTGCGTCCCTTCTCTTGGGCCTCCTGCATCATCCTCTCTACCTGAGAACACACTAAGTCCCATCACCAGTGTTTACTGAGCAGTGCTTCTGTGTGGGGCGCTGTTCCAGGTGCCGGAAGGGCCCCATGAACATGACAGGCTCAGCTCACTCTTCAGTGGAGAAGTTGGGTGTTAAACCAATAAACAAGTAAAGGAGGAAATCTCACAATAAAACAAGGTGATGGAGGTAGAGGGAATGATTGTCAGTGGGGGGGTCAGGGGCGGGTGTTCTCTGTGGAGGGGAGGTTTGAGCAGGAGACAATCATAGGAAGGTCCAGGGCAAGGACTTTCCAGGGGAGAGCACATGCAAAGGCCCTGAGATCCATGCAAGCTCTGCATGTTTCCAGAACAGAGACAAGGAAAGTGTCTCTGGGATGGTGGAGGCGAGGGCAGCACTGCAGGACCTGAGGGTTCTGGGGGCCAAGGGTGGGGAGGAATCCAGTTTTCCTTCTCAGGGCAGGGGGTAGGCATTGGAGGGGCTGAGCTCATGAATGCTTTGAAAGGATCACTGTCTGCGGTGCAAAGACTCTAAGAAGGCATGGACAGGATGGGACGTCCCAGGCCAGGTTGAGCAGATCCCATGAGCACGTGAGGTGTTGTTAACACACACGACCTCTCACCAGACCCTGACCAGCTCAGACTTGCCAGCCCGTTGGTTCAGCCCAGCTGATGCCAATGGCCTGGGCTCTCCAGGTGTCCTGAGGACAGTCATGACAGAAGCCCCTCGGGGTATCCCCAGTGGTCACGGCCCAGCCTCTGAGTAGAGTTAGGGCTCATCTTTCTGGATTTGGGGTCCCTCCCCCATGGAGGGCTCAGAGCCTCCTGACATGCTGCCAGCTGCCGGTAGTGCTTCCTCTGCCAGCCCCCTGCACGTCCCAGCATGCTCTGCACCATACAGACTGGAACTACGACTACAACCCCAGGTCATCTCTGAGACAGGCTGCATATTATTAGTACTAGAAAGTCAAGTGCTGTGATTCCTGGGCCTCGGGAGGAACTGGCTCCACGTCCCACGTGTGTTGACAGGTAGAATGGAACTACAGGCTGGTGAAGAGTTTGCCTGTTCGTTTCTGGGGTTGAAGCGAACTTCTGCCAGCCTCTCCCCACCCCACTCCTCACACACCCCGTCTTCCAGACGGAGCCTCTGCTGCCCAGCCCCGGCCCCCATGATGGGTGGGAGACACCCCCTTGCCTCCTGTCTCTTGCTGGCAAGCTTAGACTAGAGCCCCCAGTGTGGTCCAGTCGTGGCGACTGATGGTCAGACCTGGGATGCTGTGGGCCTGGGAACAGCCCTAAGTTCCCTTCTGTTCCCCGGGGCATCACTCCTAATGAATAGGATGGCTATTGCCTGCCACGTGCGTTAATTAACATTGGGGGAATAGAAGGATGGATGGTTGGATGGGAAGGAGAGAGGGAGGGATGGAGGAAGGGAAGAAGGAAGGGCGGACAAGTAGGTGGATAAATGAATGAATAGATAAGGGGATGGATGGATGGATTCTTTCAGAGCCAAACTCAGAACTCCACGAACTTATCTGTGTGATTTGCTCAAGTTACTTTCTGTCTTTGAGCCTCAGTTTCCTCAGCTGTAACCTGGGGGTGGTGATGCCTAGTTTGCTGTGAGTCCTAAGAAAATCAGGCATATAAAGGGACTGGTCCAGTATTCGTCACGCCGTGCTCAGAGTCTCCTGGAGGTGGCTCATCTGACACATAGTAGGTCCTCAGGAAGCTTTGGGAAGGGGGGTTCACTTTTAGGCCTAAGAGCCCCTGGCTCTCTTTGGGGTTCTGAAAGCACTTTCCTCAGTGGACTCGGGGGAATTTCTGATGTTGACTCCCACCGGGGGGTGAGGGAAGCCAGGCTAGAGCACGGCCCCTGCTCACCAGAGGGTAAGGCAGACACCTGCCCCAAGTCTTGTCCTTCTCGGGAGTCCAAAGGCCTGGAGGGTCCCAGCCCAGCACACATCTACTAGCGGACATCCCCGCAGATGGGACCCAAGGAAGAAAGAGAAGGTGCAGCCCTCTTCCTCCATCCTCCACTCCAGGAATTAGAGAAGGGAAACTGCAGGAGCAGAAATACATCCAGGCACTGACCTCTAGGGGACCAGGCACAAGCCCCCAGCCACCCCAACCACAGTGAAGGGAATATTTGGGAATCTGGGGAATTTTCCAAGCAATTTTCAAACCCACTCTGCTTGGGTCAAATTTAGGAAATTTTCCAGGGCTGGGTATCGCCTAGAGAGGGGCGCTGCTTGGATAAGACCACGCTAGTGGTCATGTGAGTGAGCCGGGTAGATGAAAAGAAAGGCACGGAATCATTTTTCTCAGCTCTTCACCTGCTCTTAGCATGCTGTCAGGGGCTCTGCTAGAGAGACTGCCACATTCCAGGCTGAAGCTGCCCCATTCCAAACTCCCCAAAGGTTGCCCTATGAATGGTCCCAGCTCCTCCTATTCAGCCCTTCCTTCCAGAATAAAGCAACAGAGGATTCTCTTCTCCCCACAGATGCATCCTCTAACAGGGGCCCTGGAAAAGGCTCTCAGAGTAATTGAATAATCCCGACGAGTGTGAACAGCAGTGAAGGAGGCATATGGAGGAGGAACCCGAGGTGAAATTTATTTCTGTCAACTGGTGGTCTATTTCCCTGTTACTATTTCCTTGTATACAGATAAGGAGTTATCTTAAATGACCATGTCTTTTTCAATTTGTACTTAACAGTCAATCCCATTTTCCTTATATGATACTATCTCAGCTGGATGAAAAATGCATTCAATAATCCCTAAGGATCTTCATATATCAATATCAAATGGTCTGAAATTGACCTGTTATAAAATCCAGTCCTTCAAGCTAGCTAGAGACTAAATCAAAAAGAAGCAAATTTTAGCGCTCACGGTGTTTTGCGTAAACCAACTGCTCCAGCACGGAAGCTCACGTTTCCCAGGGCTTTAATGAGAACAAATTCTCAACATCCATTAAAAACCAAAAAAACACCTGAAAGAAGTATCTGGATTATGGATACAACTGCCTGATGAATGGGGCTTCTCAGCCAGATGGGCCTGGCAGGAATACTAAGGAGCAGAGGGAGGTCAAAGAGATCCATCCAACAAAAGTTCTTAGGAACCTGAGGTTTGTGGCCCAAGAATGTCATGGACTCCACAGGGGAGGAGCTTGGGCTCAGGAGAGAAGGCTCAGACGCACATCTCGCGAAATTGTCTGTTCATGTGCCTTGATCGCTTCTCAGTACTAAATATGTGATAGGCGTTCTTGCAAAGTTCCTCTGATGCCGAAACAAGAGTCACTGTTCACAGCTCTTCACCTGCTCTCAGCAAGTCATCAGGAGCTCTGCTAGGGAAAGCAAGTTTCCTCCTGGCCTCTTAAGTCTCCCAGATTCAGCCCATTAGTAGTTGAAATGAAAGAAATTTTTATATTCTAGCTTATGGAATACTCAGATGGAAAAAGTGAGGCTCAGGGCAGAAAAGGGACTTGTCCAGGGCCACATACCTGGTAGCAGAGCTAGGGTTCAAGCTCAGGCGCTCCTAACCCAGAGATTATACCCTTAACCATTGTACATTTTACCCCAGTAGATGCTTAATTCACATTTGCCACTTAGAGGAGGGGGAGGGAAGGAAAAGAGGAGAAGGATGGTGATACAAATGATGTTACAAAGGATCTGGGCTCTTTGGAGTCAGAGAGAGGTCCCTGTGATTGGGGCGATCAGGGCAGGCTTCCTGGGAGAGGTGGGTTAACCAGTGCACAAAAGGGGAAAGATGGCGGAGTGGATTCTGTTTGACAGCCTTATGAGATGCCTTTGCTACCAACTAGGAAATATGTGGGATCTGTAGGAAACCAGGATGGAGAAGACAGAGGTTCTCTCTTCAAGAAGGTCCAGGTCAGGACTGAGGTCACTACAGAGGGAGGAGAATACAAACCTCCAATTTAGATTATCCCTTCTATGAAAGGGGGGTGGGCAGGAGAATCCAACAAGCCTGGTCAAAATTCCAGTGTGATCAAGACTTGGGCAACAGACTTTATACTTCTCTGAACCTCTCACATTGGTATTTAGAAAGGGACAATAAAACCAACCCTGTGTGGTTACAAGCATGAAAACTGTGTCAAGAATTCCCCCCAACCCAGCAATCCCACTACTGGGCATATACCCAGAGAAAAACATAATTCAAAAAGACACATGCATCCCAACGTTCATTGCAGCACTATTTACAACAGCCAGGTCATGGAAGCAACCTAAATGCCCATTGACAGACAAATGGATAGAGAAGATGTGGTACGTATATGCAATGGAGTATTACTCAGCTGTAAAAAGGAACGAAATTGGGTCATTTGTAGAGACGTGGATGGACCTAGAGACTGTCATACAGAGTGAAGTAAGTCAGAAAGAGAAAAACAAATATCATATATTAACACATATATGTGGAATCTAGAACCAGTTTGCAAGGCAGAAATAGAGACACAGATGTAGAGAACAAATATATGGACACCAAGGGGGGAAAGCAAGGCGGGAGGGAGGGGAGTGTTGGGATGAACTGAGAAATTGGGATTGACATGTATACACTAATATGTATAAAATAGATAACTAATAAGAACCTGCTGTATAAAAATTAATTAATTAAATTTAAAAGAAAAGAATTCCCAACACATCATAGGCGCTCACAAAATATTGGCTCCTTTTCCATCCTGGGTGGAAAGTCAGCTCTGTGAGGTCAGGGATAGCATCTGCATTGTTCACTGTTGGGTCCTCAGTGCCAGAGACAATTGTGCTCAGTCAATATTTGCCTAATGGATAGATAGATGACGGACAGATGGATATAGAGAGGACCAAGCTCTGGACATCAGGTCAGGGACTAAATATTCTGCAGCCCTGTCCCCTCCCAGGGGAAACATCATCCTGCTCTTTCAACCAGGGAATCAAGAGCCAGGAGTCATTGCTCCCCAGCCCCAGACCCTCTCCCTGCTCCTTCTGGATCTTTGACCATAAAGGTACCAGGATGCCATAAATCCCCACGTGGATCCCCAAAGTGTATGAGTGTATTTATGGGTATATCCTGCTGACATTAAATCTGAGAAATTAAAAGAACAGCCAGATAGCAAATCTAAACGCATCCCTAGGCAGTCCTGGAGAGTTTGATCAGCCAGACTCCTGTCAGGGGTGGGGTGGTGGTAGGTGCAGTGGGGGCCGCCCCCCAAAAACCTTCATTCAATAAATAGCCTCTGGGCTTCCCTGGTGGCGCAGTGGTTGAGAACCTGCCTGCTAATGCAGGGGGCACGGGTTCGAGCCCTGGTCCGGGAGGATCCCACACGCCGCGGAGCAACTAGGCCCGTGAGCCACAACTACTGACCCTGCGCGTCTGGAGCCTGTGCTCCACAACAAGAGAGGCCGCGATAACGAGAGGCCCGTGCACCGCGATGAAGAGTGGCCTCCACTCACCGCAACTAGAGAAAGCCCTCGCACAGAAATGAAGACCCAACACAGCAAAAATAAATAAATTAATGAATAAACTCCTACCCCTAACATCTTCTTTAAAAAAATAATAATAATAGCCTCTGAGTATATAAGAAGTGCAGCCAGCCTAGTAGCATCATCGTGTACCAAGCACTTGGTGAGCAGTCTGTGGGCATCCACTTACCCAGGCGCCACAGCAACCCACGCTGGCAAAGGCTGCTCTTCCTTACCACCCATTAGGGGAAAAAGAGGCACAGGGGCTTAAGGAGCCTTCTGAGGAGACATAGATGTAAGACAAAGTTCAGCCCCCACAGAGTCTGCCATCCAGCTAAATGGACATTGGCTACAATTCCACAAATGTTGGTGTATTGTGGTATATTCATGTATCCATCACAGATGCTTTGGTGGAGATGCCTATGAAGAAGCTGCTGGAGCAAAAGCAAGGAAGGCATCCTGGAAGAGGTGGCATCTAAGGTCCAGTCGTATTCAATAGTAATGGCCACATTTACTGGAAGCTTCCCAGGAAATGGGTAAAATGATATTACTTTACCTGTGAAGATATTTGAGCCAAAGGATAATTGAGCTCTTTAACCTCTAACCGTAACACCCTCCAGAAGCTCCCCATCAGACTCAGAATACAATCCAAACTCTGTAGCCTGTGTGTGGTCAGGCCCCTGACCATCCCATGCTCTCTGCCCTTCACCCACTCCACTCCAGCCACAGTGACCTTCTGCCCATGCCTTGAATACTCTTAGATCTTGTCTGACCCAGGACTTTTGTACGTGCTGTTCTCCCTGCCTGGAGTGGCTTTTCTCCACTTTTCATGTAACCAGCCTCTCTCTTCTTTGGATCCTAAACTGAAAGTCCTGACCAGCCCTCCAACATAAAGTAGCTGTCCCCTCACTTTCCATCTCAGCCCCTTGTTTCTTCCCTCAGGGACACTTATAACTAGCAGGTATTTTACTCACTTGTCTCCTGGCTTGTCTGATCCGTCTCCCCCACTGGACTGTGGATTCCGTGGGAGCAGGTACAACCTCTGTCTCAGCCACGCGCTATACCCCCAGCCCCCATCATACAGCAGGCGCTCAATAAGACTTTTCAGATGAATGAATGGATGAGTGAAACAACGGCTTCCAAACTTGAAAGACTAGTATCAGGCAGAGGAATCAAACATCAGACATCCCTTGTGTGGCTCTAAAAGACTGAGTCAGAAAAGATGAGGGGGGTAGACACAGTATCGTTACAAGTGTGATCTAGCCTATGAGAGAGTGAGAGATGGCGTCCTGGAGACCAGGAGTGCGCTGGGTCAAGGGAATAGCAGGCACGGAGTCTTTTCTCCACACCATGTGTTTTACAGAGTGGCCCCGAAAACACCCGCATCGGTATGTCTGGGAAGTGGAAACGTATTAAAAATACAAATACCTGGGCCACCCTCCCAGCAGGCAGAATCAGAATCTCTGGGGCTGGGGCCTAAGCATCTGTATTCTCACCAGCTATTATAGGAGATTCTGAGCCCATCAGAGTTTGCGGAATGCTACATGTCTCAAAGTCAGCCAGAAATTCAGAACCAAACTGAGCCAAGAAGCAAGTCGCTTCCAACAACCTGGTGCTCTGGCCTCTCTCGCTCCCAGGTCTCTCTACCCTTGAGCATCAGTGCATCTCAGGACAGCCCTTCCTCCCTCAGGTCAGTGACTCCCCACTTTCTGAGGACACCCTGACAACCCCGCCCTGTCTGGTTCAAACAGACTTGGGCTGCTCCCAGGTCTCCACGCTGAGCCTCAGGAACTTGCTAGATCAGGGAGAAAGATCTGCAAACACGATGCAAACATCACTCATCCTGTTTGGTGGCGGGAGAGCTTTTCTTTTGAAAGAGGGGGGAAAAAGTCTATGATGATTGACTGCATTTTTGCGTCTTCCAGCCATTTGTTGCCATGCGATATAGACATTTGCCTGTCAACAAAAACGCCGTCAGTTTTACAAACACACTTATTCCACTGGCTTCACTGGGGGGAGTGTTTTGACTGGCTTCACTTGTTGAGCGTCTGTGCACTATTCTGCCCCGACCAGATGCAAGATAGAATCAGGCTGCCCCAAGTTTTCTCTTGCCAGGAAATCTCCATCCCTTCCGACCAGCAGAATCTGACCAACCTAGGTAGTGGGTCCATAAGAAATGGGTGGGATCAGGAAACCAGGCCCGGAATCGTACCGGATCACCTCCAAGCCTTGCGTGAGTCACTTTCCTTCTCTAAGCCTCAATTTCCTCCTCTGTAAAATGGGAATCAGCCCCCAACATTCATTGTGAAGATTAAATGAGATCATTTATGTAAAGGAGGTAGTGCTGTGAGGTAGCCAGCCTCCAAGAAGGCCCCCAATAACCCTTGGCTTCTGCCACCATGCCTTTCTGTAGTTCCTTCCCACATGGAGTCGAGCTAGCCAGTGTGACCAAGAGAACACGGTGGGCACGATGATGTGTGACTTCTGAGGCTAGGTCATAAAAGCATCACTCCTTCTGGGGGAAGCCAACCACCATATTGCAAGGATGCTCAAGCGGCCCTGAGGATAGACCCATGTGGAGACCAGAGGTACTGAAGCCCCTGCCCACCAGCCAGCCACGAGTGAGCCACCTTGGAGTTAGACTTTCCAGTCCCAGTCAAGACCTGAGAGATGACAGCCTCAAACGTCTGACTGAAACAGCAAGAGAAATCCTGAGCCAGAAACACCTAACTCAGCAGCTCCCACATTCCTGATCCACAGAAACTATGAAAGATAATAAATAATTATTATGGTTTTAAGCTACTGAATCTTGGGGGTGATTTATTACACAGCAATAGGTAACTGATACACACAGTAACTGGCATGCATATATTATGGATATACGTAAAGATAAATATTGCCAATACTTATTGCTTCCTGTACGCCAGACATGCTGCTCAGTAATTTACATACATTTACATATCTTGTTCCAGCCTCACCCCACACCTGTGAGGTAGACTCCAGCATGAAGCTTGTTTTAGAGACGAGGCTCAGAGAGACAGAACGGCCTGCCCAAGACCACACAGCCTGAAAGTGGCAGAGCAAGGGTCGGAACCCAGGCCTTTCTGACTCGAGAACAAAATTCTGAATCAAATTCTTCATCATCATCTCACATTCCAGAGAGCAATATGAATTGTCATTAGATCACTATTATTGACTTTTAAAGAGGTGTTTTTCCCCCATTGGGAGACTAAGAGAAAAAACAAATTATCTTTGAGCCCCCCCCACGCAGTCCTCCATGGCAAGTGGGACAAATCCCAGACTCCCCTGTCCTCAGGACATAAAGTCAGGTGGCCTCAGGTGACTGTTTGGAGGAGGCACAGAGATGGGTGGAGAGTCCTAGGGCCCCTTCATACCCCCGCCCCCCGGTAGGGACAGCCCAGTCTGCTGCCTGCACGGCCTGCCTGCCAGGGCTGCAGGGGTTAAGGAGAACCGCTCGGCTGCAAGAAAATCTCTCCAATGGTGTTAGAGCAGGGGAAAAAGGCAAAATGATTGTAAATTCCGCCAGGGGAATTCTGCCATGCATCCGGCTCACCTTTCGTGGACCCCCCTGCCGCCCCCCGCCCCGCCTGAGAGGATAACTGACCTTTGGAGGGAAATAATGAAAAGAAGAAATTCCTTGGAGAAAATAATGTGTCCGGGCCCCAGTAATGAGATCGGCTCCTTTTATGTTGCCATGGTGACGGCAGTCATTTTATAATACAAAATACATGAATGGGTGCGGGCAGGGGCAGCCTCGACAACAGAGGGGGGCCCCTGGGCGGTGGGGGTGTTGGGTTAGCCTCTTGCAGGCTGTGGTCTGGGGGTCGGGCCACGGCTGGGGTCAGGGGCCACCGTGCCTCATTTCCCTGGAGAAGCAGGCCTGGCTCCGGGGGGTCTTCTCAGGCTGGGGGCCTGGGGGGCGACATCAGCCTCCAGGACTGCAGGAAGTGATGGGGGGCAGCCAAGGCTCTGGCATATTAATAATATTGACAATAAGCCCCCTTTCCTCTGCGTGTGTTTCTCTAGGACAAGGTTACTCTGTCCCTGCCTATGAGGGAGGAGACTGTAGGTCCATTGTACAGATCAGGAAACTGAGGCTCAGACAGGTGAAGCAGCTTGCTCAAAGTGACGCGATAGGGGTTCCAGCCCAGGCATGGCCAGGGCCACAGTTCGGGGTTAAGACTGTGGACTCTGGGTGTCGGCTGTGAGGGGGCACAAGGGAACTTTCCAGGGTGTTGGTGACGTGCTATGTTTTGTCGCGGGCAGCGTATGGATGTAAAATGCATCAAGCTCTTGCTTAAACTTTGCGCATTTGATAGTTTGTAAGTTAAACCTTAATTTTTAAAACGTGTTTGTGGGGGGCAGGGGGGCACGCACATCTCACACAACACGAAGATGAAGTGTGTGCTCTCTGCTGTCAGCTAGACGGAAACTCAGACCCTAGCCCTAGCCCCAGCTTCCTCCTCTGGTCCCCCGTCCTTACCTGTAAAATGAGGCAATAACGTGCCCACCTCCTATGGTGTCGAAAGACGTTACACACAGGGTGGACTTAGCTCACGACCTGGGATAAAAGGAAAGCCTGAAAGTGCTGCTAAGTGTTTTCACTATACTGCTGTGTTTTCCATGTTATGATGACAATCACGACAGGAAGAACAGGTGGGGTCAGGAGACTTCCAGAGAAAGAACAGGAAGAGAGGAGGAAAGGGGAAAGGGAAAGGATAGGGAAGAGGAGAAAGGAAAAAAAAATGCAGGAAGGGGAAGAGGAGAAAGTTAGGTAAGAGGAGAAGAGGCAGTGGGGCAGGGGGTGCAGAGCTGGGAGTCTAGAAGAACTGTTCACTCTTGTGCTGTGTGGCCTTGGGAAAAGTGCTGTCCCTCTCTGAGCTGTGGCTTCCTCGTGTGTGAAAGGATTATCAGGGAGGCCCAGGGTATACACAGTAGGTGTGCAGGCGGCTGAAGGAGGAGGGAGGGAGAAGAGGAAGGGCCAGGGGACCACCCTCCTCAGAGTGTAAGTTTACCCCTGCCCCACTGCCCCAACCCTGGCCGCAGCTGCCACTGTCTGTCTCTCCCTCGTCCTTGAAAACCGGGTCTGAGCTGTCACTAACCATGGGAACCAGAGTCCAATTCCAGCAGGGACCCTCTGAGGGAAACACAGTGACAGCCCTTAAAATAACAGCCCGGTCAGCTTTTTATAGGTCTGTCTGAGCCTGAGTGAGTTGTACAGGGAACAACTACCGGGATCCTTGTCTGAGAAGAGATATTAGGAAAGGCAAGTGCGGTGTCTGCGGAGGACCTGAGGCCTGTTGTAGAGGGAAGGCCTGGAGGACAGCATCACACATCACCCAGTGGGCTGGCCTTCAGTCAGAGCCAAGTCGTGGGGCAGCCCGCCCCAGGCTCTGACCTGGTCGCTTGCCTCTCAATGAAGCTGGGCTACCTTGGTGCACCCCTTTGTTTCTCTGGAAAATGGCCTTAACATCCAAGGGCCAAGAGTTTCCTGTACCAGAGTCTCTGAGCACCACGCATCTGTTATTTCTATTAAGTCTTGTGAAATGTGGTCAACCCCATCTTACAGATGAGAAAACCAAGGCTCAGAGAGATCAGGTGATGTGCCCCCAGGTCATCCAGCCGATGAGAGGCTTGACGGGAATTTGGGCTCACCTCTGCCTTACTCAGGAGCCCACAGTCCTGAGACTGTGACATTCTGCCTCCCCGGTGACTCCTTGTGAGGAGGAGGCCAGTCTCGCATGCGACACACAGTCCTGTCTGTACGCAGCTCTGTGGCCTTTGTGTCCTTGCCCTTGAAATCCCCACACTGGATGGGAGAGCCTAGGGTGAGATGGGGAGAAGCAAATGTTATATCAAGGGTGTTAACATTGGGGCCAATTGAACGTTTCTGGGAGAAATTCCATCTTGCTGGTAAGTAATCCCTGAGAAAAATATCTTAGGGCAGAAAGGAAATGTCAGAAGAAGCCTGCTAGTGAGAAGACAGAACAATCTTTTCATTCCTGTGTTCTATTACATGTTGCCGCTGAAGGAGCTGGTTACTTTAAATATAAAAAGTTATCCAGCCGAGATTTGCAGGACCCAGTTTCTGAGCCCAATCTTGCCACTTGCCTGGCAGCATGATCACGGGCCTCACTGTCGCCATCTGCAAATTGGGAACTAGGAGATCTTTGGGATTCCTTTCTTTTCTAAGTGTCAACAGTCCCCATAATACCCTTGTGCGGCCAAGCTGGCCGTGCTGTCCGCATTGCACGAATATGGAAACTGAGGCTCAGAGAAAGCAGAGGGTCAGCCCCAAGTCACACAGTGGCTTCAAGCTGGACTCAGCCTTAGGGATCCTACCTGGAGAACAAAGCTTAGTCCCCTGGTCTTTGGTCCCTGCATGGTGAGACCCTGGTGACCTTGCAGGGCAATGGGTCCCTTGTGGGTGCCTGGGTCCTCTAAACCTGGGGCTGGATGTGGTGTCACGGAGACATCTGGGGGTCACCTGGCAGCCCCCTCAGCCTCTGGGTCTCTGAGACATCCTGGGGCGTCGTGCACATCTGGCTGGCTGGAGGGAGCCGCAGCAAACATCTGGGGGAGAGAAGGAGGAAGGGGCGGAAGGAAGCTGACGCTCCCAGGGTCTGAGGGACAGAGTCCTGGCCCTGATCCAGTGAGCCAGGTGAGCACTTTGGTTTCAGGTCTCGGAATGTGTGTATGAGTTAGTGCAAGTGTGAACACGTGTGCACATGTGTGCATGTGTCTGTGTACGTGCATGTACCGTGTCCGTGTGATTTTGTGTGTGTACAAGTGGGTGCGTGTGTGTCCAGGTGTGCATAATGGCGACTTAGACGTAAAGACTGGGCTCAAAAACCGGCTCCACCATTTCCTGGCTGTGTGACCCCAGGCCAGTTGCTACACTTCTCTGAGCCTCTACATCTGAGATGGTGGGAAGCCGATGGAAACAACTACCTCCTCCAGCTCGTGACATTTGTTGAGTTAGTGCACCGAGACCGACCAACACCAGCCCACTGCAAAAGCCGCCTAACTGGCCACGATTATTCCTCTTTTTTTCCTGCCTGCTGTGTCTCCCTGTTGCTCGTGGGCCTGCCTGCCGCCCCTCTGTAAATTCAGGAACCGCCTGCCACAGGAATGCCGTATTTCTATCATCTCCCAGACAGCATCAGCCTTTTCAGAGCAGTTTCCCTTTGGCTCGCGGCCAGGTTTCAGAGTTTTACGAAAATTCCCAAGACCTTTTGCCGTCTGGACTTGAGAAGACGGGGCTGCTGGGGCCAGGGAGAAAACGCAAGGCTACCGAAGGCAGGAAACAAGCCACATTCCTGGTCCCAAGGAGGTACGGCTAGGCTGGCGGGAGGCTCCGAAAGGCCGGGACATTCTTCTCCGAGTTAAAAATATGCAGCACGTCAGCCGAGGCACAGGCCTCTGTGAACTAAATCCATTCCGGAAAGCAGCAAGGTACAGCAGCACCTACGCTTCAGCCTGAGAAGCAAAGGAGGTGGGTCGGCTCCAAACCCCCAGATGACCTGTGTCCACAGTATCGATACTCCAGGAAGCAGCATCCCTTCTACTGGGTCCACGTATCCTCAGCCACTCTCTCTGCAGCACAACACCCATATCTGGGGTTCAAATCCCAGCTCCACTCCTTCCTTGCTGTGTGTCCTCTGAAGAGTTGCTTTACCTCTCTGAGCTCCAGTTCCCTTAAATTTATTATTATTGTTTGTTTAAAGCTCTTCTTTTTTGGCTGTACCACATGGCTTGCAGGATCTTAGTTCCCCAACCAGGGATCGAACCTGTGCCCTCGGCAGTGAAAGCGTGGAGTCCTAACCACTGGACTGCCAGGGAAGTCCCTCCCTTAACTTTAAAATGGGACCAATAGATAATCAACAAGGACCTACTGTATAGCACAGGTAACTCTGCTCAGTATTCTGTAATAACCTAAATGGGAAAAGAATTTGAAAAAGAATAGACACATGTATATGTATAACTGAATCTCTTTGCTGTACACCTGAAACTAACACAGCATTGTAAATCAACTATAGTCCAATATAAAATTAAAAAATTTTTTAAATGGGACCAAGAAGGCCTGCCTCCGAGGATAAACAGAGATAGTGTCTGTGAAGCTTGGCCTGCTCTCATTTCAGAGTTAGGTAGGGCCCATCCCTGGGGGAGCTTTGCCTCTCCTGATGCACACCTGTTTGAGCAGCAGGGGATGCCCCCAGACCTGGGTGGCAGGAGGCCTGAGCTGTGCTGGCTGTGTGGCTTTGGGCAAATCACTGACCTTCTCTGTGCCTCTCTCCATGAAATAAGATGGTTGAACTGGATCAGCAAGTCCCAAAAAGAGCTTTAAACATTGCAGTGGCCAAGACATGGTGATAGGTGACACGCAGGCAAAAAAAAAAAACAAAAACAGAACAAAAAAATCTTTTCTTTTTATTTTTTGGTCATTCTCAAATACTTGTTTTCATATGTCTTAAAAATATCACCACTTTTGTCCTGGGAAGTCATGGAACTTGCTGCTAAGGCTGAGACTAACATCTTTTTTAAGTGACTTAATGTGAAGTTGATTTGAAACATGACATTGGATAAACAGTGGAGCAAAAAAACATCAGGGTGATCCAGGAAGGACCAAGGTTGGGGTCACACTCCCCAGATAGTCCGAAGAGGAGTTCAGTTCAAATCCTGGCTTCTTCCTTTCCCAGCTTCAAATCCAGGAGCAAATCACAGTGCCTCTGAGCCTCGGTTTGCCCCACAGTGTGGGCCCCAGTGGGCAACAGGTGTGGGTGTGCCCCCATGTGTACTGGGTGTGTGCCCAAGAGCTCACATGCCTGTGTGCTGCTGCGGGTACCGCACACGAGTGGGCCCCAGGGTGGACAGTGTGTGTGTGCCTGAACGTGTACCGTGCACATGTGTGAACGGTGGGGGTTACTTGGGTGGGTGTGGACAATCTCTGATAAGGTTTCATGCTCACCACCCCCGAGAGCTCCCATCACATGTAGAAGAAAATCTGAACTCCACACCTGAGCCGCAGGACCCACTCTGTCCTACCATCTCCCCTCTCCTCACGACCTGTGTCCTTGAGGTCCTCTCTACAGGAACATTCTGTCCCCCACCCCCCAATCTTCCCATGACCAGCTCCTTCTCATCCTTCATGATTTCAATAAGGCCTTGTATTGGGGGGAGGGTGTCTCCCTGACCTACTCCCTATCTAATGATAACCCCCCCACACTATCACAGACCTTCACCACCACACCCCTGGTTATGTCCACCATGGCCCTTCCCCCATATGAACGATTTTGTTCTGTGTGCTTTGTTTTAGATTCTTTGAAGAGTTTGCCTCTCCACCTTAGACTGGACGTTCCAGGAGGCTCTCATCTGCCTTTCTCAGAGATGAGAAGAAGCGCATAGCATGACCTGCTCAAAATACAGTCACTGGGCTGAACTGGATTGAGAATGTGTGTGTGTGTGTGTGTGTGTGTGTGTGTGTGTTTGTGTGTGTATGTGTGTGTGTGTTTAGGGCAGATTGCGTGCTCCTGTGCTGGTGTCTATGTCCTGTGTCCATCTCGACCCAGAGTTAGCCCGTGTATCTGAGAGAGTGAGTGTGTGTATCAGGGAAAGGTGCCATGGAACTAAATCCACTGGCCGGAGTCCGGGAGGTGCCTCCTTGCCTCCACCCTGTGCAGGTTCCCTGGTTCCATCAGGGAGCTGTGTGCAGAACCCCCAGGTGCAGGGGTAGAAAGGCACCCACCATGACTGGGCCCCCATATCCTGGTGCCCGGACTCATTTTCCCTTCCCTGCTCCCTCCCAGGTGGGTCCCACGAGTCATCCCCAACTTACAGAGGAGAACCCAGGGCTCCCTAGGGGAAGCCGTGCCCCCAGGCACCCACAGTTTGCAAGTGGGAGTCAGGATCCAAAACTAGGCCCTGGGGTCTGAGCCCCCAGGGTCCTACTGCCCAGGCCAGAGTCTTCCAAGGAGATGAGGGGAGGTCCAGGGAGAGAACTTCCCCCTCTCCAGCCCCCACCCGGCGTATGGCAGCCCATCCCCACTCGTGACCACAGCACCGACACAGAGACGGGAGCAACAGCTGGTTGCTCAGCAACACCCGGATCCAGATGTAGGAGAGGCAGTCTCTCCCAAAAGACCCACCTTGTGAAGTCAGAAACCCTCCCAGCGTAAACAGAACGCGCTGCTCGCTGCTGGGAAGGGGCTCACTCATGACTCCGCCTGCTGAGCACCTGCCCCTCTGAGCTCGCGAAGCCATTCACCTGCGTAGAAACAATTACTCCTGTGGCTCTAAGCAGAGGACAGGAGCCCGAGGAAAGGGGACCAGGGAGAGGCAAGTTCTGATAGGATGGGGGCCTGGAGAGATGCTTCTGAATCCTGCCTGCTCAGCCTCTTTCCTAGCCAGCCCCGACCCCTGCCTTTGCCTCCATGGAAGAATTTTCTAGATCCCCGCCTGTGTCCAGTCTGCCCCACTCCGGTTCATGCTGCCCACCTGATATTTCATCTTCCCTAAAATCACTGATCTGGTGGGAAACCGAGGCCCGGAGAAGGGATGTGACCTATCTAAAGCTAAACAGTGAATTTTTAGTGAAGTTGGGAGGTGTTTGGACCTCGTATATCTCTCTGTCTCACTGAAGGTGGGGGAGGGGATGCAGGGTCCAGGAGGAAGAGGGACTTTAGAAGGACAAGGCCTCTGGGAGGCCAGCCCCACTTCAGACACAGGGTAATGTGATGGACGGGAGAGGAATGACAGGGCCGCTGAGGGATCTCAGGGAATAAGTGTACCCATCAGTCACTATAGATGCCCAGCCTTCTGCCAGGAATCAAAAAGGAAACCTCTAGGGTGGGAGTGTCAGGGCAGGCACGGTGGGCTCTGTCCCCTCATCAGAGGGGACTTCCTCATCACCCAGGCCAGTCCAGTTTCCCTCAGAGAGGCAAAAGCTTTGTCATATTCAGGTTGACGCAGAGAGGGTCCAGACACGCTGGGGCGGAGCATCTCCACGGGGAGGATTGAGGCGCAGCCGATGGGGAGAGCCTGGGTTTTTACTCCACCCTACACAGCCAGGAGGAAGATCTCCGGCTGGTACTAGAGGGAAAACCCCAGAGCTCTGGTGGGCTCAGGGTTCTTGCAAACACTCATATTAATGGGTTTCCACCCAAGGGACCCGCCCAGACAGCAGACAGAAGCAGCTGCTGGGTCCAAAGAGCGTGGAAAGGGCCAAAAGTCCAAAAGTCGGTGGGCTCAGAGTGGGGCAATCCAGCGTTGCCCCAGCAACCCCAGACAATGGCCTCATAAACAGGACAGGCCCAGGAGGAAGCAGGCCGGGAGGGGCCCTGCTGGGGGGGGGGGGGTCTGGCAGAACCTGACAAGTTTGAGGAGCCAGAAGCCAGTGTGACGCTGGGAGTGAGGAAGCCTGAACACAAGTGGGCTCAGAGCCATCAGGCTTGGGGCAATTCCGTGGGAGGGGATCCTGGCCAGGGTCCAGTCAGCAGTGCCAGACACCCAGGGCTGGGAGGGGCCTTAAAAGTCCCTTGGTCAAACCCTTTCACTGGTGCCAGGAGCCATGTCAATGCTTTGTCTAGAATCTGCTTGCATGCCTCCAATGACAGGGACCTCACTCCCCATTTCAGGTACAGACAAATCTGTTGAATATTGAGCTTCATCAGCTCCATCCATCCATCCCTTGGACCACCCTGATCAAAGGCTAAAAAATGCTCAGGTCCTCCTTTTTTCTAAAAATAAATGTATTTATTTTATTTATTTATTTTTGGCTGCGTTGGGTCTTTGTTGCTGCGCGCAGGCTTTTCTCTAGTTGCAGCGAGCGGGGGCTACTCTTCGTTACGGTGCACGAGCTTCTCATTGCGGTGGCTTCTCTTGTTGTGGAGCATGGGCTCTAGGTGCACGGTCTTCAGGAGTTGTGGCACGCAGTCTCAGTAGTTGTGGCTCATGGGCTCAGTAGTTGTGGCTCGCAGGCTCTAGAGTGCAGGCTCAGTAGTTGTGGCTCATGGGCTCAGTTGCTCCATGGCATGTGGGATCTTCCCAGACCAGGGTTTGAACCCGTGTCCCCTGCACTGGCAGGCAGATTCTTAACCACTGCGCCACCAGGGACACCCTCAGGTTCCATCTTGAATGGAGCTGAGGTGACATACAGGAGAGCGTTCCTGCCTCAGTGTGTAAGTCCAAGTTCCCACGCTGGGCTGGTTCAGGAAAGAGTATTTACACAGGGCAGCCAATAGCAGTCAGAGAAGCAATGCTTGGGTGTCAAGGCCAAGGTAAGACCAGAAGAAAAACACAAAAGCAAGAGATAAGGTCAGGGGTCAGAATGATGGGAGCAGGTAGAGGTAAGGATGGGTTAGTGCATGGCCCAGGAGAAAGGCAGGGAGTAGAGTGGGGAGTCGTGGTCTCATTGTTATGTCCTGTAGGACCTTAGTAGGGGTGACCCTGAGGGCTTCACAGAGCCAGATTCGAAACCCTGCAGGGTGGGTGACAATGGCCCTCCGTGGGTTAGGTCAGGGATGACAATATTTCGCAGTCCCCCACAGCATCCTTGCAAGGGCAGATACAAACCCAGTTTGCAGATGGGGACACTGAGGCTAGGAAGTATCCGAGGCAGAAGTAGAATGTGGGTCTTCTCATTCCACGGCCACCCTTCCCCCATTACATACCTCTAGAGGGCAGAGGAGATAGGAAGAGGCTGGAGCTGCCTGGCCCTTTGGGGACCATCTCTCGGGACTGCTAAATAGGTGGGCTGAGCCAGAATGTGAAGGATAGGAGTCCGAACTTGCTCCTGCAGAGGTGGGACTCCACTGGGGGCAGGTCTTAGGAAGGTAGCAAAGAGCAGTGGAGAAAAGCAGTGGCTGAGGCTTGCTCAGCTCCTCACTTCCTCACTGTGTGACCTCAGAGCAGTGACCCAACCTCTCTGAGCCCCCGTCTCCTCATCTGTGACACAGCAGTAATGAGTAGCTGCCCGTGGGGTTGTTGTGGATGTGATGAGATGTGTGTAAGTGCTTGCACACAGTAAGTGCTCAATAAATAAATGTAGGTTCTCACATCTTGAGAAGAGGCATCTCTCCAGCCTCTCATTCTGCAGCTGGGTCCTCCACCAGGAGCCTTGTCTCTGACCCTCGACAGCCCTCCCTCTGCCATGGGCACAGGGGTCCAGTGAATCTCAAGCCAGCACCAGCAGGGCAAGGTGAACCAAATCCCTCTGGCCATAACCGCTATGACTGCTCACCAATTCTCTTCTCAGGGACACATTTTCCCAGCTCCCTGCCAACAGCCTGTCCTGCTGCCATTTCCTCAGTGTGAGGAGAGGAGCTGATAATTTACTAATTTTTTAAATTTGTTCACACTCAGGGCTGAAGAAAGGTGGAAGCCCCAGAAATCATGGCTTGCTCTCATCCATCCATCCATCCATCCATCCATCCCTCCATCCATCTATCCATCTATCCATCCATCCATCTATCCATCCATCCATCCATCCATCCATCTATCCATCTATCCATCCATCCGTCTATCCATCATACCACCCACCCTCCCATCTACTCACCTTTCCATTCACCCCCCTATCCACTTATCTCTCACCCTTTCACCCACCCACCCATCCACCTCCCCATCTACCCACCATCCACCCACCCCTCCTTTCTTACCCAGTGTTCATTGAGCCCTCCTCTGTGTGTCCCACTACTGAAAGATCCGCAGCTGAACAAGACAGACCAGGCTCTACCTTCATGGAGTTCACAATCTGGCAGATATCAATCAAATAATCAATTGAATCAGTGTATCTCGCCTCTAACCCATTCCCCCCTCTGAATACAGAGAGAGCCTGGGAAAACCCAAATCCCTGCCCCCCCTCCACTAGACTGGGGAGAAAATACCTTCTCAGTCATCACTGCCAAAAACGTAAAGTGTTACAGCCTTTTAGAAAAGCAATCGTGCTACATTCCTGAAAATGTAAAAACTACCTCAGGGCCCAGCAAATCCCCCTCCTGGGAGTCTGTCCCACGGAAACACATGCACAGCACTTAAGGCCGTGTGCTTGAGAATGTCTCCTGCAGGACAGTTTGCGGTGGCAAAAAATCAGAGAGGCAAAACCAAACAAATGCCCTTCAGTCAGGGAATGGTGAGGGCACGAGGGTGCGTCTGTGCCACAGAATATTACACAGCCCTCGACAAGAGGGAGCAAAGCCAGCTCCAGAGGTGACCAGGAGACTTTTTGAGCGAGCAAAGCGAGGTGGAGAAAAGTGTTTGCAATACGATCCTGTTGCTGTAAAAGGAAATTGATCACAAAGCCTGACGTGTGTGTTTGCACGTGTCCGATTATAACGGTGGGAGCACTGGGGACACGTATGACCGTTGAGGGGGAGGGATTAAGACTAGGTTGTTAACTTGGGTGACCTGGTTGGGAGGAGGAGGGGGGAAGCCAAAGAAAAAGAAAAAAGGAAATAAAACTGTCAGCGCTAAAGAAACGCCTACACGACAGGACGTTCACGCAGGTATATAAAATTACACACGTGGGTAACGTATAAAGGAATTAAACACAAGGATTGAACAGACAGAAAACGCTAATCTATTGGAGCCCCCCCTCCTCTGGCCTCCTCACCGCCCGCAGCGTGATGGATTCCTGACCACGCCCAGATTCTGCCGCAATCCAGACCTTCCTCATGCTGTTCTCTCTGCCCGGGATGCCCTTTCCTGCAGCTACATCACAACGTGGCCTCTTTTTGAGGATCCTCAAGAGATGCTTCTCGAGCCTTGTCAAGGCCAGGCTAGTGAGCGCCTGTGGTTGACCAGCCGTAGGGTGGGCTTTGAGAGGGGACTTGCGGGCTTCGTCCCCACACGGCCCCGGCTCTGCTCTTCTCTGCTCCACTGAGCGTTGTGCTCGCCAAGTGTCGTCCCCTCCATCCAAGTCTGACTCCCCTTCTAGACCCTCAGCCGCGTTTGATTCATACCATTTTACCGAGGAGGAAACTGAGGTTCAGAGAGGCAGGATAATATGCCCAGGATCACACGGATGGGGAGGCAGGATTTGAATCCAAGACCCTGAGCCTTAGGCCCAGCCTCCTTCCTGGGGAGCCGCTCCGGCCTCTCCTTGGAGAAAGAGGACAAGTTGTGAGTTTGGTTTAGGCAAAGTCGTGTGAGGGTTGGTGTTGCCTATCTCAGGTGGTTCCTTGCTCAGACACATGCTCTGGAGTTCGGGGCTGGGGGTTGAAGCAGCCATCAGAGGCCCCAGACATGGTCGGGACCCCTCCCTCGTGCTTCCCAGCCAGGAGATGCCCTCCCCCCGCCCCCAGCCTGTGGCCATCACCCACTCACCTAATATTTACCTGCCTCATTAAACACCCTCTTTCCAGCACCTTCCTGGCCTCCCTGCCTCCCAAGCTGAAAAAGTACAAACGTCGTCACCTTCAGGGCAGGTCCATAAATCACCCGGGTTTGGCAGGAACACTACTGTGTCCCTGTCACCTCTGGCTGGGAGGCAGAGGGCAGGCCCTGCCAGGTTTCAATCATATGCTCCTGTGCTTGGACTCTGCCTGGTTATTGACACCAGAAGTTTCCCGAGAGCTTGGGGATAGAGGTTGCCTCAGCAAAGGCTTATCGTTAGGAACCTCGGCAAAACGGGCAGGCTCAGGGGCTATAAGCCATTGTAGGACATCGTGGTCCACCAAGATCTCCAAGTGGGTGAGTCCCAGCCCAGAGAGGGGGAGAGCCTTGCCTGAGGCCACACAGCAATCTGACCAAAGCAATTCCCCAGTAACACAGGGGATGGCCACCTCAAAAACAAAAATCATCACCACCATCATCATCATCATCACCATCATCACAGCCACAGACCATCCTGGGGCCCTTGCTAAGCTCCCACATGATGCTGTTACACGAGCTTCCTTAGAACCTAACACACTTGGGCCATCTCCCCGTTTCTGCCTCCCCCAAGTACCCCTCCTAACTATTTATTTTATTCATCTTTTTTAAAAATTATCTTGTTTGGGGCTTCCCTGGTGGCACAGTGGTTGAGAGTCCGCCTGCTGATGCAGAGGACACGGGTTCGTGCCCCGGTCCGGGAGGATCCCACATGCCATGGAGCGGCTGGGCCCGTGAGCCATGGCCGCTGAGCCTGCGCGTTCGGAGCCTGTGCTCTGCAACGGGAGAGGCCACAACAGTAAGAGGCCCGCGTACCGCCAAAAAAAAAAAAAAATTACTTTGTTTTTTTCAACTTCAGCCTCATCTGAAGCAACAATATCCATGAAACCACTGGTAAGATGTGCTCATTAGATTTGTGTCCAATATAAATGAAAACGAATATATAAATATGAAAAATAGAAACTTCACTCATCTCCTGTCCTGCTTGCTGGTGAAAGGCAGACCGCCCTCTGGCAAACGCTGCGTCCTTTTGTTTAATCTTCACAATGATACTTTGTGGTTGGTAGACTGCCCATTTCACAGATGAGGCAAACTGAGGCTTGGAGGTAAACAAGGGCTTGGTTAACTGGCCCAGGAGAGGCAGAGCCAGGATTCAGATTAGGGCTTGTGTGAATCCAAGGGTAGGCTCAAAGCCCATCCCTCGGCTGCTTCTAGAAGTCAAGCATGCCAGGAGGCTTTTAGATCTACTCAGTAACCATGGATAATTGGAGGTGAAAGCAGCCACCCCATCAGCCCAGCTCCCATTTTACAGATACAGAAACTGAGGGCTTGGTGGGCAGATCACCCATCCACAGGCAGACCCCGCCTCCCAGCCTCCTCCCCAACCCCCCACAGCCCCATGGGGTCTTCCCCAGGCTGTTTCTCCTCCTTGCACCATGCCTGATGCCTACCTTTTGCTTCCTGTGCTATCTGTTTTGCTTCCTGAGACGTTTGTCATATTCCGAGATATGACAGGGGCACAGAATTCATGGAACAGCCATGTCACCCCTTTGGAGTCTTGCAGTCCCAGCCTCGGCACGGGCTGCCCCTCCTCCTGGGGTGCTCCTCACCCCAAACTCACCCATGGCCGCTCAACCTAAACGCCCCTGCTCTGCAAGCTCCCCTGACCACCCCCTCCAGGTGGGACGCCCCGATTTTCTCTTTCGTCCCAGCCTTTCTCTTTATGTTTTCACTTTATCGCCATCCAGCACAATTTGGAATCGGGATTGCACTGGTGGGTTGATCTGATTAATGTCTCCCCCAGAACCAGGAGCTCCAGGAGGGTAAGAGGCCTGTCTGCCCCATGCCCTGTTGTTTGCCAGCTCCAGGCACCGTCGGCCCTGAATAAATATTTGTTGCATGAATGAATGTATGAATATATTGCCTCGAGGACTAGGACCCTTGTAAGTCTTACTGTACAGTGTATGACGCATAGGAATTCCATGAGGGTCTGTAGAGAAAGCAGAAAAGAGAGAGGGAAGGAGGGGAAGGGAGGGGAGAAAAAAGAGAGAGAATGAACCCTCATATTTTAAAATAGGCTGAAGCCCAGAGAGGGAAAGAGATTTGCCCCAGATCACACAGCAAGGCAGCAGCCAAGTCGCCAGGTATCAGAGTCTCTCAACACAGCCCCATCTGTCCGCTCGCTCTCCCATCTTCTGCGCACACATCAGGACAGCCTGCACCAGCCTTGCACTGGGAGATGGGGAGGCACCCTGGCCGGCAGCCGGCCAGAAGCCAGATAACACAAGCCCAGGCCTCCCAAGTCTCCCTCCCCTGAGCGACGCAGTCCCAGCTGGAAAGCCGTCTGGGAAATCGGCCCTCTTGTCACAGACAATTGAATTTCAACCAATTTATCTGTCAGGACAGCACTCACAGACCCAAATCCTGGAGCTTGTGACTGTCGTCAAAATACACCCCTGACGCCCTCCCCATGTGATTTATGGGCTAATGTCACAGGCAAGAGGCTCCCGCTGACCTGCTTCCCTCTCTTTGCAGATAGGGAGGCTGCAGGCCATGGCCAAGAGGGTCTTAACTCACTGTGGACGATCCCTCTCCAGCAGCTGGAGGGTTGGGCACTGGGGTGACACCTGCCTGGTCCCTGCTCAGGGGGCAAACATGCCCTATCATGTGCCAGGGTCTTTATCGATGCTACCTTCCTCCACCACTCTGAGAGCTGGCTCTAATGTCACCCTTCAGACAGATGGGAACACTGAGGCCCAGAGGGTTCCATATCTACCCAAAGCCACATAGCTAGAACGGGAAAGAGTCAGGATTCGAACACAGTTCCCTGTATTTTCTCATTCAGCCTCCTCTGCACCTGCAGGCCTGGGCTGGGGCAGTGTATGTGGCATCAAATTGTGCAGGTGTATGAGTGTGTACACGTAGTAGAGGAGCGTGTGTGTATGCACATATATGCATGTGCCCCCATGAGTGTGTGTGTGAGCAGCCTGCAATGTGGACACATGTGTGTGAGGGGTCCTGGTGCATGTGCGTGTACATGTCAGTGCGCCTGCTGTGTACACTTGCGGGTGTTTGTACAAACGTCATGTGGACTAAGGCTGGATGACTGCGTGCATCCCTGTGTATGTGTGTGGGCTTGTGTGTGCACGTAGGCATGACCGTGACGGGCGCATGTGTGTGTGCACCAGAGCTGGGTATGAGCGTGAGCTCACGTGTATGCGACAGTGCATCCCTCCACGTGTGTCCACATGCGGGCATGCCTGAGGTGTGTGCACGTGTGTGCAGTCATGAATGAGTGCTGTGGAGGGGACGTGCCCCTGTGCACATCGCCATCCCGGGGCAGCCTCGGCCGCAATCCCCAGAGGCCAAAACACTGGGCCTCCCCTTTCCTTTCAACGCCTCTCAAGCAAAGGGCCGGGCTCCATCCATACTAGGAGGACTGGAATATGTTCAGGTAGTGATTTTCATATAAAAAAACGACAGCCTCATCCATCAGGCCGAAGCCAAGGTCATCACAGCCTCAGGATTAAACACACACAGTGGCTTGTTTTGGCATCAATCAAACGCATTTGATTTGGTCCAGGCTGGGTAGGGCAGGTTATGTAAGAGCAGCCCAAGCTGGTCACTCTCATCACTGCCCATGTCAGGCCTGGGGCAGGAGTCCTGCTTGGCAGGTCCCTGAGGGGCATGTGCTGGGGGGCTAGTGAAGCGGGGGTCAACAGATGACCAGAGGCCCGAGGAAGGCAGAGACTAAGGGAGGGAGAGACTCACGCCCCAGCCCTGCTGCTCCCTGCTGTGTGTCTTTGGGCAGGTCGTTTGACCTCTCTGAGCCTTAATCTATGGGGATACTGGTCTCACTTCACTGGGATGTTAATGAGATTAGATGAGATCACGCAGCAAGGGCCTGGCTCTGCACAGGGCACAGAGTAGGAGCGCAGCCCATGTTCCCTGTTCTTGTTGCTCTGGAAACCAGCTCAGATCTGGGGGGGAAACCCCACCCTGGAGAGGGCACCTGCCTGGCCCAGCTCACTTTGTCTGAACCAACACTGCATCCCTGGAAGCCACAGCTTCATAAAAGTACTGCCTCCTAAGGCTTTTGTCTGGATTCAGTAAGATCACCCATGAAAAGCACTTGCCGCGCGCACAGTGCTCAGAGAATGTCCAGCTGCTATTATTACCAGCATCATCAACATCATCATCATCATATCTGCTGCTTATGGATGTAATTCCATTTGCTCTTCCTGCGAATTTAGCGCCAGCCTTTCCCACCCTTTTCCCTCTTCCCTCTGTCTCCCCCTCTCTCCCCATCTTATTGGTGGCTTGCAGCTTCTGGGGCCCCACTAGGCAAGATGCAGGGTCTGGGAGCAAATCTTGACTGAGGTTCCTTGGAGGCACTGGCCACAGCGGCATTCAAACTCTCAGACCTCAAGCTGCACTTGGAGTGGGGACCCACAAGGGAGAGGGGTTGGCGGGGGCAGTGGGAAGGGGGTTCCTTCTGAACCAACCAAACAACACCCATCACCATGGGAAACCGGGAGCTGGAGCTCTCAGGCCCCGGAGGAAGCAAGAGGGCAGCCCTACATTCAGATTCCAACCTGCCCTCTCTGAGCCTCAGTTTCCTCATCTGTAAAATGGGGCTGGCGCTAGTACTCGGTCACAGCACTGGTTGTGAGTCGCCTTGCGTGTTTGTGACCATTGGGGTAGGGGTGGTCTATTGACCATCTGCCACACACACCCCACTTCCCAAGCCCACAGGGCCTCAAATGGCGACTTGGAGATTTGGACAGTGCCTCCTGGTGAGCTTGGAGCTCCGTCATGGAGACATGTGGCCAGAACTAAAGGCAGAATGTGTTTGGCTTTGCCTAGTACCCAGACCACACTGCCCATGGTGCCCTGCAAGTTCTTTTTTTTTTTTTTTTTAATGAAGTAATTTTTCCCCGACAACCCCATCTCCCTACCTCACAGCCTCTCTGCGTTAGAAGCTGCACTTTGGTGAAGGTGAACATGTGAAAGGCACCTGGCTGCTTGTGACCCTGCAGCCCCCTCTCGTTGATAATACAGACCAGGAAGCTCAAATGGCCAAGGCAGCCGGGACTGGGCCTCCATCGCTTCTTGTCAAGCCCCATGCCCTCCGCCTCCTCCCAGGCTGGGGTCCTCAGGGGGCTGCAGCTCACTGCTCCCCATCTCTCACCCGCGGTGGGCTCCCCACTCCCCTTTCTCCTAACACAGAGCCCCCGTATGTTCCCTCTCCAGCCTCTATCTTTCCCTTTTGCTTTGGACCTGGAGCCTCAAGGCCGTTTTGCAAACGGTTTTGCTGCTGCTTCTCGAACTCTCTCAACTGGGGTTGCCATGCCACGACTCCGTTTCTCTCTCCTCCTCTTCCTCTCTCCTCACCTCTGCGTGTCATCGCTCCCTCCCTCTCACTCTTCCCCTCTCCCAGATTCCCAACCAGGCCTCCCCAAATGCAAGGCCTGGCCCATCCCAGACAGCCCTGGGTTCGAATCCCACCTACTCCTCTTCCCAGGGATAGACCTTACGTAGGCAAATGACTTCATCTCTCTGGGCCTCCTTCTCTCTAAACTCAGGATATTAAAAGTCTCTACCTTTTCCAATGGTTGAGAGAATTTCAAGAGAAAGCGTGCCTGCACGCAGCAGATGTGCTATACATATTTACGGCGGTGGTTGTGACTGCTGGCTCGCCTGCCTTTATTATTGTTACTATTATTATTACTATTAATCTCAGGCAAGTATTATTATTACTATTACCCTCAGGCAAGTATTGTTATTACTATTACCCTTAAGCAAGAAAAAGCTGGGAAGGGTGATCTGGGAAGATGGAACAGTGAGGGTAAATGCCCCGAAAGGTAACATAACATGGCTCATATGGTGGATTTGGGGGAAGAGACCATTTAGGCCCCTCAAAACTTGTAAGAATTATCAAAGTCCGCAGTGTGATGGGGAAAGATTGGTTTCTCCTGGGAAGCCGGGCCACATCTCTGTAAATCACCCCTGGCTAAAAGGAGCCAGGGGAGTTGGGAATTCCTTCTCAATTTCCACCAAGCAGCGTCCCAGGCCTCCCTCTTCAAAATAGAGCCCAGATTCCAGCGCTGGGAATGGTGAGGCCCAGCCAGCTCTGGAATGCAGGAAGTGGGGACCTGGGACCCCTCCTCGCCTCCTGCTTCAGACAGAAGGACGAGAAGCCTGGGGCACAGGCACCCGGGAAGACCAATTTCCCTTCCATAGTCTGTCCCATTCCCAGCCACCAGCCCCCAGTGGGCCCTGCTTCTCTCCTGCTCAAGAACGCACCATGGCTGCCCACTGCCTGCCAACCACAGTCCAACTCTTCATGCTGACATTCGAGGCCCTTCCCAGGGGGCTTCCCTTTGCTTTTCCACCTCATTCCCTCAAGCCTCCTCCCTCTCACCACCCACAAATCTCCTACTTTAGCCACAGCAGATTCTCCAGTCTTTCCCAAGTGCCTTCCAGTCTCTACACCTCCAGGCCACCTGCATGGGCTGTTCCCTCTGCCTAGAATCCCATTCTTCCCCCTACCCTCTGGAGAACTCTTACTAATCCTTCAAGATCCACTCCAAATGGTGCCTTCTCAGTGAAATTGACGCAGGGTCAGCCTCCTTCCTCTGCATGTGCCCTCCCATAATTCATTCACCTCTGGACACACACCTATGGTATCACCCATGGAGACACAGGATGTCGCAGCTAAAAGGGCCCTTAGGAGTTAGCCAGTCCTAGTTCTTCTTTTTAGCAGCAGAATCCTTCATTCAAACAGAATTTTTCAATGAAATTCCAAAGTATAAAATGAATAAACATAGCTCGGCCCCAGTCGAAGTGGGATGAGAGACCACATTAGTTGGGACTCTTTGGGTAGTAAGTTACAGAAACTCAACTCAAAACTGCTGAAGCAAAAACAAGAAATGTATACGCTCATATAACTGAAAAGTCCCAGGACATCAGGTATGGCTGGATCCAGGAGTTGAAAGGATTACATTGGGAATCTGTTTTGTATTTTGTTTCTATTTTCCTTTGCATTGGCTTCATTCTCAGACAGGCTTTTCCCCAAATCATGAACAAATGGCCCCCAAAGCTCTAGTCTCCCATCCCCCTGGCTCAGCCACCCCGAAGGAAAAAGAGTCTCATTCTGAAGTTCCAGCAAACGTACCAGGAAAAAGCTTCATTGGCTATGATTGGCGAGATTTGAGCCATGTGTTTGCTCCAAACCAATCACGGTAGCCAGGTCAGTATGCTGCTCTCTCACTGGCCAATCCTGGGTCGCTGGCTGCCCTCTCAAGCCAGGGGTTGGTTAACCTCTTCAGAACTATATGAACTGATGACAAAGAGGGAAGAGAGATTGTCCAAGGTAAAATCAGGGTGCTAGCATCCCCAAAAGGAATATGGACAGGCTCTCCCCAAATGATACCCACTCCACTGAAACAGCACCCATTCTCATCCATCTGCCTTTTTTATAGCCCCCCAAGACATGTTCTGAAGCCCTAGGGCTTCTGCAGGACATGATTAGAAAACCACGTATCTAATACCATTTTATAGAAAAAAAAAAATTGAAGGCCCAGAGAGGGAAAGTGGCTCCCCAAAAGTCACACAGCACTCTCCATCATCACATTCCCAATTCCTTGAATGTGCCTATGCCTCCTTGATGAGCCTCTTCCCCACTGGGTCTGTAGCATCTCCATTACCAAGTTTGGCTGAAAGGATTTGTCAGTTGTCGGCTTGCTTGTCTAACTAAATTAATGCTTTACATTTCTCCTCCAGTTTGCAAACTTTTTAAAAATTAATCCCATCATTTCAACAAGTGTAACAACTAAATTATCATCTTTACATGATTAAGGAGCCTGCCGCGTCTTCTCTTGGCAAACACTGCATGCACATAATTTTACTAAATGTAATAAACCAACCATAGAACTATTAATTTTGCCATGGTATTCATAACAATTAGAAACGCATGAACCTTAAAATGATAAAAACTGAATGGAATACTGAAATTGCAGGAAATCCCCAATCCTCCCTCTGCAGGCTGAAGATGATGTCACGAGATGCAGATTAGGGTCGAGAGACAGAAATTGAATGTCATTTGCCTCTTAGTTCCATTACAACACACCCAGAATGAGACAGGCCAGAGTGGGACCATCTGGCTGAATCGATGAAGCATTCCTCATAATCTAGACATCTATGAGGAACAACATATCAGGAAAAGTCCCTGCTTTTTCAGAGCATTAATAATCTCTAAGAGTGTCCAGTCCTGGAATAGCTAATACATGGCAAAGGTACCATCACCTCACTTCCCACACCCCTGGCAGACATTATTCATTGATCACAGCACTCTTTCCTGCCAAGTCTAGACAGCTGGGAATCTCAACACAGCACTCCAAGGCAGGCATTACCAATCAATAACAAGATGATCTTAATTTAGTCCAATCTCAAGAGTTTACAGGGAGAGAAACTAGGCTGCAGAGAGGGAATTGACTTGGTCAAAGTCAAATAGAGATTCAGGTAGAGTCTAAGATAGAAGCTGGGATGCTGTGGCTTTATTGCTATAGGTCAGGAGGCTGAGCCCTCGCTGACAAACTGCTCCTCTTTCAACCTCCTAAAGAGAAAGCTCTCCCTATAGACCACTAGTGGATCAAATATCCCATCATCCCCTCTCCTTTTCCTCCTCCCACAATTTTATCAAACTTATACTAACCCTTTTCTTTCCTGCATTATTGGTGGAACTTTCCTAGAGAACAGTTTGACAGCTGGTGTTTCAAAAGGTTCAAACATCAAATAAGCTCTTGCTTGAAATTCCTAGAATTTATCCCAAGAACTTAGACAAATGCCCCAAAAGCATGCTCACCATGGTATTGTTTTAAATGGAATAAAATTGAAAAAAACTCATAATTTAAATTATTATTTTAAAAACATTTAAAATGAGATATTTGTTAACACTAAAGATAATCACAGTATGTTTGTAGTGAGAAATGCAGCTTTTCAAACAGCATATATCGTTTGGTGTCATTTCTATAAAGAATGAACACCAACAGACATATACATATCCAGGGTTGCCATACACAGTTGCCCAGATTGTACACTGGACAACTACAGTCACTCAGAACACAATATTAATGTTGCCCGCTGGAGTTGGGCAATGCCACATCCCTGCATATAGCTTAAAAAATATGACAGGTTATTTACCAAAATGGTAATAGTGGCTATTGGGGAGGGGAGATATTTAATCTTTGTTGTGGTTTTCTAGTATTTCTATAATGAACATGGCTCACTTGTGTAAAATGTATAAAATAATAACCCTTTCATAGCACTTTTGTGGCTTGTGATCCACTTATGAATTATCCTGGCTTATTTCATTACATATCCTGGCTTACTTTGGGGGGTGCGTGTGTGTGTGCGTGTGTGTGTGTTTGTGTGTGTGTGTGTGTGTGTGTGTGTGTGTGTGTGTGTGTGTTTATTTTGCAATATTAAATAAGCATTGATGGAGGACCCATGAGGCCCAGGCATTGTGCTAAGGATGCAATCTCAGCTTTCTTGAATTTCAAATCTGATGGGAGGGGCAGACATCAAGCAAATGCCTGCAGATCGCTGTAGGCCAGAGCCAGGGTCGGGGGGTGGGGTACAACTCCCTACCCTGGTGTGCAGGGCCAAAGGCATCCTTGGGGGGGTGTTCTGTAAGTTATATTACAGGGCCGCCTTGCCTCCCCACTAGACCAAGCACCTGAGGGCACATACTGTGCCTCGTCAGCATTCTTAGACCACAGAACCCAGAAGCCCAGACACACTCCAGTAGAAGCTGGGGCCAGCCAGCTTCTAACATGAACCCTCAGGTGCGACACTGAACCCAGGGCCTGGGACTCTCCGTAACACTCAGTTTCATACCACAGAGCTTTGAAACCAGCAGACCTGCCTGGGTGTGAATCCAGACAACAACTGAATCTCAGTTTCCTCATCTGTGAATTGGGGAGAATCACAGGTTCCTAACTCCTGAGGATTCAATGAAGTGAAACAGGCAACGTGGAATGAATGCAGGGCCTGGAGGAACTGTTCCATTGATGGTAGCTTTTATTATTTATTGTTACTATTATTATATCAGGGCCTCAGCTGATGAAAGGACCAGACACCAGCCCCCCCTCCACCCTTCGGGACAGGGCTAGAAGGGGATGAGAAAGAAAGCACTTGCGCAACCTGTCTGTGGACAGAGGGCGGGGCGGCTGCTGGCAGGAGATGTGACCTAGATATTTCCAAGGTTCACCTCCCTTTGTGTCCCCTTCCTACCCATCCAGTTTCCAAGTGTTTGGCCCCAGACATTTTTCCCCGTACACAGCAGCTCGTTTCCTCTGAGGAAATTGCCGTCTGTGCATCTGTGACCCCCACCCTTCAAGTAAAATTGAGGTGATCTGAACAGGTCTGCAAATTGGCGTTTCCCTCCCTGGCCCCAGATGCTTCTTTGACAGCCAAGAACCTCCCGTTTCCCTACTCAGAATGTATGGCAAGGCCGGTCCCAAATGAAAGGAGCTGGACTCAGTGTCGGGAGTCCGGCTCTCCACCCAGCTCTGCTGTAAGACCACGGCAGGTCCTCCTGTCTCTGAGTCTGCCTTTCTGATACTGCACTGGTCTTGGCTTCAGACAACCTCAGTGTTGGATACCTCCCTCCTCCCGGCTTGGAGCAATTTCCTTTTCAGGCCCCCATGCCTTTGCACAGGCTGCCACACCTTCCAAAGAATGCCTTCCCCAGGCAAGGTTCCCTGTCCTGTCCCCCAAACAAGATTATGCCCATCTTTGCCTGAGAATCTCCCAGATGGTGAGCCCCACTTTATCCCTGGCCCCTAAGACCGTCTTTGCACAGTTGGGCCCTGCCACACCCCAGCCTGGATCTCCAGACCCCTGGGAACTACCACGTGCCTGGGCAAGCCCCACCCCCCCCCCCACCGCCGTGCCTGAGACCACCTTTTCTGAGGATTTGGTGGACCGGCAGCTGGAGTCATTCCATCCTTCAGTGAACACGCACCCAGTCCGAGTGTTGGGCTAAGGTGTGTGGTAGGTACCAGGGGTGCAAAATCGGGTAGAGCCCAGCCTAGTCTCCAAGGAGCTCCCAGCCTGGGGCGGGAGGACAGGAAAGCAGATCTTTCCAATATATCATGGCTTCCAGGGAGAAAGGGCAGCGTTGACAGGTAGAGGTACAAGAAAGAAGAGTGGGAGACTGAAGGCGGTTTGGTCATGAGGCTGGGACTCAAGTGAGTGACGGGGGCTGTGGAAGAGAGGCGGGGCCAGTGGGTGAGCGAGGTCCACACCCCAGAGCTCCTGAGAAACCTGCGGAAGGATGTGAAACGGAGTGAGCTGCATTTTGGAGAGACACCTCAGGCTGCCGTGTGGAAGACGGACCGCGGAGGCCGATGCAGCCGTCACAGAGTGAGAAGAGGGGGGCCTCGAGGGGCTGGTGGCCACGGGGTGTGGAGACGCAGTTGGATTCGAGATACTCGGAAGGTGGATGCTCCAGGCCTCGGGGATAGCTGTTAGAGTCTGGCGGGGAAGGGAAGGAAGGAGTCCAGGGGGCCTCCAGGACCCTCTATTCATGAGACAAACGGCGACCACAGAGGAGGCGGAGGAGAGAAGGGGAGGGCACAGTGGGTTCAGTATGGAACGTGTTGAATTCAAGACATCAACTGTCTACAGCTAAACACATCACATGCTCCAGAGCAAACACGAAACAGCTGACAATCAGTTGATCAGATGACTCAGTACACGAAGGCCCGCAGGATGGGCGTGTGCAGCAGGAAAGTGGAACAGGGTTACAGGCAGATTCTGGAATCCGGTGCCTCTAAACCCCAAGACTGGCCAGGATGCCCTCTCAACCAGAGACCTCTGCTAAACAGAAGACTACATTCTGGGCACAGGGGCCTGGGAACCAGGAGACCTGGGCCTGCGTTGGGCTGATTGTGTCACCTTGAGCAAGTCCTTTCAGCTCTCTGAGCCTCCTGGGGTTGCTATGAGGATCAGAAATAAAACGGTGTGTGTGTGAGAGGGGAAAAAAGGGAACTTTCTCAGGGGGATCATGGAAAATGCCAGGCGACTCATGCTTGGTATTCTCATCAGTTTTATCAATGACCCCCCAGGTGCCAGGGCTATGCCCACCCAGCCGGGGCTGCAGCCCCGCCGCCCCCCGGGCCCAAGCATCCTTGGCTCTGCTCCACGAAGAGCCTTCTCCAGCCTCCCCGAAGACGACGCTCCCCAGAGATGCCCGAGCCTCCGTTTCTGAGGAATTGGAGGAAAATCTGTGCGAACAATGTAGTCAAAACAGTGTCGGCCGGCGTCAAGCCGGCCGGAGTGAACGTTACCGGGGACTCAATCGTGCTCCTTATCTGGTAGTTTGTCCTCAAAAGGGAGCTCTAGCCTCGCTGCGAACCCAATAAGTCTTTCAGTTTGACTCGAAACCTCACATTTTTCCTCTTTAGAAAATGTCACCGGCATTCCTCTGTTTCATTACTCTTGGTTGCCGAGGCCCTGGCCGCCGGGAAATTGCTAGCAGAGGGAGGAGGGTGCCTGCACCCACTGTCATGGCTGGATCCGGCCCCAGCTGGCAGGCCTGCCTCTGCTGGACATGGCCTTCTTTACCGTGACTGGGGCCCTTCCCAGGCTGGCACCCCCTACCTGGCTGGAGAGCCCTAGAGCCCGGAATCTGTCCTACTCCCATCTCCCCACAGTAAGCCCAGTGAAAGCCCCCAGAATCCTCTGCCTTCAGGCCAGTGGACCTCAGCTGCCCCTCTGCCAGGGGCTGACCATGTCTTGCCAAATCTATCTGTCTCTCTCCATCTTTGCCTTTTATGTCTCCATCTCTGCCTCTTTTTTCATTCATCACTCCACTTGTGTGTTCAACAAATATACATTGAGCACCTACTATTTGCCAGACACTTTCCAGAAGCTGAGGATATCACAGTAAGTCAAGGTCCCTGTGCTCTTGAGACAGGTAGTAAGCAAGGAAGCAAATACATATATGCAGTAGATTATATTTTCCAAAGGTGGCCCCACAATCTCTCCTGTCTACTCAAGAGGTGGAGCCATTGTCCCCTTCTCCTTGAAACTGGGCAGGCCTTTGTGACAGCCTGACCAACAGAGCAGGGCTGAAGTGTTGCTCTGTTACTCCCAAGGCTGGGTCGTAGCAACCTCATGCACTTCCACCGAGCTCTTTGGGGAGACTCATCATGGAGCCCAGCCTCCATGCTATAAGGAAGCCCAAGCAGTTCGTGGAGGCACCCACATGGAGGGGAAGAGAAGTCCCCAGACAACGGCCATCTGGTCAGCCATGGGAGTGAGCAACCTTGGACGTGAATTTCCCAGTCTCCAAACCAACTGTTGTAGCCGACACCACATAGAGCAGAGAGGAGTCGTTTCTGCAGAGTCCTTCCCAATTGACAGACTCCTGAGTCAAATAAATGATTGCCGCTGTTTTAAACTACTAAGTTATGGGGTAGTTTGTTACACAGCTACAGATAGCTAGAACGGCCTATGAAATAATAAGGGGTGAGGGGTAATGATGAATGCTAGAAAGAAAAATCAAGCCAAGTGAGGAGAAAAGGAGAGTCTATGTGCGGAGCAGGGGGAGGTGAAGCATGGCAGAGATGGCCTTCCACCCAGCCCCACCTGGTCCCAGGGGCCAAGACGTGTCCACCAACCCCATGGACATGCTGGGGACGTGTCTGCTAAGGAAGGAGGAGCCTTACAAACAATCTCACTCCCAGAATGCAAATTCCAACCACAAGGCCCCCAGCCTCTGCTTGCATACTTCCAGAGATGGAGAGATCACTCCCTAGCCAGGCAGCCCTGCTGGGACAGGCTGTGAGGACGAGCTTCCTTCCACTGAGGAAGGCCTGCCTCCCTGCACTGCCCTCTGGGGACTTGGGAACACAAGATAGGGACATGGGTCCCCCTGACCACCTCTAGCTCCAGCCACATCCATGGTGGTCCCTAGAGAAAAAGACCACTGGGACCCTATGAGCGTGGGTCAGGAAGGGATCACACAGGGGTGGAGGACACGTGGCAGGAGTGTATGCAGAAGAGGGGTCCTGAGCCTCAACCACCACACCCCTGAAATTGTAGCAAAATCAGGCCCACATGGTCACAAGCTCTTCTGAAGGAACAGTCCACCAAGGGGTTCCTGACCTCCACCCCACCCCACCCCCAAATGTGAACAACTCCCGAAATAAAGGTTTTGGAATCACAAAGACCTGAGCTTGAATCCCTTCTAAGTGACACACACTTACTGTGTGACCTCAGGCAAGTCACTACCCCTCTCTGAGCAGTCAATGTCAAATCAACGAGCATGTATTTGTGGCCTCCAGCAGCTTTTCCAAACTCCACTGGTTTGTGTGCCTCCAGCATGATTTCTGACCTCTCCATCCTTCCTCTCTGTGGTGATCTACTTAGTATTTTTCTCTAAATTGACCTCCTTCTTTTGCTGAAATAAACTTATTTTTAAAGAAACTTTCAGTCACCACCTTAAATGGGAAATCAACATTAGATGCCATAAATAAAAAGCAAACCTAAAAATGAAGAAAAACAATGCCACTACTTAGAGACAAACACTGTTGCCCTCCCGGCCCCCCAAGTCTTTTCAATTAGCAAACCTTAGAAAGAAGTGTCAAAGACACATTAGCACCCAGGAGAGATGATCCCTGGTATTGCCGGAAGGTTGAAGGGAGCCACCTTCTCACCGCTGGTTTGGGAAGCAGCTGCATCCCTCCTGGCCCCGGGCAGGTGGTCCAGCCCTCAGGAAGCTCTGAGGTCCTGACCTACAGTGACCCAGGCAGGGAGAAGGTTATCTAAGGGGTCCCGATAATGGCTTTTTGTCCAAGCCCCCCACCAAGCCCCTCCTGCAGGGGCAGGAGGTCCCCAAACTGCAGAAATCAAGGATGGCTTTTTGGGGACAGTGGCAGTGTGTCACCCCATGGACCGCCATAGGCCTCAGAGGCACTGTCCACCAGCCAGCATGTCCCCAGAACATGTGGGCAGCGGAGGTTTGGGGGAGGGGCAAGCCTCTGGGACCCAGTGGGGCTGCCGCATCCTTTGCTGCGGGAGCCTGGCAAGCACCACCCATCCCTCACCCTCCACACAGGCACACACTGGGCCTTGGTTTTTCTAGCTCCTTTGTTAACAGGTTGTGTGTCCCTTAGCCTTGTTTGAGCCTCAGGTTTTCCCCCTCCATTTCCCTTCTGTACAGAACCAACTTATCCACCAGGCATGGTAGTCACAGAATCTAGGGCTCACGACAGTTTTAGGGGCTTTGAAAATGTTTTCATTTCTTTTAAAATCCCAAGGGAAGGGCTTCCCTGGTGGCGCAGTGGTTGAGAGTCCGCCTGCCGATGCAGGGGACACGGGTTCGTGCCCCGGTCAGGGAAGATCCCACATGCCGAAGATCCCACATGCCGCGGAGCGGCTGGGCCTGTGAGCCACGGCCACTGAGCCTGCACGTCTGGAGCCTGTGCTCCACAACGGGAAAGACCGCAGCGGTGAGACGCCTGCGTACCGCAAAAAAAAAAAAAAAAAAAAAAAAACCCAAGGGAAAGAAAAATCTTTCTGAAGATCACGTTTTAATGTCTAAAATTAATATTTTCATCTTTATACCAACTGTCATAAAATATAATGTTTAACATTTTTTAATGGAGAAAGAGGCCCACAAAAGCCATAATGTGGCCTCTGTAGAAAGGGGAAGAAAAAAAGCACCTGCGTGAAAAGCTTTTGGCCCGAGACCTGGCACCTGGTATGGATCCAACAAACCCTTTTATTGTTCTTCTCGCCTCGGTGTGATTCTTAGAGGGATGAGCACTGGTTTAGAAGACAGGATGCGGGAACTGTTCTGGGCTCTGTCCCCTTCTGTGTGACCTTTGGAAGCTGTCCCCTGGCTGGCCTCAGTTTCCCCAGCTGTTCAGTGAGGGTCCCGGAGTCAGGCATCCTCTTGCGACTCACTCTCTGCCTTTCTTCCTGGGGAAGCAAGAAGCCCCACCCCCGGGAGACAGACCAGCTGGCAGCAGCGGGACGGCCCACTCTTCAAAATCATCTCGTCCCCTAGTCAAGTAAATATTACAGTTTCAGACAATAATTGTGGCTTCTCTTTTTTGTTGTTTATTTTTTTAATTCCCGGATATTTGACTTGGCCGGGGCCTGGCTCCCTGTGTTTTCACTTGGCCATGACTGATTCCCTCTCCCAGCACCAGAGTTCCCTGTAGGGATGGGCCAAACGTCTTCCAGGGGGCTGGCAGGCACGGTGTGGGCCCCGGCAAAACTCCTGGTGGAGTTTGCAGAGTGTAACCACGGTGACTGCTTCGTGAGCACCCACTCTGTGCCTGATGCTGTTCCAGGCCCTGGGACTCTGCTGCAACGATCAGAGGCATCTCTGGAGAGCTTCCTCTGCTCGCTCACGCTCACGGGGCAGAGGGTAAGGCAGATACAGAACAAGGAAAACACATGGGGTGGGGGTGGGGACCATGAGGGCCGGCCAGGGAAAGGGGGGAGGGGGGGAGGAAATTCCTAAGAAGACAAGTTCAGATGAGTCAGCAAAGGTCTCCACTAAAAGTAAGTGATGTTTAAACATCATGGACACATGCATAGCTGTCAACTAGGAGGAGAGGGAGGGAAGGGCACCCTAGGCAAGTGCAACAGAATGTGCGAATATTAAGGTGCTTTCCGGCCCAATGAGGGAGGTCATCCCCATTCTCCAGGTGAGGAAACTGAGGCTCAGAGAGGTCACATAGCTGGTAATTGGCAGAGGCATCACTTGAACCCAGGGCTGCCTGTTTCCAAAGCTGGTTTGTAACCACTAGGCTATGCTATTCCCCTCCCCCCAACAGCCTCCATCCTTCCAACATCCCCACCCTCCGCTGGCCTCGCTGGAGGAAAAGGTCAGAACCCACATCACCTACTGGGATTGGTTTTGGGGTCTCCAGAGAGGCCATTACCTCTGTGTAAATGTAACTGCCAGGTCCTCAAATGCCACCATCAGAGCCATGAGGCCCGTTGCCTACAAAATGTGACGCCCCCTGCCCAAGGGGTCCAGTGGCCTAGTGCTCTCCAGGTGGGAAAACTGAGGCTCAGTCCACTGAAGACTTTGCCCAAGGTCAGCCAGTGCCGTGGGGACAGAGACATGCAGCTCCAAGGCTAGGCCCCTGAGCCCCAGCCCTGGTCGTGGGCAGGACACCCCTTCCCCAGTTCCTCAGCTCGGGCCCCAGCCCCCTCCCTTCCCCCAGGACAATAGAGCCTTTCACAACCAGACAAAGGGAAAAAGTTTAAAAGGCGAGAATTTCGTTTCCACTAAGGCGAAGGGGGTGGGGCGGGGGAAGCGGAGGAGCCGGGCCTGGGGAGGAGCTGCGGCCGCCTCAGAAACAGACCGGTGTGTATTTATTCATGTCTGACACAACACAATTTGATTTTCCACATAAAAGATCAAATAATATTTCAGTTACAGTTAATTACACAGCCCAAAAGCACATCAAAGAACGGTCCGCGTCAGCCCAGCCCTTGCTTCACTGCGCCGCGTGCGCCCAGATTTCACGCCCGGCTTCGAGGCGTCTGCAGCATGGAAGCTCCGCGGTTCACAGCCACATGGGCCTTTGAGGCTTGGCTGGGGTCGCCAAGGTGCCTCCTGGGCCCTCAGGCCCCTCGCTGGGCTCTCCGGACTGTCCCATTCCCAATTGATGCCTGGTCTCCCCACCAAAATAGTAGCCCTGGTGGCAGTGTTTCACAGGGCCAACTTTCCTGCAGAAGAGAATCACCCACAGTGACACCACCTCTCCCCCTGCAGGCGGGGAAGGGAGCAAGGTGGGCACCATTATCCCCATGGTGAGAGCTTGCTGGGAGCAGTGCCTGGGGGGTGGAGTGCAGAGACCAGGGCTGGGACCCCCAAGAGGAGGGGGACCTAGATCTGCTCAGATGGCAGCTCTGCCAGAAGAAGGGAAGACCCCCAAATGCAGGGCCTTCTCCCCCGACCCCAGACCCTGAAAGAGCCCTGGGCCTGGAGCTGGAAGCAGGGCCTCCCAGGGCCAGCCACTTCCCCTCTGTCAGCCTGTTTCCCTTCTGTGGGCTCAAGACCACTATAGGAGGCTCAGAGGACACAGCCTCGCTGGGGAAGTTTCCCAGCTGTGGGCACTGGGGGAACGGGGGTGAGAACGGCTGGCAGGGGCAGAGGGAAGGCAGGAACTATTCTGGGGCCCTCTCCCCCCCGCACCCATGCACCCGGGCTCAGACGGCAAACGACCATCCTGTTTGCCAGACAAAGATGTTTCCTGTGCTGGCTGCAGCCAGGCTGAACCCGTCCGGTGCCCACCGCAAGCTCTTCCCAGAAGCCTCTGCTTTTTGGCCACCTTGGAACTAGCCCCGGACACCCCACCTGGCTCCCACTGCACCCCTCAACAACCCCATCCCACCAGCCTCAGGTCCCTAGTGCCTAAACAAGGGTCAGAATACCCAGACCTCACAAGGCTGAGATGATCAATAAATTAGATCAGCCAAGTAAGGCCAGGCATGTGGTAGGTTCATGCTTCAAATCAGTGGCTTTGACTGTAAGATGCTTCTAACATTTTCTGGCACACAGCAAGCCTCAGACAAAAAGGAGTATTAGAGCAATTGTGGATGACGATGGCCCCATTGCTGTATTTACCGTCCCATCCTCAGCACTCAGCAAGCTGTTCTGTGAACAGAGGGTGCCTTAGGGATGTGTGCTGACCTTTTACCTTGTCACCATTTGTTTGTTTCCTTGAGGGCAGGGCTGTGTTTTATTTACCTTTGTGCCTTGCATATATGCAAATATTCACAAATATTTATTGAATGGACGGTGGATGGAAGGATGGATGGATGGATGGATGGATGGATAGGAGAGTAGATGGATAGGTAGTTGGAAAGAAGAATGGGTGGATGAGTGAATGGATGAGTGGATAAATAAAAAGAAACCAAGGGTGAAAAAATACTTTTTGGCTGTAGGACTCAGGAGTCCTAGGTTCACATGTGCCACCTCAACTTCGTCTGCTGTGTAGCCTTAGTCAGTGAGGTCATCCTCTCTGAGGCTGTTTCCTCATTTGTCAAATGAGACTGGTGACTCTGCCCTGACAGTTCCCTGGGAGGTCTGGAAGATTTCTCATGAGGCTGGTGGAAATTACCTCCTAAGCTGTAAAGTGCTCTGCCGTGGGCAGGTGGTGGCCAATCCTGAGTCTCTTAGGGTGGCAGGCAGAGAGGACGAGCCCTGAGGTGGGGCAGCCTGGCAGGTGATGGAGGCATTGAGGGCTGACACCCTGGTGAGCTCTAATACCCCGTGGCTGCCCTGATGGGCAGAAGCTCTTGCTCTAGTAAAATTTTATGGCCTCTGAGAGCAGGCAGAGAGCTGCCAGCAGCAGTTCGCTGGAAATTTATGGCTGGCCTCCTCCCTCCTAGCCTGCCCTTCCTCAGCCCAACTCTCACCAAAACTCAGGTCCCACAGAGACCTGAGCCCTTCAGTGGGGCAGGGGAAGAGGGGCTGAATTAAGAGAGGTTAAAACATTGTGGTTAAAGGCAGGGTGGATGCGAGCTGAAAGACCTGGATCTGAGAAGCATTTACTTGGCAAGATTGTGCAGAAGACATCACGCTCTACATGAGGTTACAAACTGCCTGTTATCTAAGGTCCCTTTGGGGAAAACAGGAATGTGGCCACAGCAGCTGCAATTGTCTCTTGTAGTCCTCAAACACGTCTTTTCCCTCCCACCACAGGGCCTTTGCACATGCTGTTTCCTCTGGGGGGCGGGGAGGAACCTTCTCCCCAAACAATGATTTGCATAGTTAGCCAGGATGCACATGTAAAGCTGGCACATGTAGCCACGTGTGCATGACGCATACGTGAATGAGTGGGTTCCTGAAGCCTGTGTCCATGGCACACATGTGGGCACGTCTCTTGTACAGGAAAATCCGGGGGCCTGGGGCTGGGGTGGTGGCGATGCATACATGTGTTGCAAGGGCTGGGTATGGCCGCAGGTGGGATGGGAAAAGGGGCAGATCTTCCATTTCTGGGGGCTGACAGGTCCCCAGCACTGCATAGCCTGTTTGTGCATTAGCCCATTAGCCCAACATGGGGGTGGGCAGGCAGGTACTTGTATTATCTACATTTCATAGAGGCAGAAACCTAGGCATCCAAGATCTCGCTGGGGAATTTGAACCCTGACCCTAGAGGGGCTATAAGAATCCCCATCCAAAGCTGGGCTGGCGAGGGGCGAGTCCTGCAGGGGCTCCAACCCCCCCACCCCCACCCCCACCCCAGGCACTGCAAGCGCGGAGGATGCACCTCGAGCAAGCAGGGAGTGGAGGGACCCACGGGGACCAGGCTGACAGTCGGGTGGGGAGACGGGGAGAGAGAAGGACCAGCGAACTAAGAGAGCCTGGGAGGGCGGCGGGCCGGGCTGAAGGGCGGCCCCGCCCCGGGCCTGCCCCGCCGCCCAGCGCCCCGTTGGCTTCCGAGGGTGGCGCTCTGGTGGCGCGAGGCCGGAATGGTCAGCAGCCGTCAGGCTGATTTACTGGCGCTCCCCGCCCGCCGCGCGCCGGCAATCAGCCGCTGCCGCCAGATCTATTATTGATGAACTTTCCGAGCCCCGCTAATTAACTGCGCGCAGCCTCGGCGTGGCGGCTGAAATACGGGCCTGGATGCTCCAGCCAATGTCACGGGCGCCGTGCCCCCTGGATGTGTCCAAGAACGGAGGGTGGACAGGGGGCCGCCCAGAGGAATCTCAGCTGGCTCAGACCCAGCCCCTCCCTGCCCCAGAGGCCCGCCAGGCTCAAGGCAGGACCGCCCCCCTCCTCCACCCCCCAGCAACCTGCTGTGTGATCTGGGGCATGACGCTTAATCTCTCTGATCCTCAGGCTCAGATCACCTACAACATGCAGCAGGGGACTGGACCTGAGAGCTCTTCAAATGGAAGCGGTATTATTATTCCTGTTAGTCGTGTGAAAAAAAAAAAGACTGAAAGGACAGTACAGTAGTTAAGGTCACAAATTTGGAGCCACAGAGACCTGGGTTCAAATCCTGGCTCTGCTGCTTCCCAGCTGTGTGACCTTAAGCAAGTTCCTTCCTTCTCTGAGTCTCAGTTTCTGCATCTGTAAAATGGGTTGCAGCAGCCCTTGCCTGTGGTTTTTGAAGGTGTTAAGGATTGTGTGGCAGTTAGTGCACAGATGAGTAGACAGTAGGTGCTCAGTCATGCTGCCATGCTCCCTTCCCTCTGTGTTGAAAAACAGGCACATCTGTCCTCCTGCCAATGACAGCCGCTCCGGGGTTCCCAGCTCCCCCTCCGTCCTCTTGAAAACACCTGTGCAGACCCCCTTTCCGGCCTCGTGGAATGAAAATTACGTAAAGAGGCCCACACTTCTCCCTTGCAGACGAAGACTGAAAAATAAAAATTCCAAACTGTCCCAGGAGGCAGCTAGAGGTTCAGGAAAGACCCTAGCCGAGACTCCTCCCCCAGGGCATGAGGGCTGGTCCTCCGGGATCCCAGTTCATCCTCACAGCTGGTCGAGAGGCAGGCAGAGGTCCCAGGTAGGTAACCCATTTGCCAGAAGGGAAAACTGAGACTCTGAGGAGCCAGTCTGGCCCCCTAGACCCAGAATTGCCCCCTAGAGTGTGATGTAAGGATGCCGAGGGGTCACAGGAGTGACCAGAAGGGACCAGAAACGTGCTTAGCTCCTTCCTGGAGACCAGAAGGTTGTGGGCAGGAAAGCAGATGCCACAGAGTGGGCTGGCGGCTGTTCACAGACATCGAGACAAACGCCATTGAACGTCGGGATGCCACAAGCCTCGTGGTTCTCTTCCAAGTCTCCTGATATGGCACGGAAAGCCCCAGCTGGGGGCTGCTGAGTCTTAAACATCTAACAGAGGGAGTTGTCAACCTGGGCCCTCAGAACAAGCCACCACTGCCAGCTAGCATGAAATGCACTTGCATTTCTAAGTCAGTAGTTAGTTTTCCTTTATGGCAAATTGTCAATTCAAAATAGTGATCGAAAGTTTTGAATTGAAATGAAAAGGATATCCCTTTAAATACATAGTAAGTAAGAAACAGTCCAGATGAGGTGCAAAGAAGGGCAATATTGGGAAGGAGGGATGGCAGCTGGGAAGCGTGTTTTTTCTCAGCTCAATAGATGGGTAGCTTTTGGGCTTCTCCTTCCCCCAGGAGGGCGCCCACACGGGCCATTCACCAGCCTTCAGCTAACATGTAGTACGTACCCGCCACGTGCCCGGTGCTGGGCTGGTGGCTTGTGGTACAGATATGGCCCTGCCCTCTGGAGCTCATGGTCCAGCAGGGAAACCAGTACATCAGATCCTCATGGATGGTAATGAATGTCCTGAGGACCCAAAGTTGTGCTAGAGAAATCAAAGGATGGGTGGGGGATGGATGGGGGGATGGACAGGAAGGCTTGCCATACTTAAGCACTTAAGCGGGACCCAAGGGACGAGAAGGTGCAGGCTTCGTTGAGAGCAAAGGGAACAGCAGGTGCAAAGGCCCTGAGGCAGGAAAAGGCCATCCCTGCCCCTTGGAAGAATTGAAGATGGAAAGGGGTGGGGCAGTGGGAGATGAGGTTAGGCAGACCTTGAAGGTTCTGGGGAAGATGTGGGGTTTTGTTCTGGGTACAATGGGGAGCCACTGGGTTGTTTTTATTTTGTTTTGTTTTTCTTAATCAGGAGAGTGACTTGCTCCAGTTTGAATTTTAAGCAGACACCCCCACCTCCAGCCACTGTTTGGACGGTGGACGGAAACGGTCACCATGGAGGACGGGAGGTCAAGATGAGGGGTTTCAACTGGGCTGGTGAAAGCAGGTACAGGAAAGGGGTCAGATCTGAGGGTTATACTGGAAGAAGGAGCAACGGGACCGGGTGATTTGTGTGCCGTTAACAGATATTTATGAAGCACCTACTATGTGCCAGACCCCGGGCTGGGCACCAGGGAAACACTGAATGACACTGAGAAGGAATCCTGTCCTCGTGGGGCTGACTGTCCAGGGGGGGCCCACGTCACAGATACACCCACATCTGTGAGTGCCACACGCACGCACCTGCACACACCTATACAAGCTCACTCTCGCCCTCTCCCGGGCCCACGTGCACACACACATACACACGCCTCAGGCACCCGCATGCACACGCCTGGCCCCGATCACGTTTGCACACGCGCACACACGCACATATTCATCAGCTTCGCTTATAAAAATAGCCTCGGTGATTACACTTCATCGGGCTGACGTTGCCAGGGAATAATTGAGATCCCCTCGCTCCTGCTTTACCAGGTGATTCATTGAGAATGCACTTCGCCCTCGCCTCGGCCCCGCTGAACGCTGCGAGCACTAAGAATACTTTCTTTTATTGTAACGAATGACATTTGAATTCATTTTCCTGCCCATTATGCGCCGAGACGCCAGAGACTGAGTGGTTATTACCTGCCCGCCATTATGTAACGTGACAGAAATCCGTCACGGCTCACTGCTGTCGGATGCCTCTGGGGCCCCCGACCCGCGGGTCTCCTGGATAAGAGGCGACAGCATCGTTATGTGAGCTAGGTCCCCACGCGGCCACGGAATCGCCACGTGGCTTTGGGCGAGTCACTTTGTTGCTCAGGGTCTCAGTTTCCTCATCTGCTCAAAGAGGGTGAAAGGAATGAGCTAGATGACCTTTGAAGGGCTTTTCAACCCTCCTGCATGTGATCTGGGTTCAGACGAGGAGCCTGGTCTCCTCTTAAGCATCCTGTCCTTAGGGGGTGAGGGTGGCCTTTGTCAAGGTTGAGAGAGTAAATCCTCCCCTATGAGGCTCCCCTCAGACCCTGGGGGTCCCCTGGAGCCCCTCCAGCGCCCCTGGGGTATGTGGATGGGAGGAAGCAGAGAGGGTTTCCAGGCTCCCTCCCCTCCCCGGACACGGCAGCCCTGCTTGTCTGATGTCTGAGATCCTGGAAGATTTTGCTTGAACCACAGTATCACTGCTAAATAGAAAATATCAGAATAACAACCAAGCCAGGCAGAATAGAAGGAGAGGGGAGAGCAGGAAAGGAGATCAGTGTTTCTCCAAGGAAACGCAGTGCAGTCACAGCTGGCGTTTCAATGCGTCAAGGATGAATTTTCCGGTTCCTGAAGGGAAATCAGTAGTTGTTTTCTTCCATCATACAGGCGTCACCCCAAGAATACAGGCTCTGGCACTGCGGAAACTTGACAAGCAAGTTGGGGGGCTGCCTCCTTCCCCATCCCCAGGGGTCAGAAGGGGGCCCGGCGCTGGGAGGGAAGGGTAAAGGGGGCCACTTGAACCCTGGCTGGAGGGGTGGGCACCACCTGGAGCACACTGGCTGAGCCCGGGACCTATGGCCCCACTGCGGGCCCAGAATTCCGGGGACTGTTGGGCGATGCCTGTGGGGTACCCAGGTATCCCTCCCGCAGGCTCTGGCTACGTGGGCACGTCTATCCGGGGTTCTTCCTGAGGGCAGCCTGGCATTCTGGGCCCGGCCACACACACAGAGGTGACCTTCAGGCTTCCTCGAGTGCATCCCCAGCCCCAAATCACACTCTTCCCGTTCTGTCCCCGCACTCGGGCCTCACCTCAAATTGTCACACTGTAATAATAAATGATGTCGCCCTCTGTGACCCTGTCACCGAGGACCCACAGGCTCACTGAGGGTCGTCATGAAGCCACGGTATGAGCACTGGAAGGCCTGGGAGGTTTTCCAGGGCCCCGGCCCGTTAGAAACAGGTGCTGGTTTCTAACATTGTTGTGAAGTGTCCAAGTGGCTGTCGAGGATTTCCTACGAAGGCCCGGTGATGGGACCCACAGGCAGTCCAGTGAAACCTGAGTTTGACAAGACACCACTGCAGTTTCGACCTTAGTATATTCAGATCCCACAATGGGAGAGAAACGTACAGAAAAAGAAAAGAATAAAAAGGCAATGACAGGGATTTTTCCTACTTCTTAACAATTTCTAGTGTGTCTGGTGTAGTTAATTTTATCTGCAAATGGAGAAAACCTCCTTCACCTGGGATGGGATCAGGGTGTACTTCCCTCTCTCCTTCACCCCTACCTGCCCCCCCCCCCCCGCCCCGCCTACAAAGACTTCCCCTCTCCCCTCCCCTTTGTGCCCTGATGTCTGAAAATCCTTTAACCAATATTGTTTGTTTGTTTACAAAGCTCCTTAGGTCATTATCAGGTCTAATACCCCCCCCAGCCCCACCCCACTCCCCATCCCTCCTAACCCCTGAGCATCTTCTCCTGTGGGTCCTGGGGGGCCCCTGAGGGCATCAGGGGACTTTGCCCCAATCCCAGCCTTTGGGGAAGCAGGGTTTGGCGGCAGAGAGAGGCTGTGCAGGCCAGGACCACGTGGATCCTGAATGCTCCATCCAGGTGGGGGTGGCCGGGCTCCTTAATACTCAGAGTCCAGAATTTATTTCCACAGTGAAACAGGAGAAAATCTCCTGCTATGTCATGGATTAAAATTCCAGATTTGACATCTTGGTCATGGAGCTTTGAATTGATGGTTAAAGCATAACCCAGAGCTGGATAGTAAGAACCTGGGGCTCCTGGCACTTGAAACCACATGTTCTCAAGGAGTTGTGATCTCTGAGTTTTGGAAGATGTGAACTCTTCAAATTGGAGAACTTTGAATCTAGACAGTAGAGACCTTTCATCAAAAGGGTTGGAGGGCTGCCTGGTCATCATCCTATATGTGATTTCATAGTTTCACCAAGAAATAACATGTGTTATTTCTTGTATCAGATATAATACATTTATTGAATAAATTTTAGAAAATACTTATAACTGTAAAGTCAAGAAGGAAAACCACCTAAAATCAGCAAGTCTGGAAATCACCAAGCTAATCATTTTATTACCTTTAAATTTTTTCTCCATACACACATTAGGCATCTTTACACAAAATGGGATAACATGGATAATTTGACAACAGTAAAATGATCTTTCCATGTTGTTAAGCATTCATTCATGCACTCTCCTCGGACAAATTATTGAGCATCTACTGTATATCAGGCACTGTCCTAGATCCTGGAAATATAACAGTTTAAAAACGAATGGATGAACTAAATCCTTTCCCCCATGGAGCTGACGTTCTTCTGTTACATCCTGTTAACCAATGGGCTGGTTGTATGATATTCCATTGTGGGGATGTAGCATATTCATTTAACAAATCCCCTGTGGTTGAGCAGTTAGGTTACTTCTTCTCAACATTTGCTGAGATGAACATGCTTTTATAGCTGAATCTTTATGAGAGACTGTGATCATTAATTTCTTAAAGATGGAGCCCTAAAAGTGGAAGGGCTGAGCAGAGACATAAATAGATATTTATATACAATGCTTTGGATGTCTACTTCCAAATTGCCCTCCAAAATAAATTGTATCAATGTGGACTTTCCCGAACAAAGGAGGAGGGGACATGGTAGGACTGGGAGGAGAAAGTTAAGGAATTTCTTAGTCTTAAGAAGCAAAAGTATGTGATTGTTCCCAAGACGTTGAAAGCATGAGTTAAAGGCCGTTTTCTATGAGACAGGAGGCAGGAAGAGAAGTGAAGGATGAGGAAACCCCGTCAGTGCAACAGGGACACTTCCTTTCTTGCAGACGTCTTTGGAGATCCAAAGTCACTTGTGTGCTTCCAGAACACAACGCCATGCTCTCCAAGATGTGCTCAGCCCAGAAGGATATCTATATATATATCTCTTCCACGTCATATATAGTCAGGGATACCAAGTCTCAGAAAGATAAATTATGCGAAAAGAGATTTTTCATCCCAATTTTTGAAACGTCTTTGACAGTTCCCTCTCTGACTTCCTGACCTGTATTACATGGGATGCGGACCCAGAGGCCCACCCATCGCGGGACAGGGACAGGTCCTGGGGAAGATGCCAGGGAGTGCTTCCTTCCCCCCTGATGCTGTTTTCTTCAAGGCAATGTGATTTCAAAGTACGTTTGGTAGGAGCCTCATACATGGGAAATTGGTATCGGTTGTCACAAAATAAAAGTAATCATAAAAATGAGTGCAGTAGCAACGTGTGACTAAGTTCCAGCCAGCTGCCTCTGCCTGCCACCTCTCTGGACTGCCGCCTGGTCCCTCTTGGTTCAAAAGGAAGATAAGCAAGTGTCAGGGAGGTGTGAAAGCTACCACGGCACCCAATTCGATGCTTGCTTCCACAGCAAGTCAGGACCAAACAGGAATTTACAAAGGGAATACATTTCTCACTGGGGTTTGATGCTCCTCATTGCCGTGTCCAATGTGCCATTTAACAGCAGCCCTTGTCTCACCGGCAGCATGCGTCCCTCGCTGTGAAAAATACAGGCAGACCTCGTTTTACTGCGCTTTGCAGACAATGGTGGTTTTTTGGGTGGGCGGGGGTGGGGGGGTGGTTAATTTTTAATTTTTTTTGCAAACTGAAGGCTTGTGGCAACCCTGGGTCGAGTGAGGCCGTTTTTCCAACAGTATTTGTTCACGTTGTGTCTCTGTGTCACATTCTGGTAGCTTCCACAATATTTCAAACTTTTTCATGATCATTATATTTGTTACGTGATTGGTGATCTTTGCTGTGACTGTCGCAAAAGGATTACGACTCACTGAAGTCTCAGGTGATGGTTAGCATTTTTTAAAAATAAAGTATTTTTTTAATTAAGGTATGTACATTTTTTTAGACATAATGCTATTACACACTTAATAGACAATAGTATAGTGTAAACATAACTTTTATATGCTCTGGGAAACCAAAAATTTCATGTGACGTGCTCTATTGCAATATTTGCTTTTTTGTGATGGTCTAGAACTGAACCCGCGATATCTCCAAGGTAAGCTTATGTGAGGATATCAGTGCTTCAAGGGGAGTTTCTTCTATGTCCTGCCCTGTTCCAAGCACTTCACTTCTATTAGCTTATTTAATTTCCCATTTTGCAGATGACAAAACTGAGGCTCAGAGAGATTAGATGACTTGCCTGAGGTCACACAGTGTGTGCAAAGCAAGAATGAGATTTGAACCCACCCAGGCAGTGTGGTGTCAGAGACCTCACTTATGATCACTAGATCATTCTTCCTTCCTGGTGAGTGGGGAGCAGGGGGTTTGGGGCCCATCCAGAAGTCCTGGGTCCCATTCCCTCCCCAACACCTTCTAGCTGAGTGGCCCTGAGCAAGTCCCTTTCCTGCTCCTAGCCTTAGTTTTTCAGTCTGGGAACCAGGATAACACCTGCCATGGGTGCATGGTGGGTGGAAGGCCTCTGGGCTCTGCAGCCCTGAGAGGGTTAGGGAGGGAGGGCTCTCGTCAAACCCATCAGGGAGGGGAGAGAGAGGCCATCCTGGAAGGAGGGGGTCTAGGGCTGCAGGACTAGAGCATGGCTGGCTTGTTTTCTGGCTCTGAGTGGCTCTCAAAGAGGAACACTGGGCATGAGATGAGCACAGCTGCCCCTCATCAGAGTGAGAGCCCCACCCCTGGGACCAGCTGGCAGGGTCCATAGTCACCTGATGCCCACATACAGGCCATTAGGTACATCCCAGAGCTGTGCCCTTCGGTCTAATATAAGAGGTCCTCTTCTTTTTTGATCCTGACAACCTTGCACCCTAGCGGTTTCGCATACCCTCTGAGCTCTCCCCTCCCGCCCCCGACCAACAACAAAAGGGAGCATTGGGTCTACGAGAACAGACGAGGCTGATCAGGAGACCCAGGGTACAGTCCAGGGCCTGGCAACCTCACACTGTGCCACCTTCAGCAAATCCTCTCGGAGCTCAGTTTCCTCATCTGTGAAATGGGAACAGCCCAGGGTCGATTGCCTACTGGATGCCTCCCACCTTTGGGCCTGTGATTGCATTCGATTTTATCCTCAGAAGGGCCCTGGGAGGTGGATGTGTCCCACAGAAGGTGACTCAGTTACTCAAGGTCACACAGCCAGGAAATGGCAGAGTTAGGGGTCCCTCAAGACCCCAGTACCCACGCTTTTCGGAGGTGCTCTGAGTTAGGGCCCAGCTCATTCCCCAGCGAGGCAGGTCTGCTACCTTGCTCCCTGCCAGCATCTGAAGATGCTTCCGGCTGGGGCTGAGCAAGGTGCTGGGGAAGGAGGTTGTGGCTGGGTCCTCAGAACCCACTGAGGTTTTACAATAAAACAACCCAAGGAGACATCTGGCCGCTCTGCCCTGGATAAACCTCACGTCAACCCCGTGTGGAAAGGAGGGCCATCTCCATTGCACAGGTGAGGAAACAGAGGCCCAGAGATTTTAAGCAATTCACCCAAGGCCGCTGTATTGTTTCCTGTTGCTGCTGTAACATGTCACCACACATTTAGGCTGAGAAAAACACAAGTGTACTGTCTTGCCGTTCTAGAGGCCAGCATCCCCAAATGAGTTTCATGATGCTAAAATCAAGGTGTCAGCAGGGCTACATTCTTCCTGGACATTTTAGGAGAGGACTGGTGTCCTTACCTTGTCCAGCTTCTACAGGTCTCCTGTATTCCTTGGCTCATGGCGCCTTCCTTTATCTGCAAAGCTCATCACTCTGACCTCTGCTGCTCTCATGATATCCCCTTCTCTGTCTGACGCTCCCCCCTTCCTCTGGTAAGGACCCTCATGATGACATTGGGCCCACCCAGATAATCCAGGATAATCTCCCGTCTCAAGATCCTTAACTTCACGGTCTCTTTTGCCATATAAGGTAGCAAGTTACAGTTTCCAGGGGTTAAGACATGGATGTCTGGGGCGGGGGCGGGGGGGGGGGTGCGGTGCACTATTCTGCCTTCCACAGCCACACAGGAAGAAAATACCCAAACCAGTTTGAACCCAAGCCTGACTGGCTCCAAAGTTTGTTTCCGCTCCTCCCAGACTCCACAAGTCCCTTAAGAATGGTAGACAGTGCTGTCAGATAAAATACAAAATTAATACATTTTGTACTATAAGTATATCCCCAACATTGTATGGGATATACTTATACTACATTTTATTTCTTGTTTATCTGAAATTCAAATTTCACTGGGCATCCAGTGTGTTTTTATTTACTAAATCTGACAGCCCTAAAAGCCAAAAACTATCTCAGGAAGAAAAGAAGCACATGTATGGGAAGATCTGGGTCTAAGTCTTAGTTCCAGCCAGGGACTCCTTCATTTCCCTTCTCTGAGCCTCAGTTTGTCCATCTGTAAAGTGGGGATGTAATGGTACCCCCCCAACACACACACACCCACAAACAGATGGCATGGATGGCACAAAGGAGAGAGTGTTTGCACACTGCAGAGAGCTGTGCCCACCCGAGGAGCCTGCTCTACCACTAGCCCCCCCCCCCCAACCAATCCACTGGGCAGGGAGAAGAGGTTATTCCCAGGGCCCAGCCCAGATGGGGCTTAAACTCCAGTCAGACAGGAGCCAATTTCCCCAGCTCATTATCCCCAACCAAATTAGGAGCAGCCTGGGCTGCACCACTCCTGGCTTAATTGGGGCCCACAGATGCCCTTGCCCCTTGCCTTCTTTCTTTTCCCACTCCCCTGTCCCCAGCCAGGCCGTGCCTTGAGGGAGCCAGAGGTGCCCAGGCCCTGCCACCTGGGCCCTTGCAGACGCCCTGGTGTAATCAATTAGAGCCAGGCCAGGCCGAGCGCATAATGGGGCACCGCTGGGCAGCTGGGCCCTGCATTGATCCCAGCCCCTGGTGACCTCCAGGGAGGCAAGGCAGCCAAGACAGCCCCGCAGATGGCGGTCTCCAGGGTCCTCTGTCCTCAGCCCGACCCAGGGCTGGCTGGTGGATGGATAGACAGGCCTCTGCTCCTGGTGGACCCCAGATGAGCCTGGGAGGCTGGACTTTGGTGTTTGATCCCCCAAAAGAATCAGAAATATTCCGGAAATACTGTCCTGCTGGGGTCCAAGTATCCCCCCCAACTGGAGCATCTTTCATCCCTCCAAGCCCCCGGATGCCCCCTGTGGCCCCTATTCTGACCAGGCCCGGCCCCCCGCGGGGAGCCACGGCAGAGGCTCTGAATGCAGCCGGGCAGAGGCAGACGGGAGCTTTCTTTGAAGAATCCACTCCCGGGGATTCCCCGGCTCCCTTCCCATCACAAAGATTGGTCCGACTGGCAGGGGGCATGGGGGAGGGGCCGGCGGGGGCCACCGGACTCCCATCTGGGGACCATGAGGAGGCCTGGGGTGCGGGCGGGGGGGCCTCTGCCTCGGTTGCCACCGTAGATGCTGCCTGAGTCCCCACCCAACTCCCGTCGCCCCAGGAGGGAGGCACGGAAGCTTTGGAACCTGAGAGAGTATGCGATTGTTTGTGTATGTGTGTGTTTGCGTGTCCATGTGGCATTGTTTTCTTCCTCTGGGTGAGCCTGTGTATCTAAGAAAAGACCTGAGGGCTTTGCTTCCTGCCTGGGAGACTCCAGGCCCTGGAACACCCCAGCCGCCTGCTGTGGGAGCTTCCCTGCCCAAGAGCGGGTGAAATACAAATTTGGAAAGACAAAGTGATATAAAAAGAATAAAATAAAAATCACCTCTAGTGACACCACTTAGAAACGTGCCTGAGTGGAAGTGCTCACCTCACAGCCCTATGGGGCAGTTACTGACAAGAGCGCATTTTACAGATGAGCAGCGTGAGGCTGGGAGAAGCCAGGGGTCAGGGCTGAGGTGCCAAGTGGGGCTGCCGAGACCAGATAAAAGCAGGCATTGAGGAGAACGCTGCCCTGCAGACAGAAAGGAACTTAGGTTTCCCTTTGGGGCTGAATTTTTTAAGTCACATGCCCAGCGCAACAACGTTTGTGGAATTGAATTGAACCCAACCCAAGAAACTCCAGCAGGCTTTAAGTCTCACACCTGCCACCAACTGGCTGTGTGACCTTGGGCAAGTTCCTCACCCTCTCTGGTCTGTTTCCCCTCAGCACCACTTCTTCCAAAAGCTTAGATCTCAGGGAGGATCCATTCCATTCTCCTTCCTGATACAGGACTCACCCCGTTTCCCCTAATAACCAATGAGAGATCTGCCCAGCTGCTGCTTACACTCCTCCCCAGATGGGGAGCTCACACCCTCCACAAGCACCAGGTTGCCCTGTTGCCCAGTTGAGCCACACAGGAAGGGCATAGGGACTCAGAATCCAGACTGCCTGGATTCTAGACTTGCCTCACGTCATAGTAGCTGTGCCTTACTAACCTAGCAGTGCCTCAGTTTTCCCATCTGTAAGATGGGGATATTTAATTCACAGGACTTTAGGTGATTACAAGAGATCCACTCTGCCTCAGTAGCTGCCTTTAATGCTACATGAAATGCTGTGCATCCTTCCTGCACCCACGCCCCCAAAAAAGGAAGCGTTGGAACCAAAGAAGGAGGGTGTGGGGATGAATAGTGCCGGGCACAGAGCGAGTGCCATCGAAGTGCTCATTACTATTATCACTCATAGAACCCTTCCCTGTGTCCAGGTGCATCCTCCTCCTTGCCACTTCCACTTCCTAGTCCTCAAGCAGGAATGGTCTCACCCACTTGACAGATGAGGAAATTGAGGCCAGAGGGAGAAAGCTACTGGCCCAGGTCACCCCTTGGCATCCTGAGCAGCAGGGCTGCCGCCCCTCTAGGGGCTGGTCCTGCACCGTGTCCGTCTTTCCTTGCCTGTCTGAGGCTGAGCGGGTATGGGCTGGGAGGCCAGAGAGAGGGGGTGGGGGTCGAAGCCCCCCTCCCCAGTCAGGGACACGGTGCCGGGTGAGTGGGTTACAGTCCATCCACCGGGCACAGGCTGGCTAATTGCCGGCGCACGGCCGCTGCCCTGGACCACGACACAGGCCCCTGACAGACATGATTTATGAGGGTCCTCGGCAAAGCGGAACCCACTCAATTGCCTATTACCTCACTTAGCAGACACCTTGTCACCGCCAGAGAGCCGGGTGTTAAAAATACAAACCAGGCGGCCGGCAGGCCCTGCACACCGGCCCTCCACCTGCTCCGAGCCAGATAACTGCCCCCTCACCAACCCCCACTGGCCAGGAGGCCTGCTGATCTCCAGCCAGGCTGGGGTTGGGGAGAAGAGGATGAGGCCGGATTCGAGATGTGAATGTCATCGGGCATCAGCATCTGGGTGGGGAGCAGGACGGCCAGAGCAGGGATGGAGCTTGAATTTAGCGTCTGTGGGCCCAGCCCCCTCCATGCAGGAACCGTGGCTGACCCAGATGCCTGTGTTGTTGTCAGGGACAGAGAGGCCCTGAGTCAGAACCTGTCTCTACCCCCTACCAACTCTCTGACCTCAAGAGACTCCCTTAGCCTCTCTGGGCCTCAGTTGCCTCATCTGTAAAATGGGTTATCCAGAGGATTAAATGAGTTAATACACAAAGTGCAATTAGGAGAGTGTCTGGCACATTGCAGACGCCCAGGAGTATTGTCTCTGTAATATTCTTTTTCTCCTCCTCCCAAGCTCTCAGCACTGGGCCGGGCACTCGTGGGTTCTAATCAATCAATATACCACCATCATCACTATCATCATCATCATCATCATCACCACCCTCAGCAGCAGCAGCAGCAGCGTCACCAACATCACTCAGGAAGATGGGTCAGGCCGTTCCTGGTAGTGGGAGCCGCTCATCTTGACGATGACATTAACCCCTGACATTCACACAGGTTTGTAAAGCTACCAAGAGCTTACCCTGTTGCTGTCCCACTTCCTCCTCCTGGTTCTGAGGGGACATGGAAGCCCAGAATTCTCTCCAGCATGGCTTTGAGGCCGTACTCAGCAAACTCGCCCACTGCTTCTCCACCCCTTGTTGTGTGACTTCTGTCCAGTTTGGTCCCTCTCTGAGCTCTGGGAGGGGTCAGCTCGGCTTCTGGGGGTGTCAGTGCAGCCCCAAGTCAAGGAACCACTGCTCAGTGGACAAATGGCCTGAGGTCCTGGGCTGGTGGCCGGCATTCCCAGACCTGACAGGACCTATCAAATTCCCTGCCCCAGAGCCACACCTGCTTCTGTCATGACTCACCCACCTCCCTGGGGCCCCAGCCCAGGTCCCTCAGCCACACCAGGGTTTCAAACCAACATAAAAAGAAGCCACAGTTGAGGTTTTTCAACAAGGTCATATTTTCATTCAGCAAATATTCCAGCTGAGATAGAGGCAACATGTCCTCTGCCTCAAGGAGTTCACACTTCAAACAGTAGGATAGTGGCTTCAATTGGAACAGGGGGCTCTGCAGGGACAGACAGGGACACTCACAGCAGAGGCACTGAAGCCGTGATGTGAAGGAGGAGGAGGGAAAAGGGGAACTAGCTATAGGGGAAGAGGGTCTCAGGTAGGAGGAACGGCACATACAAAGGCTTGGGGGCTGGAGAAAGTGCCAAGAACTCAGTGCAATAGGACTGGAGCAAATCGAAAGAAGGGGAAGGTGGCAAGAGAGGGCAGCATTTTCCAAAATTTCCCACATTAGAGGGCAAAGCCAGGGAAGGATTCAGTCATGTGGGTCCTTCATTCATTCACCTTCTTGGTCATCCAGCAGTTACTGCTTACCTACTCCCTGCCAGGCCTTGTTGGGAGCTGGGGAGAGGGAGACAAACAAGGGATCACATGAGACAGGTGAGGGAAGTCCAGAGGTCACGGGTAGAGCCAGTGGGGAAGGCATCAGGGAAGACTGCACGGAGGAGGGGGCCCCAAGCAATCTAGAAAACGCCTCCTCGCGCCTCTAAACTGAGCTCAGGTGTCAAGGGCAATATCGGTCCCAAAGTTCTCCCTGCTGTCAAGGGCAAGGAAAGTCCAGAATTCTCTGGTAAGCTGGATATTCACTCATTCATTGTCCCAAGCAGAATGACAGGCAGAGAAAACTCAGACCCAGCTCTGTACTCAGAGTCCCCCAGTGCTGCTGGGAGGGAGACAGGCGAGAATAAACAAATGCAAATCGGTGTCAAGGGTGATAGAAGGTGGACACCCAATACTAGCTGGCAGAAGAATCACTTGGGAGCCTTGAAACAAAACGGCTTCCAGGCCCGGCCTCAAGCCGCTGACTCTGCCTCTTGGGATCAGGGCAGGGAATCTGGATCCTAAAAACCCACACTGGTTGGAGAGTGCTCAGCCTGGCACCAGCCTGCCGACTGTCATTTCAGAATCCGGCTGTGCCAGGAGCACTGAGTCCCTGAGTGTCTGGGCTGATCAGGTGGCAGCCAGGACTGGCTCCTGCTGACTTCAGGTCTTATTTTAGCCTCTGGTGTGTCCCCGGGAGGCCCGATGGGAGGAGACTGAGTATTTTATAAGGGGGATTTGCACGGGTATTTTCAGTCCCAATGGAGGGTCAGGTTGGCCCCAGCCGGCCGGCCCTGCAAGAGAAGAAGCCAGGTGCTGAAATAGAATATGACCCACCGCCCTTCACCCACCCTGGAGAAGCTGGTCCCCCTGGGCCCTGGGCTGGGGGCTTTGCAGTGAGAGATGGGCCAGAGAAGCCCACGTGGGCTGTGTCAGACCTGTCACCTGGTGGTTCCAAATAGCTTGCGACTCCATGGTCGTAAAAGGATGGCCAGGCAGGTGGCATCGTCCCCTTTGCACAGGTGCAGAAACTGAGGCTTGGAGAGGCCAAGGCCAGTGTCATAGACCAACTCAACACCAAGTCCTTGTGACAATGAACTAGACTTTTGCTTAAAAGGCAGCCTCAGTGTCTAACACCACGCCAAGCTGGTGATTAATAATACTTGCGACAGCCAGCACTTACATGGCCTTGTCCTAAGCACTGAATACATTTTATTACTACCTCATGTTCATCCTCATGACCACCTACAAAGCAGGTACTAATAGGGTGCCCATTTGATAGCTGAAATAAAGCCACTACCCAACTTGGGAGTCAGGCGGAAGGTCTGTGGAGCCCTGAGCTCCCAGTGACCCTTTCCCTCCCCAGACCACCTCCCCAAATCCTGCCAGCCCTAATTCCTGCTCTGACGGGCCCCTGAGGCAGAGGCCAGCAAGGGGGTTAACAAGATACAAGAGGCACAGCATCCTCTAGGCTTGGTTATACCTGCCAGGTGGAAGCCGGCAGTCTAGGGTTGATAGGCAAAGCCGGAAGCCTGGGTTCAAATTCCAGCTCTGCCCTAGCCTAGCTGTGGTTCCTTAGAAAGGTCTCCGGCCTTTCTGAGCCTCAGCTTCCCCTTCTGAGAAGTGGGAACATGTCTTCCCACCCAGTCTACCCCCCAGCATGGAGCATTGGATCAAGTGAGCAGGAAAATACTTCCCTGCCTACCAGGAGGGGCTGGGAGATGCCCGAGGTCCCCCAGCTGGGCAGGGAGCAAATGGGCCCTTACGAATCATACACCACTGTCAGAGTGACCATTAAGGGGGAGCCAAGGACCAGTGGAGGCAAGTTAGCAGTGCCAAGAGGAAGCAGGCAAGAGCTTTTCTGACCCACGGGCTGGCTGTTCTCAACAACAGAAGCGGGGGAAGCACAGGGGCTGGAGTTGAATCCAGGCTCCTGCTAACCAGCTGGGTGACCCTGGGCTCATCACTAAAGCTTTCTGAACTCTCCTTTCTCCTCCTGGAAATGCGGACAATCATAGCAGGCTTGTCACGAGCGCCCAGTGAGGCAGGGGGTGTGGAGTTGCCTTTTTACAGGGGAGGCACCAGAAACTCTGGTGGAGTGAAGGGACTTGCCCGACATCACAGTGAGTTCCCGATGCCCCTACCCAGCCCACGGGTCTGAGGAGGGAGGGTCAGGGAGCATGGGGATCAGGGAAGGGCCCCCAGGAGCCTGGGCATTGGAAATTGCAGGATTGGCATTTGCAGGAATAGCCCAGAAGGGCACTCTGGGTGGAGGATACAGGCAAGGCAAAGGCCCGGAGGCTGGACAGCAGGGAGCATGCGTGGAGAACAGCAAGGCATCTGGGTGGCTGGAGCTCAGGATGAGTGAAGGTCTGCAAATAGGTGTGTGGAGGTGGCTTTTCATCCGTGCATGTGTGTGTGCGCACGTGAGCGTGAGCGTGTTTTTTCTGCCATGGATCCCCCGTTAACGTGCCCAGTATTTGTTTGCTCAGTTCCGGCTCTCCCGAGCCCCCTACTGCCTCCTTGCTCCCCGTTTGCCAGTCCGCTCTCTCTCCCTCTCACGGGGGCTCCATGGGTCACTGAAACTGAAACAAGCCCCTGCTCTGATCGTTAAACCAGATGCCCAGGCCCCACCCCGCCTGGGCCCCATCGCAGGTCAGAAGGAGCGATGGAGCGGCTGGCGAGGACTCGCCCCAGCAGCATCGGGCCATGGGGGGCCTCGGTTCCCAGAGGGACAGGGCCAGACGAGGGGAAACCCAATCCCTGACACATGGAGATCATTTGCAGAAGGAACAAAATCCACGACCAGCTCCAAATGGACGCAGTGGGGAGGGAAGGGGGGACTGGCTGGGGAGCACTGCGGCCAATGGGAGAGGGGCCGAGGCAAGCTCTGGCTGGTGCCAGACCAGGTTCCAAGGCTGGGAGACCCGGGCCAGGCTCCCACCCTCCCTGGGCCTCCAGGTCCCCCTCTCAGATATGGTGAGGACTAAGAGAGACAGCTCACAGCCGTACCTGACCCTGTGCCCAGCACACAGTCAGCCTCAGCAAACGGAGTTGATATATAGATGAGGCAACTGAGGCCCAGAGAGGTTGTGTGACTTGCCAAAGGGCACACAGCGAGTCAGCATAGGACCAGGACTGGAATCTCTCAGAAGGCTCTGGGGAAATATCTCCACAGGGAGGGGTCAGAGGCGGGTGGCCACCATTTGCCAGACTGGACACGGAGTGGCCTTTGTCTCCGCAGGAGCAGCTTCCCCTTCTACTCATTTCACTCGGAGCCCGAGGACCCCCAGAGGGGCTCCCACCTGTTTTGTTTTGTTTTTAATTTGCATATGACACAATTTACCCATTTGAAGTGTAAACTCAAAGCGTTTTGGTATATTATATAATTAAACTTTTTAAATTGTGGTAAAATATATATAACATAAAGCTTGCCATTTTAAACAATTTTAAGTGGACAATTCAGTAGCATTAAGTACATTCATAACGTCATAATCTTGTGCAACCATCACCACTATTTTCAAAACTTTTTCATCACCCCAAACAGAAACTCTGTACCCATCAAGCAATGACCGCCCCCCCATTCCCTCATCCCCGCAGCCCCTGTTAACCTCTTTTCTACTTTCTGTCTCTATGAATGTGCCTATATAAGTGGAATCACACAATATTTGTCCTTTCGTGTCTGGCTTCTTTCACTTTGGGTTTTCAAAATTCATCCACATTGTAGCATGTGTCAGTATTTCTTTTTTTTTTTTTTTTTTGCGGTACGCGGGCCTCTCACCGTTGTGACCTCTCCCATTGCGGAGCACAGGCTCCGGACGCGCAGGCTCAGCGGCCATGGCTCACGGGCCCAGCCGCTCCGCGGCATGTGGGATCTTCCCGGACCGGGGCACGAACCCATGTCCCCTGCATCGGCAGGCGGACTCTCAACCACTGCGCCACCAGGGAAGCCCTTTCATTCCTTTTTAAGGCTAAATAGTACTCCATTGGATGGATAGACCACACTTTGTTATTTTCATCTGCTATGGGCACTTGGGCTGTTTCCACCTTTTGGCTGCTATGAGTAATGCTGCTGTGAACATGGGTGAGCAAATATCTGCTGGAGTCCCTGTTTCCAAGTCCTTTGGTTGAGTGAGTACCTACGAGTGGAATTGTTGGGTCACAGGGGGACTCTCTGTTAGCTTTTTTGAGGACCCGCCAAACTGCGACTGCACCAGGAACCTGTGGCCCCCTGGCCCGGAGCCCAGCCCGTGAGAAGATGCAGGGACCGTGTAGGGACCGTGTCCCAGCACTGGTCACCTCTCACCTGAACCTTCCCGGGAGACTTCTTGCCGCCCCACCTCTGCCTCAGCTCCTCCAGCCTGGGGAGATCATCTCCAGACTCTCAGGCCCCAAGGCTGAGCCATACATGGCTCCCCATCGCTCTCTGGATAAAATTCTCAGGCATGGTGCCCTCCATGGAGCCCTCCTGACTCCAGGCTGGGTAGGGGTCCCCCCAAGGTCCCACTGCTGCTCTGTCCACCCACCACAGCACTTATCTCGTGCACTGGGCTTTCTACTGACTCACCTGTCCCCCTACTTGGTGGAGAGCTCCTCGAGGCTGGAGACCGTGTCTAATGTATGTCTCCTCGTGGTCCTGAATATAGGAGGTGCTCAATAAATAAGTGTATTTCATAGATGAAGAAATGGGGCTCAGAGAAGGAAATTAACCCCCCTGAGGACACAGAGCAGGGAAGCGAGGGTAACCTGAAACAGGTTACCTTCCAACTCAAGAAGAAGGTGGGTGTCAAGTGCCCGGCACATAAGTGATGTTCAGAACATATTAAGTGCCGGTTCCTTCCCGTTCCTTGCCTTGGGGAGACTAAACGAACCTGCGTCCAGCCCAAGCCCTACCTCTAACTCCCTATGTGACCTTGAGCAGGGCTGTTGCCCTCCCTAGGCCTCAGTTTCCCATCTGCGATCTGGGGGCTGGAATTCGAGGCTCCTCCAGACAGCCACCACCCCCCACCTCCGAGCGGATTCCTAACAGCTCAGCTGGACCTCTCAGCCGGCCCCTCCTGCCCACAGGTAATTAGAGGAACTCAGTGGGGGTCGAGGGCAGGGGGAAGCCCCAGCAGGCAGCTCCTTCCTCAGAAAGGGGCCCCTCAACGCTGCCTGCCCAGCCCCTGCTGTGAGAACAAAAGGCCTTGTGGACGTTCAAAGCAAGGCACCGGGCGGGAGGCCAGCGTGGGCGGCCGCAGAGATGGCCACGGGGCTCGTGGCGGGGATGGCCGGCAACTGGAAGCTGTCCCCATCCATCAGTCAGCGGTGACAGCTCCCGGGGCCCTGCGGCCCCCTGCAGCCCAGCCAGCTGACCATCCCGGCTACAGCGGGCCCTCCCTCCCCCGCCTGGCGGCTGCAGCCTGATGACCTGAATAATGGAGCTGCCTTGAGCATCCAGCCACAGTGACAGACACCTCTCTGGCCCAGGCCTCTCACACTCTGCCACTGAGGGTTACTTTCTCGGCCACAGCCCTGGCCACTGGCCCCCAATGTGGAGAGAGAGATGTGACATTCTGATGGGGCCGTGGAGCCTGGGGCAGTGTGGCCAGGGGTCTGGGTGTCCAGGAGATGACCAGAGCTTGGCGTTGCTTGCTGCCAACCTTCTGTGTGACCCTGGGCAAGTCCTGGTGCCTCTCTGGGCCTCGGTTTCCCCTTTTGTGAAATGAAGGTGTTACATCCCAGCTCCAGTGTCTGCATTCTGTGATGCTCAAGTGTCCGGGGAGACAATTAAAGGCAAGGGTGACGTGAGCCAGGCGGCCTGGTTTCAGATCTCGCCTCTGCTTGCCCTTGATGTGTGACCCCAGGCAGGTTACTCAATGCCTGTGAGCCACTTCTCCTTCTCTCCTGTAAAATGAAGACTATCCCCTCACTTCAAGAGATAACTGTGAGGCTGAAATGAGATCACAGCTGTAAAGCACTCAGCACAGGGCCTGGCATGGAACTTACAGACACAGACCATCAACCACGTGACTAGTTAATTATTGTGTCGTGAATGCTGGGAAGGAAAAAGAGTAAAGGGTCCAGGAAAGGGTACTGAGAGGCAGGGTGGGAGATAAGGCTGGAAGAGCATTCTGGGCCGAAGGAACAGCTGGTGCAAATGCTCAGAGTTAGGACCAAGATGGGCAGTGTTTGAGGGATATGATGAAGGCTACTCTGGATGGAGGGGAGAGATGGAGGAGGGGGACCAGGCAGTTTCGAGGGTCTGGGTTTGCTGGGTGGCCTTGGGGAAACTGCCTGACCTCTCTGGTCTCCACAGCTGTGTCTGTCACACAAGCTCCGTGCTGGGATCTGCCTCATGGAGTACGAGGAGGAAAAGGAGGCGATGGGCTAAAGTGCTTGGAAGAGCCCTGAATGAACTAAGCACTCAGGACCTGGAAGCTATTTTGTATCATCGTCATCCTCGCCATTGTGCAGCACATTGAGTAGTTTGACGGATATTATTGGCTTTCTGTCACCAGGTGCTTATCTTTTAGAGAACACTGGAGGCCAGGGGTGTCGATGGGTACAAGATAGTTCCTACAGCTTGGGTGGTAAGAGAAAAAAAAAATTGGAAACAACCTAAACGTCCATCAGCAAGAGGATGACTCAATGAGTCATGACATATTCATACTGTGCACGAGTCTATCGCAGTGACAGTGTGTCAACTGGAGCGTCACGTATCAACAAGGATCAGTCTCAAACGAGGATGTCGAGCCAAAAAAGCAATCATGGAAAACACATATGGGATGCTCACATGTATAGAAAGTTTTAAAACATGCCAAGCCGTGCCACAGACCATGTGTGGATACACACGTAGGTGGTGGAAATGAAGACCGGGTGGAGGCAGTGATAGAAACCAGCTCAGAGTGGTTCTCCTGGGGGGACTGGCCACCCCAAGGCTCCCTTTCTGTTTCCTCCGCTTTAGTCTTATTATTATCTGACATATGTATTTTAACCTTTTTTGTTTATCATTAGTGTTCCTTACAGGAATGTAAGCTCCATGAGGTTAGGGATCTTGTCCTGATTAGGTCTGTGCTGTGTCCCCAGAGCCTAGAATGGTGCCTGGAATAGAGTAGGTTCTCGGTAAATACGTACTGAATGGGAAGGAGGGAGGGAGGGGAAGAGGGAGGGAGGGAGGAAAGAAAAGGTGCTTGAAAGGGAATAAATTAGCATTGCGGAGAGAAACACAAGGCCTTCCTTATACAAAAGAAAACACCAGAACCCCAGGTGAAACCAGAGGGTGGCTTGAGAAGATGGAGAAAGACCACCCCCTCTATCACTTCTGCCCCGAGGGTCCCCGCTGCCCCACCTCATGACTCAGGGATCCCCACGCACCTGACACCCTCCCTGGAGCTGGGACGGGCCCTGTGGTACGAGGGCAGCCCTTGCTCCCACCTATTGGGCAAGAAGGCAGGACACGGGGTCCATGAGGCCACGGGGAGTCCGCCTGCCTGGTATGAAAGAGGTTCGTCATCTCTGAGTCAGGGTAGCCCAAGAAGTACAAAGGCAGTGACACTGGGCCCAGAACAACTGTGTTCTTTACCATCATGGTCTCCTCCGATGGCCTGAGGTCAAGGTCACCCACCCGACATAGACCCACCAAGCCAGACACCCTCTGCCCGCAAGCCCAGATCCTCTGGGTTCCCCCCTCCCACAATTTTCCCAGGCACTTTTCTCATCCCTAGTCCCCGTCTCTCCCGGACCCTGCAGCAGCCTCAGGGCTCATCCCCCTAGGACCACTCTGACCACTCCCAACCCTCTCCTACAGCTGACGAGGCCCCTCTCCTGGCCTTGCCTCCACGGCCCCCATGACCCTGGGGCTGCGGTCTGTGCCACAGCCAGAGGCCCTGCCTCCTGCTTCCCAGAGTCACCCCTCCAGTCCCCACTGCCCCACGCTGCTGCAGTTGCTTCCTCAGAGGTCCCCTCCCTCTTTGCACACACTGTTACCTTCACTCCTTTTCCCCTCCCCCTCCCCCTTCAAAACCCCCAGCCACCAACCCTGGATGGTTCCTCCTTGTCCTTCAATAACTCAGCTTATATGTAAGTCCCCACACCACCACCACCGCCAGGAAGCCTTCCTAGACTTCCCAGGCTAGGTCAAGTTTCTCCTGGGGGCTCTCCCAGCACCCTGGGTTTCCTGAGACAAAGCCTGTTGCGCTTGGAAGTGTGAGCTGCAGGGGGGCAGGAACCATGTTCTGTTCATAACTGTAACCGCAGTGCTGGCCCCAGGGCGGGGACTGGTTACATACCTGTTGAAGGAATGAATGAATGAAAAAACCACACCCATCACATCTGGATTTAAGTCCCAGGATCCTTTGGAAGGTCCAGACACAGATATTCAAAGCCGTCTGAACTCAAGGCCTCCAGGGGTCTGCACAGCCCACAGCCCCTTCTTGCAGAGAATAAAGATGGAGGAAGTTTATCGCCTATTCCGAGCACTCATCCACCCCGACCTGTAATTCCCCCGCCAAGTAAAGTGAGCATTACTAACCCTTTTAAGCCTTCAGCCCCCCTGAAGCACCTACTTGAATTAATCCCTACAACAGCCCCAGGAGGAAAGTGCGTTCATCATGCCCCTGTTTCCAGATGGGGAAACTGAGGCTCAGAGAGGTCCGATGGCATGCCCCGTGTCACACAGCTAACTAAGCAGAAGAGGCAGACTGAGACCAGCCTTGAGGATTTCAGTGGTATGGGGAGGGGATCTTTAAATAATAGCTTTTTCTTTTTCACCCTCTTTATATCCTTACAACTTCCTGTCTTTGGCAGCTCCAACACATGCCCACCCCCCTTCACAGCAAAGGGAGTGCAGACCTCATGAGATCTCAGAGAGGCAGGGAACACCGTCAAGGCAGGTTTCTCATAGCAGCGTTTTCTTTCCATTGTGTTTATTTTTGAAGACACCTTCTGTTGACGGCCACTGATACTGATTTTCTGTTATGTTCAGCAATATAAAGCTTCCTTTTAAAAATCTCTTTGGGTGCTTGAAGTGAGTGACTTAAAGAAAATATTAGGTAAATAATACAGGTGGTAATGAGTCATCCCCCAAATCCACAGATATTACCTCTTCTTCTATCATATGTCAGTGTGATGTCATTGCCTCTGCCCTGAGGCAGAAGGCGGGAATTTTTGCCTGCTTAGTTCATGGATTTATCCCAAGTGGCCTAGAACAGTGCTTGGCACATAGTAGGTGCTCAATAAATATATGCAAAACGAAGACGGTGGAGATACAGGAGTGGGGTATGGAAAACTTGTGGAGCCAGCCCCTTTCTCTGCGATTGTAAAATCCTCCAATCCAGATATTCTTTTGTTGTCCAAGTTTCAACAGACCCTGATTCTGGAGTCCTAGGGTTCTGGGAACCCAGGATCTGGGCTCTGTGGTTCTCCAATGCCATCGTTCTCCGTTCCTAAGGCCCCCTGCGGCTCAGATGTGTACGCGGTCGCTCTAAGACCCTAAGAACGTGGCTGTAATCGTGTGATGCTTGCTATGAGGCAGCCAGGACCAAGGCTGCAGAAGCAGGTCCTCTGGTGATGCTGAGAGCGAGGGGGGGGGGGTGGAAGAGGAGGGGGCAGACACTCAGAGAGAAAGAGGAAGAGGAAAAAGCAGAGAGACAGAAAGACAAAGGATGGGAGTTGGAAAGACGGAGAGCAGAGAATTGACGGAAGAGAGAGAGAGAAGAGAGAATGGAGTGAGGGGAAGACAGAAAGGAGAGAAAGAGAGGTGGGGAGATCCGGAGAAAGAGAGAGAAGCCCCCACCTCCACACACACCTGGCCCCTCATGAACCCGCCCTTCCTGCCCTTCCCCAGAGGGAGGGGACAGGCTGACCTAGCCCACCCCTCCCTGCCAGCTGTGGGTCCTGGCTCTCCTCCCACAGGAGTGGTGATGTGTGGCCTTGCCCTCTAGGAATGAGCTTGCTGAAGGAAGAGGCGGCGGAACCCCAACAAGCATGCGGACTGGGGAAGGGGGATGTTCCTGTTTTCCAAATGCAGGCGCTACTGCCAGCGCTTCTGAGAGGGATGCTGCCTAAGCCCTTCCTCTGAGCCAGGCATGCCTTAGGCACCATGCAGGCATCAGCTCCTGTGATCCTCACAGCAGCCCCGAAAGGTAGGTATGTCGGTTCCATTCTAAAGAAAAGAGAACTGAGGTGCAACAAGATTCTACATCTTGGTCAGGTCAGTAAACAGAGCTTACTAAAGATTGGACGAATGGATGAGTGGGTGGATGGATGGATGGATGGATGGACAGGTAAATGGGTGGATGGATAATGGAAGGATGGTTGGATGGATGGACAGGTAGATGGGTGGATGGATGGATAGAAGGATGGGTAGATGGATGAGTGAGTGGGTGGACGGAGGGAAGGGAAGGAGAGAGAGAGGATTGTTTAACGGATGACTACAGGACAAACAGCGCATCCTCATGAAGGGTGCCTCTGCCCTTTTCCAGAATCTTCCAGTCATCTACCACCTTCTTCATCCCGATCCTGTCCAAGACACATCCCTATAATGTAATATCAAGATAATGACTGCAAGGAAGAACTGTAAGGAAATAAGAACAAAGCTTCAAATACTGGTGAGACCTGCCAGACAAGAGGAGACCAGCCCTGAGAACATAAAGAAGAACGAACAGCTTAAGGAAAGGCCTGAAGTGGGAACCTAGTGGAACTGGGCGTATTTAAGGAGCAGAACTGAGGGCCGTGGGGCTGAGGCCTTGCAAGTAAGGAGAAGAAGAAGCCATCATGGGTGGAGTTTGCACTGGGTTTGAAGCCATGGGTTTCGGACAGAGGACTGACCTGACCACTGACACGGTGCCTGGCTCACCGTTTCTCCCAGGGGAGAAGGGGCAGGGATGGGAGTGAGAGACGGAGCAGGCGAGAGAGGGTGGTGAGGCGGGGGGGCGTGGGCAGAGGGTGGGCTCGGGCACATCTGGAGGCGGAATTGTCAGGTCTTGGAGATGGGTGGCCTGTGGAGAGCGGGCCAGTGCCGGCAGCAAGGGTGAGGACGCTCAGGCTTCTGGATTTCAGCTCTGAGATCATGGTGGGAACATAGATTGCGCTGGAGAAGCCTGTCTGGGATTTTAGGTGGCATGTCAAGTGCTCTCCCATTCATCCATCCATAGAGACACGCTCACGGAGCGCCTACTATGTGCCTGGCCATGCACTGGACTCCCAAGGAATGTAGCAACTTCCCCACCTCCCAGCCACCCAGCACAGCATGTACCCAACCAGGTTCCCACCAGCTCACCAAATCCCCTGGGAGTGACACGGCCAAGTGTCCAGGGGTGTCAGATTCTCCCCCTCCTCCCCCCGAGACCAGCTGGCCCGATGTCCACGGCACTGGGCCTCCCAGGGGGCAGGCGGGCTCCTCGAGTGGCCAGTGCCCCTGGGTGCTAATCCCTCCCCCTCCTCCTGGACAGGCACACAGGGGACTTACACAATGGTGGCCCAAGTCACCCCCGGGGTCTGTGCCCTCATAGTGGAGACAAGAGCTACCAGCTGTGTGACCTTGGGCGGGCCACATTCCAGAAATTATCACCCCTAGAAGGCGTCATCTGTTGACCCCCATTCACACGGCACCTTCTGTGTGCCAAGCTCTGTGGGAACAAAAAAGACCCCTTTTTTTGGTCCCCCACCAACACCCTACCCAGCAACAGATTAATCAATGGAGATTTCTAGAGCTAGGGCTTCTGGAGAAACTCAAGAGAAGCTGTAGTTCATCACAGATCACAGACACCCTCACTTTGCACACCACCCTCAGGACAACCAGGGAGACGTGGGGAAGTTGAGGTCCATGGAGCTGAAATGTCTTTCCCAAGTTGCATAGGTATCTTGCCAGCATCTTACGACTTCCAGCGAAGTGCCCATGTCTTGGCATCAGCTTTATCTGACCAAAAGAGAGGCAAGTGGCCACGTGGCCTGGAGGCTCTTGGACAGAGAGGAATGACTAAGAAATGGGATGTGTTCCAGGAGGTGTCCGACAGGGTCTTGAGGGTCTCTTGCTCCTCTGATCCCCCTCCTGACCATTCCAATCCTATCCCTCCCAAAAAGGTTCTGAGAGGTCCCCAGATCCCACACGGGAGCCAGGTTGGAAAGATGAATCTGTCAGAGTTACACAAGGCTTTGCCTGTTGCTAAATTTAAAACTGCAATGTGAACCTCGGGACAGAGTAAAAACACTTGGGGGAAAAACTGGGGCCTAATGGAGAGCTTCAGACACCTCCCCAGGCCCTCCGAGTACGGCAGAGGGAGGTAGTTCCCAGGTGGACCCAGAGAGAGGCTCCCAAAGCCAGCCTTGCAGATAGCAGGAGAGTTACCAGCCCGCTTTGCAAGCCTGCCCTGGTTGCGTGAGATGCTCTCTGCTCTCTGGTTCCTGCCTGGAGGGCATTGTTCCTGATTCCAATACGGAAGGAGAGAGAGAGAAAGACCCTCCATACTGGCCCTTGAGGCAAATACTAATACTTTTTGCAGAAGGAGCAAGTTATTTTTCCCTACAAACACCTCCACACAAATGAAGGTATTAAGTTCATGAACACTGATATGACATGTTCAGAGCGAGCACAAATCCATACCTTACAAATGTCTCTTGTCTACTAGGTTTGAACTACTCATCGTGAATGTGCGTTTCACATGGATGCACGCAAGTACATAAAGTATGGGCATGTGTGTCTGCACATGTGTGTATAACACTCGCCCACATGGCATGTGTGATCATGCGAGTGCAATGAGCACAATACATGTGCTCGCATAAAATGCTGGACCCAGTTCGCTGCACACATGCACACACGCTCCACCACCACCATAAGTGACTCATGTAGGGAGCTAACTGTGAGCCAAATACCATTCTCCATGGTTGTATATATGTTACTTATTCTATTCTCACAAGGTTAAGCACTATTATCATCCCCATTTTACAGAGGACACAACTGAGGCTCAGAGAAGGTAAGTGGTTTGCTAGAAGTCACACATCTGGTGACTAGTAGAGTTGAGATTTGAACCCAGGCAAGCTGGCAGCAGAATCCATGTTTGTAACCACCATGGAGGTACAAGGGCCCTTGCACATACATCAACACACACAGATATGCACTGAGCATGTTTCTTCAGCTCGTGGGATAGACAGACAGGCGGACACACACACACACACACACACACACACACACACTGAAATCAAATGTGTGAGAACAGGAGGGAGAAAGGCCCTAAGGTGTGGGGACCACAGGGCCTTTGCACCACATTCACTCATCCAAGAACCTGAAGGAGGAAGGAAATTTAGGGGTGTAGTGAGAAATGAGGGGCAGACAGTTTTAGAGGCAGGGTCAGGATCAGGGCTTGGGGGAATCACAAGGTCAGGGACAAACATTTGTGACCTTCCCCCACCCACAAGGCACTCCATCTTCTTGCCCACCGAGCCCCAGGCCCACCCTGCCTAAACAAAGGCTCCTCTGGGCAAGGCCCCCCTTGCTGAGAGAGGGCAACCCCAGCCCCCTGTCCCTTGGCACTGCCAGGGTACAACCCAGTCCCAGTAATGCACTGCAGGGGGGTCTAGTGGCTGCTCTGTGGGCAGGGAGGTGGCTGGAGTCCTTGCTTGTGAGGAGGGGAATGGGAGGGAAAATGGTTAAAGTCCTCCAGGAGATGAGAGGTGTGCCTGCAGAGAACACAGGCTGAGGCCTCGGTTTGGACCTCCACGACCTTGTCTGTAAGCTGGAGATCGTACTAAAATACGGACCGCACCATGCTTAGGAGGATAAAGTGAGCAGACACTGGTACAAGGCTTGGCCCCGTGCTAAGTTCTCACCTATACACACTATTAATATTCAGTACCATAATCGTCATCACTATATACCTTGCCTCTTGACCTAAAGGGAGCCAGCCCTTGGGGGGAGAAACCCAAGGTGCAGAGAGGGGAAGGGGCAAGGCAGAGGGGAGGGGGCAGCAGCCAGCCCCACCGCAGAGCCCCCTCAGCCCCTTCACTTCCTGGGCTCTGCAGCAGGAATAAACGCGGAAGCAGGAGCTGGGGGGCTGTTACATGCCGGCAGGATCCACACGCTGGCGTGAGGCTGCCATTTCTCGGATGGGGAAACAGAGGCACGCGCCTCACAGTCACCTGCACAGGATGCCAGGATCGAGTAAACAAGGAGGCTGGCGAGTCTAGCATCTCCTGCTCCAGCCAGCCCCCAGGCCCTGTGCCCCATTGCTCGCTTCCCCCTGGGTTCCAGCTCCAGACGGTGCCATTCTCTTCCGCTACCCAGATGGTGCCCATCTCCTTGTCTTGAGGGGTTTTCTCCCTTTTCTTTTTTCTCAGCTTTCTTTCCCCCCCTCCCCCCCCAGTTCGAAGGATGAAGGAACAACTCCCTGGATGGCATGTGAAAACAAAAGTGGCTGCTGTCAGCCAGCCCTGCGGCGGCTGCGCCACCCAGAGCTGGGGGATATGGAAATGAGCTGATGGGTATGCAAATGAGGCTCCTGGGTGTTTTGCATGGAAGCAGCCTGGGCGGGACCAAGGTGGAGCAGGTGGGAGAGGCTGCTGGGAAGCCCTCCTGGGGGTCCTTCCCCCAGGTACCAGGCTTCTCCAGGTCAGCCTCCCCCAGGGAAGTTTTCCCTCACTGCCCTGGCCTCTGCAGCACAAGATACCTGGACAGCTGTTGGGGTTTCATCATTTCTATTTGTGTAAATAAAATTAATTTTCTGTTTGTTATCTTATGGTGCAACCCTCGGCTAGTTGGATTTTTTTTTTTTAATCAAATTTGGAGTGTAAGTTTGGGATGACTTAACAAGATATTCCTGTGTGGCAGCTGAGTTAAGCGAGAGCACCATGGTAAGGTGCCGTGGCTGAAAGATGTCAAGGTGTCCCACCAGAGCCCTGGGCTGAGTCTCAAGAGCAGGCTTTTTAATGCTGTGATGCAGGGTGAGGGTGTCAGGCAGGGCTGCAAAAACCCTCCCCAGCAGTGCCAGGGTGGAATGGATGGAGGAGAAGTGGGTAGAAGGCAGGATGGGGCAGAAGGATGGGTGGATAGGTGGAGGGAAGAAGGAAAGGAAAAGTAGAAAGGAGGAAGGGAGGGAGGATAATAGATGTATGGATGGATAATGGATGGATGGAAGGATGGATGGATGGGTGGATGGAAGGAAAGAAGGAAAAGAGGAAAGAAGGAAGGGGAAAGGGGAATGGAAGGTGTACTAGTCAGCTTGGGCTGCCATGACAAAATGCTATAGAGTGGGAGGCTTAAACAACAGAAACGTATTTCCTCACCGTTCTGGAATCTAGAAGTCTAAGATCAAGGTTCTAACCGGTTCAGTTTCTGGTGAGCCCTTCCTTCCTGGCTTGTAGATACCTGCCTCTGCACTGTGGCTTCACAGGACCTTTCCTCTGTGCATACCTGGACAGAGAGAGAGAGAGAGCTCTCTGGGGTCATCTTTTAAGGACACCAATCTTATTGAATCAGGGCTCCATCCTTAGGATCTCATTTAACCTTCCTTAGAGACCCCATCTCCAAACACAGCCGTACTGGGGCTTAGATTTTCAATGTATGGATTTGGGAGGATACAAACATTCAGTCCACAGGTAGATGGGTGGATGGATTGGTGGATGGGGAAGCTTAACATCTTCCCTTATTCTTCCATTTATCCAGCAAGCCCTCCTGAAGCGTCTGCACTGAGGGTCAGTCTGGGTACTGGGGTTATAAAGGAGAAGGAGGCAGGCATGGTCCCCACCTTCACAAATCTCACAGAATAGCTGGACTCTCCCTCAGCAGAGAGCCTAGCAGAGAAGGGCCAGGCTTCAGGATCTGACATGCCTTGAGGCTGTCACCGTTCCTGGCTGAGTGACCTTGGGCTAGGACACCTTGTGGTTCACAGTGTTCAGAGGAAAGCGTATATTACGGAGCCACGAGTTCAGGAAGGTCACACTTCATCCCCGTATCTGGTCGCCACTGCAGACAGACCCACCGTGTGGTCCTGGACACAGTCCCTCTCTGGGCTTCTGTTTCCTCCTCTATTAAGTGAGGAGCTGGACCATGTCTGGGTCCTTCCAGCTCCCTAGATTTCTCTTCCTCTTGCCATGCTCCCTTTACCACTGGGAACTCAGCAGAAAATCTAGAAATTTTATTAGCCCACTATTTGATGTAGCCTAGGAGCACAGTACTATGCTTATGTCACAGCTGTCAGCCAACACCAAATCTGGCCACCATCATGGCAGTCATTATCAAATACGACCATCATCACTGAGACTACCATCATCATCATCTGAGGGTCCTTGTAGTAGGCTCAGAGGTCCTCGCTCCCTCCCCACACCTCCAGTGAGTACTCCTGAGCTCACAGCCTGCTCACAGTGCTTCACAAAATGCGAACACAAACACCCTGCCAGCACCATAGGCAGGGCGTCCTGGTGGTCACAGTGCCAGGCCTCTGGTAACCCATTTGAAAATCAATCTTTCCCAAATTTCTGCAAGGTGACCCATCCAAGAGAGCAAGGGAGCGCCGGACAGGGTGTCAGGCACCCCGAGAGACAGGCCCAGCTCTGTGGCAGGGCTACACGTGATCCCCACCCCGTGCTCCAGTGCTCTGTCTAACCCCAGCTGTGCAGCCCGGGCACATCACACTAGGCCCTGGGGTTCATTTTCATCATCGGTTCAAGGGCTACAGAGCTTCTGAAGATCCACTGAGGCAACATCAAACAAGTTCCAGAGACGAACTGGGGGTGGGGTTAGAAGCCCCTAAGCTGAGCAGTGTCTCATCTCTGACTCGGAGATGCCAATCTTAATTCCAAGAGTGTAAGACTCTGGGGCCTAAATTTCCATCCTCTCTGCTAAATTCTTGTTTCATCCAAAACCGTTTCTCAGGAGTTGAAGCAGAGAGAAGGGCAGTTTCTGGTGAACCTCCTGGCGCTCTCAGCCCCCTTCAGCACCTCCAGACCCCCAGGGGCCAAGCTGCACCCTGGCCCTCCTCCAATGGTTGAGGCAGGCAGTGAGGCTGCAAAGGCCCAGGAGGCACACACAGGTGAGGAAACAGGTGACAGATCATTAGTTAGGCCTGCAGTGGGCAGAGAAAGGAGGCCCAGTGGCAGATCTCTCTTACTGCCTCAGGCCGGGGGAGGGCAGGAACAGAATGGGGCTGGAGAGAAGCCTGTTCTGCCCACCTGTGTTTCTGCCCCTCAAGATTTGGCCTCACCAGGATCCCCACCCTGAGAAATCCCAGACACGCACCACCAAGGTGGTGGGGACAGAGAGCCTGCCTAGTGGTCAGCAGGTGAAGAAATCAATAATAATATCACTGTTGTTATTATATCAGCTAATGTAATCATGGCCAAGATGTAGTAAGGCTCACTTTGGATTCAGACAGCTCTGGGTTCAAACACAGTCCTGCTATTTAATGACCTTGAGGGCCTCTTTGCCCCTGTAAGCCTCAGTTTTCTCATCTGCGAAATGGGTATGGAGATCATTCCCAATGGTGAGATGTGTTGAGACATTCCCACAGGCCCAGCAGCAGCCTGGAGAACACTGCTTCATTTGTCTTTCAGAACAACCCAAGGAGACTGGTTCCCACTTGGTTATTCCCACTTCAACACAAGGGGCCTGAGTGGTGAGACAGGAAATAACGTGCCCAGGATCACACAGGGCAAAGCTGGAATTCGAACTTGGGTCAGCCTGACTCTGAGTCCCAGCTGGTTACCAGCACATCCCCGCCCATCTACCAAGCACCCCACTGGGTCCCAAGCAGAGCATATAGCACAGACCTTGGAGAGAGAGATCCAGGAGTCCCAGAACTGGGCTCTGCTGGGTGGCTTTGGGGAGGTTCCTCAGCATGTCTGGGTCTCCTCTGCCTCATTCGTAAAATAGAAGAACTCGTTGTGCGTTGCAGGTTGGGTGCGAGAGTTAGGTAATTCACACGGAACCCCCCCGTTCACACTTGGCAAAAAGCTGGCTTTCCCTCCGGTTCCTCATCTCTGCCCGCAGGCCCACCTCCCTCTGCCCGCCATCCCAGCCCCCACACCCTGGACCACTCCATCAGCCCACAGCGAAAGCCACTGCCAAAACAACAGAACCCCATTCTCCCAGCGGCAGGTACCTCTTACCTACCGAATGCTCACGATGTGTGCAGCCCTCACCTCACATTAACCTGGGATGGCCTCGGGACCACCAATCCCCACCTTACTGACGGGGACGGAGAACGCCAGCCGGGCCCACAGGACTCGCCACACACCTGGCGATGTGACCCAGGCCTGCCACCCACACACGCCACGTGGCCTCCGTGACTGACAGCTGCTAACGTTTAAGTGACCCTCCGCATCAGGCAGAGGAAGATGGGAACTAGCCCTTAAAGAAAGTTCCACTGAGACCCCATTTGCTGGCATTGGGAACCGAGGCCTCCAGGTGCTCAAAGACATTTGGTGAGCTCTGTTTCTGTGTCAGGCGCTGGGGATCAGGAAAGCTGAAACACGGGAGGAGCCTTATTTTCAAGGTCACATATGGGGGGAGTAGGGACAGTCCAGGCTGCCTTAGCCTCCAGCCAGGATGAACAAGGTGTGTAGGCAGCCAGAATCCAGCTGCTCCAATCTCACCTCCTCCCCTTCCCAGGGGTGGATGGACACACGTTTCTTCCTTTGTCTCCGTCTCTGCCCAACCTGTATGCCATCAATCCCCCTGCCAGCCATGGGACAGCCCAGCCACCTCCTGTCTCTGGATGTGCCCGGTGAAGACAGTTATACTTCCGGGTGTAATTACTGCCCAGCCGTCTCCACTGGGTTCTTCAAATGGATTTCCCAGTGATTTAAGATCTTGTTCCTATTCTATCAATAAATGAAGTTCTCAGGCCCGCATTTCAATGCAAGCAGTCCTGAGCCTCTGGAAGGTGAAAATAATATCTCATCGCGAAAATGCAGTGTCTCATCGAACAGGATTCTGTGACTTACAGTTCTCTCCTCTTCGCTGCACTTGAATATTAAATGTTGTATTAATAGCTCACTCTTAATTATCCATGAGTAATGTACTACGGCTCAGAAATTAATGAAGGGAAGGACCCAAACGAGAATATCTCCCACTCCTCTGGGTGCCACAGGGTGGATGGGAGGGGAGAGATTTGCATATGATTTGCATAAGCTACAGTGGGTTTGGTGGTCCTGGCTGAGAGGGTGATAGGAAGACGTGGGCTCAAATGTGGGGGACTGTGCTGTGGACTCAGTCATTTTCCAGCACTTTCCAAAGAGAGAATTCACTTCTCTCACTCCCACCTCCCAGCTTTTACCCATATCATCCCCCTGCCAGGAATGCCCCACCCACATACCTCAATCAATAGGACAGAAACTGTCACAATACCTACTATTTGAGGCCAATTCATCTCTCAGACACATATACAAACGTGTTTATATACCTAACACGCATGTACAAATGCAAATGTCCATGCACACATATTCACACACACACACACACACACACACACACACACACACACACACATTTGCTACCATTCAAAACAAAGTTCAGAAAACAATCTGGTGGTTCCTCAAAAAGTTAAACCTAGATTTACCATATGACCCAGCAATTCCTCTCCTGGGCATCTACCCAAGAGAAATGAAAACACATGAACACAGAAAAATGTACATAAATGTTCACGGCAGCATTACTCATAATAGCCAAAAGGAGGAAACAATCCAAATGTCCATCAACAAATGAATAGTAAACGAAACGTGGTGTGTATTCAATGGAATACACAATGGAATATTATTCAGCCACGAAGAGGAATGACGTCCTGATGCATGCTACGATTTAGATGAACCAGGAAAACCTTATGCCGAGTAAAAGAAACCAGTCACAGAAGATCGTGTTGTATGGTTTCGTTTATATGAAATGTCCAGGATAGGCAAATCTATAGAGACAAAGTAGATTAGTGGTTGCCAGGGGCTGGGGGATGAAGGAATGGAGGGGGTGGGGAGAGCTAGGGGTACAGGGCTTCTTTTTGAGGTGATGAAAATGTTCTAAAATTCATTGTGGTAATAATTGTACAGATCTTGAATATACTAAAAACAACTGAATTGAGCACTTCAAATGGGTGAACTGTACGTATGTGAATCATATCTCAACAAAGACGTTACAATAAAAACACCCACATATTTATATCCTGTCCTATCTAGGCCTTGGCATACGCTGTTCCCATTGGTGGGAACACCATTCCCCATCTCCCTTCCTCTGACCAGTGGTGTCATCCCCCTGGGGGCTGAGAAGCAGAGCCTAGGGTGGGGCACGTGGGGTCTGTGGAGACCCGTCAAGCAGGCCAGCTACGCCCCTGCTGGGCTGTGTGATCCTGGGCAAGTGACTTCGTAGCCCCGCAGATCTGTTGAGTCTGAGCGTGTGGGGCAAGGGAGAGGAAGGCACTTGGTCCAGGCTCTGGCCCCACCTGGGTGCCCAGTGAGCAGTGGTCATCAGGCGGACTCCTCCTGCCATGACACCGAGATCAGAGGTGACTGGGAGGCTGAGCAAAGCAGGGTACAGCCAGCCCGGCTCTGGGTGATGCCCGGAAGCGGGGGTGACACCGGGGCCTTGCAAAGCAGGCAGGCCTTTGGCCAGGTGGGGGAAGGGATTTGCTGTTCCCATCCCCCTGCCGTGGGGGCAGGCAGTCCCCCACTCCCACAGGTGCAAAGCACCCTTGGCCTGTGGCCCAGCTGATGGACCCACCCACTGTGCACTCCTCCCACGCCAGGGATGTCAGAGGTGTGGGAGTAGGGGAGCATCCCTTCCCCGGGAGGCTAGACGTACAGGGCCATGGCAGACTGCCAGCCACGGCCCCACAGCAGTCAGTGACCTTTCAGAACGTGGATCCAGTCACATCCCTCCCCTGCTTAAACCCTCTGCTCACCTCTAACGGTGGCCTGTGTGTCCTGGTCCTGCCCGGCAATCTGACCCCGTCTCCTCCTCGCTCAGCCAAGCCATCCTCCAGGCCGTCTCCCTTGCTGGTCCCCCCTTCCCTTCTGCCCCAGCTCAGAGGTCACCTCCCAGAGAGACCGTCTCTCCCTCCACTCCGTCTTCTCCACCTCACTCTGTCTTCAGCTCCCATCCCTCTAACCGCAAACTGCAACTGTTCAATCCTTTGCCTGATAACCAGGATTTTGCAACTGCCCTCGTGGAACAGAAGTTTCAGGACAGCAGAGACTGAGTATGGTTCAGTGCTGATCCCGCAGGACCCAGCCCAGTTCCCGGCATACAGATGGTGCCCACTAATGATTATCCAATGAACATGCGAGGCAGGCAGCCTGGGTTCTAGCCCCGGGGCTGCTCCTGATTTGTTGGGAGACATTGAACAAGTCACACCTCCTTTCTAGATGACAGGCCTGGCCTTTTTGAAGCAGAGGAATTTTCCTTTATGATCAAAATTTGGGGTGGCCCTGCAATATCTAAAGCAGCCCAGACACAGTTGCTCAGAGGGGAGGGTCTGGGACCCCGGGTGCCCAGTCCCTCCTTTGCCATCCTTCCATGCAAAACTGTGGGGCTCCTCGGACGCCAGGGACTGGTCATCTTCCATCAGGGATCCCCACACTTAGAACATCCCAGTGTTGCGTTTATATCCACATGGACTTCTATCAACATGACATAAAACCAGCAGGGTACCAGATTGCACATCCAGGATGAGGCCAGCTGTGTAAAGAGAAATATGAGGGGTGCCAAACACACCCAAATGCCAACCTTGATTATTCTGATGGTAGAAATATAGGGGGGTGGGTTCTTCTCCTTCATATTTTGATCAATTTTCAAATTTTCCACAATGAATAGTTCTTTATTCATCAGAGATAAAAGATTACTTAAAGAAAAAACTCTAAAAATCATCTGAGAATGCAGGGCTAGATAATTTCTCAGGGTTCCTCCAGGTCTAGAAAAGGCAGTGAGGAGCTTGAACAAAAGAAGGCGGGAAGGACCCTGGTCTTTTTTGAAACAGATGAAGCGCAGATGGGGAAATTTCAGGGAGTACAGCAGCCTGGTGGGGCAGACACCAATATGTGTTCCTTTATTATTTCTCATTCAAGGTCTGCAGAACCCTCCCCTCATCTTGGCCACAGGCTTCTGATTTCATTCATTCATTCATTCACTCATTTTCTCCCTTAACTCACATGCACTGAGTTCCTCCTGACCTTAATGTTGCCATCTGAGAAATGGGTATAGTCCTAGAACCCATCTCTATGGTTCATTGTGAGAACTAAAGGAGTCTCCAGATGGATGCCAGGTACCTGGCACTGAAGAAAGTCAAAATACACATGCTAATATGAAGAAGATTAAAAAGAGACATATAGCTTCACCATCAGGGACAAACCCAGACATTTTGGTTTAGTTCCTTCCAGATATGTTTTCTCTGCACAGGTTTATAGAGATAGAGATATACAATGAAGTTTTACAATGGGATCATGTGATAGTTCTATTTTGTAATCTGATTCTTTCATTTAATAGCCTGGACATTGTAACGTCAAATTCTCTTTGAAACCTGATTTCCATGGCTGAACTGTATTTCAGCATATAGCCATATCCTAACATATTCAAGCAATATTAGTAAAAATTAGTGAACAATAAGAAATAGTAAATAAACAGCAAATAAGCAACCATGGTTTATTTTTGTGTTGGTCTTTTAGTTTGTTTCTACTTGTTCAATATAAACAATGCTGCAGTGGGCATTCTTGCTGATAAATCTTTGTCCACAAAAAAGAAATGTTTTAGGATCTCCAAAGAAACGAATCCCCAAAGCTGAGACCATGAATAAGCTTCCCTGAGTGTTGTTGTCCCCATGATATGCTAATAGAGAAGCCGACCAACACTTTAGGGGCATTTCTTGAGTGGCAAGTGTTATACTGTGCATTTGACCCAGTCACTGAATCTCCACAATAACCTGTGAAATGGGTACTCTTACCCTTATTTTCCAGATTAGGAAACTGAGGCCCCCAAATTATAATATCATCTTGCACTTGTAAAGCCTTTTCATGTTTAGTTACTTTAATGGATATGCAAAATATTAGCTAACTGCTCCCCTGCCAGTTACATGTGATTAAGCCTATTTACCCCCACGGTTACCCATCGACAACACTGGGTATTACAATTTGTGTCAGTTAGCTATTTCTGCGTAACAAACCACCACAAAACTCAATGGCTCAAAACATAAGCATTTCTTTTTTTTTTTTTTTTTTCCCCATACATGGGCCGCTCACTGTTGTGGCCTCTCCCATTGTGGAGCACAGGCTCCGGATGTGCAGGCTCAGCGGCCATGGCTCACGGGCCTAGCCACTCTGCGGCATGTGGGATCTTCCCGGACCGGGGCACGAACCCGTGTCCCCTGCATCGGCAGGCGGACTCTCAACCACTGCGCCAACAGGGAAGACCCATAAGCATTTCTTATTGCTTCTGTGTCTACAGGTCAGTTAGGCAGTTCTACCAGGCTCGCTTCTGCACCACTGGTTGGCTTTATTTGCTTTGAAGGGGCATTCTCATGTGTCTGGAGCTTGGCTCTGCACCACATGGTCCCTCCTCCTCCAGCATCCTAGCCCAGGCTTGCTCACAGGGTGTCAGCAGGATTCCAAGAGAGCAAGCAGAAGCTGCAAGGCCTCTTGAGGCCAGGGCTCAGAACAGGCACAGCATCACATCTGCCACATTCCATTGACCAAAACAAGTCACATGACTGAGCCTGATACCAAGAGTGGGAAATAGACTCTATCTCTTGATGGGAAGACCTGCAAACCTCATTGCAAAGGGAATAGAAACAGGGAGGGCCAGAGAATTGAGAACATTTTTGTGACCAATTTATCATATATTTTTTTAATCATTTAAATTGTTTTAAATTTTTACCAGTTTTGTAACTTAAAAAAAAATTTGTTTTAATGTGTATTTTTGGATCACCTATTACTGAGATCACCCTTTTTCCTCACATCTGCTTATTGGCCATTTGTCACTTGATTCCTTGCACCCAAACACTAGTCTTTACATCCGCCCTGACCACAGTCCCCTTGGAAGTCCTGCTCGTGCCCCTTCTGGAAGCTGGCCGTCAACCCCACACATCAACTCCTCCTTCCCATAATGAATAACCCAGGAGCCTGCAGGAGAGAGAGCTGTGCCCAACCCCCGGCCGCACTCCCTGCTGGGCAAGCCCCGTGATGACACCATCCATCACTGTCACCCTCGGTGGCTGGGCGCCCCAGGCCCAGCCAAGGAGGGGAGGAAATGCTGCCCACAGCTCAGTGGAGCCCTTAATGATTACGTCAAGTGGCAAGCCATTTATTAGTCTCCTTAGTGGCCAAAAAAAATAAGACCTGAGAAGCCGGCAAGAACATTGGGGGACTGTGGTTTAATTTTTTATGACGGCGTCAAGCCTCAAACACTGAAGGGGATACAGGCCTTGCTGGTGGGGGGTGGCGGGCAGGAGTTCTGGGCTCTAAGTCTGTCTCTGCCGATAGACTGTGGGCACAGAGAGTTCGTGTATCCTGTCCAAGGTCACACAGCTCCTAGGCCAGGTCTGCGTCTGTGTTAACAGTCCCTGTGTTTTACAGTAAACTTCCTCAGACCCCTTTTTGGAGTTTGGCGGGTGGAAATCAGCTGAGTGGACACAGGTGGGGAAAAATATAGGGTGCTCTGCAACGGGTGAGAATACCAGGGCTATAGTCCCCACCATGTCACTCCCCGGAGCCTCACTTTTTCTCATTTGTGAAATGGGTTCGACCAGATTTCGCTTTACGGACATGTGGTCTCTGCGGTCAGAAGGGCTCCACACCGGCTTTCACATTTTGCTGTTGCCTTCTCGATATTTGTAATAATTTTATCTTTGAACCTGTGTTTTGTAAATGAAGTCTGGTGGGATAATGGAGGGTGAACAGAGGACATAGGCAGAAAAAAGGGAAGGTTTTATATTTTAGTACCTTTACAGGGACGACTCCTGCTTTTTGAATAGGGAGCCCTGCATTTTTATTTTCCACGGGGCCCCGCAAATTACATAGCCAGCCCTGGGCAAGACGACCTCTCCCTGGCTTCGCCTGGCACCTACAAAGCTCCCTGCTCCAGATCCCCCTTCCCTGCTCGGCTCCCACCTCCACTGGGACCTGGGGGAGGCATCCTGAGAGATGCCCCCTCTTCCTCCTGCCACATCCAGATAAGCACCAAGTCCTTCCCTTCTTCCTCCTTCCCTTCCCTGCCGCTGCCTCTGCGCCAGCCCAGTCCCCCAGTATCGCCCCCCTGGATTGTTTCCACCTGACCTCCCCCAACCCCACACACTCGCCTGCCAGGGGCAAGTCAAACCACAGGACCCCTTCCCTGGTTCCCCAGGCTTCCCGACTGGACCACCACCTCCCACTCTGGGCTCCAGACGTTCCCCACCGACCACTGGCTGGCAGTTCTCAAGTTCCCAAGTCTTGTATTCCCCACACCCTCTTAACAACTCGTATTTATTGAGCATCTACCGTGTACCAGGTCTCATGGATTATCTAAGCACCTTACGTGGATTATCTCATTGTCATCCCATGATATAAGCACCAGGAATATCTTCAAATTACAGGTGAGGAAACGGAGGCACAGAGCAGTTCATCCACTTGCTTCAGGTCACACAGCAAGTGGCAGAGCCAGGATTTGACCCCACAGATCAGCTCCAACACCCACACCCTTAACCATCATAGGACTTCTCCCCTGTACCTTAGTATAAGCCAAGGCTTCCTCCAGGAATGCCCTTCCTGAAAGACTTAACCTGCCCCCACATATTTGCCAAATTGGTGAGTGAGTAAGTGATTTTGCCCCTTTCTTGCGGTGTGGCTTTGGGTAAGTCACTGCTCGTCTCTGGGCTTCGATTTCCTCTCACATCCAAAGAGGGTGAGCTCGGACCCACTCACTGAGCAAAACTGAAGCTTCAGATTCACTGGGATTGGCCACAGCTGCTGGGAGGAAGCTACACGGAGGTAGCTGCCCCTGGGGCCAAGGTTATATCTGGGCCATGACTAAGTGTGCTCAGCCCTGCCCCATCTGCCTGTCCACGTCCGTCACTATGGGGAGGGGGTGGAGGGCCATGTCCCTGAGCTCCAGCCCCACATGACACCTCCTCCCAAGAGGGTAGAGCTGGGTGGCTCACCCTGCCTGCTTCTCCGTTCCACTGTCCTACTGCATGACTGCAGCCCCTCCAAGGCTCACATCCTTCCTTCCTGGGCAGGAAGAGCCAGGAGGAGCCCTGGGCTGATCCCAGCTCCCCCTCGGCCATGACCTTGAGAAAATCCTCTGTGCGGCCAGCCAGCAGATATCCATTGTCCCGCTAATCCTGCTACCTGGTGCCAGGACTCTGTTCACATTATCTCCTTGAACTTTCCCCACAAGCCTAGGACGTGTGTCCTCATATTGGATCCATGTCACAGAGGGGGAAACTGAGACATGCTGAGGGGTTGGGACCAGCCGGAGGTCAGACAGAGGCTGTGGCTGGAATCACTGGGCTTTCCTGCCCACCTTGTGCAGGCACTGGGGGCAGTGGTGACCCAGGGCAGACACAGCGCCCACCACCCTCATGAGGCTCCTAGGAGCCAGTGCACTCAGTGCAAGTGACACCTGTCACTCTTCCTCGTCCAGGCAAAGGGCCTGCCTCAGACCCAGCCCCTTGCAGATGGAGACAGACAGGTGCCCATCTCCCTGCCCAACCACCCATGGCGAGCACCTGACTTCTTCCCCCTTTCAAGGTCAAGCTGTGTGACCTTAGGCAAGTCACTCTGCCTCTCTGGGCTGCCCTTTTCGCCTTCATCAGCAGGCGTTACAGATGCCATCAACCACGTGGCTCATCTGGGTGGAGCCTCAAAACAATCCGTAGAGGTTGGTGGGCGATTCCCATTATCCAGATGCGGAAACTGAGGCTCCGAGAAAAGGAAGCTACTTGCCCAAGGTCAGGAAGTACATTAAGGGCGCAGCAGAGGATGTGGGTGTCCACAGGGCATAGGTGCTTCCTGCCCAGAGCTGAGGCCAGGGCCAGCCAGAAGGGAGGGACAGTAACCCTTTCCTGGCCGTGCTCCTCCCTCCCACCATCCTCCCCCTCCCCCCTCCTGAGGCCTCCAAACAAAGCTGCCTTTATCCAGACTGTAGCTGCATTCCTCAGTGACACATGAGGACAAAGGCGGGGGCCACCGGCAGTGGCAGGAAAGCCCTACCGCCCCAAACCAGTTTGCAGCCTTCCCACGCCCTGCCCCCACCCGCAGGGCCTCCCCGGGGCCTCCAGCCCCGCCCAGGGGAGGTCTGGGAGGAAGTCTGTCCGGGCCTGGGGCCTTGCCTGCCCCCACTGGGGCTGGGCTGTTCATCCTGGTGAGGAGGTGGGCTCATGCAGCTGAGGCCTGGGTCCCTCCACAAGTCTCCTCCTCTCTGGGCCTCTGTTTCCTGGTCTGTAAAATGGGGGTGGATGTCTGGGAGGGCTCAGTGAGATAATGCATACAGGGAAGGTGATTATTGTTGTTATTACTTGTTTCCCATCTGCAGCCATTTCTGAACTGGTTTCCGTCCACTCTCAGAGCTTTGCACATGCCGTTCCCTTCTACTCCTCCCCTGCTTAACTCCCACAGGTGTTTCCCTAAACACCCCCTCCTCCAGGCAGCCTGCCCTGACAGCCACCACCCGCAGCTGATTTAGGGGCCTCCTATGGGCTTCCGCATGCCCTGTGTGTCCCCATCACAGCCCCCAACGCCCTAAATTATCTTGTCTACGGACGTACTGTCACCCCCCACCAAGCTCAGAGTCCCTTAAGGGCAAAACCACAGCTGTTTTACTCCCTGCTGTATCCCCCAGAGCCTGGCATGGGCCTGGCTTAGCCCTGTCAGTGCTTGTGAGGTAGATGGGTGTGTGTGGTGGATGGATGGGTGGATGGATGGATGGATGGATGAATAGGTAGATGAGTGAATGGGTGGATGAGTGGATGGATGCCTAGTTGAGTGGACGGACGGATGGGTGCGTGGATGGATGTGTGGGTGAAGTAACAGGTGAATGTGCAGGACCCTATTTTCTGGACGGAAGGAAGTAAAGTAGTGGGGTGAGGACCCTGGGTGGGAAGGAAGGGCAGGGATGGTTCTCTCTCCAGCCCACCAGAGGACTGTGGCAGTTTTGGGGGGGATGGTTCTCTGAAGCCAGAGCTGGCCCCTTAATCCCACCCCATCTCCATTTTGCCCTGCCAGTAGCAGAGGCTGAGGCTGCAGTGTTTCCATGAAAATAAGAAGTGCAGCAACCTCTCCCATTCCACCCCCTACCCTGGTGCAGCTCTACCGGGAGAATGAGCTCCATTCTGCCAGCCAGAGCCTTCCAACCAGATCTGTACAATTTGGGACCCAGACATGACCCACTCACCTCATCTCCACATTCCTTCTTGGAGCACCTTCTACGTATCAGGCAAGATAGAAAGATAGAACGGAGCCCAGGTCCCCCAGGAACTCACAACCTGGGTGGGTCTTTGAGAACAAGCATTTGAGATGATCCAACCAGACCAGAGAGGGACAAATATTCACCCAAGGTCACACAGCAGGTACTGCAAAGTGAGAATGAGGACCCAAGGTTCTAGACTCCTGGCCCGGTGCTCCTCTCTCTACAGCACAGGTCCAGGTGGGGAGAGAGGCTGGGTAATAGAGACCAAGAGAGATGGAGATGGAGCGGGACGAGAGAAGAAGAAATTCTGAGCTCCTACTGCGTGCCAGGCTGGTGTCAGGCATTTCTCTCCCATCCAGGGTGTTGGGACAGCCCCCACCCCCACCAAACAGTCACGCTTGGAGACTGGCTTTATCATCCGCATTTAGTAGACAAGGAAGCTGAGGCGCTGCGGGAGGGGTGGGACTGGGATTCAAGCCCAAGTCTGCTGAGTTTCAGAGTCTGGTCTTTTAACAACCAAAGGTTGCCCGTGGATTATTTCACACAGAAAACAAAGGCACTGGCGCTGCAAGCACCCGGCTCATAGTAGGTGCTTAATACACGTGGTTAAAAGCAGGGAGGAAGAAGGGAGGGAGAGAAGGCTGCCCAAGTACTGCTCCCAGTGGAGGGTGGAGGGAAGGACCTCACACAGGACAAGTCCAGGGCTGCCTCGATGCAGGAGCACGGGGCGTCCTCCCTGGGCTCCCAGAGTGACCACCTTTCAGTGCGAGCAGCCCCACCTGGGCCACCACGCCCAGCCAGCCCCAGCCTTGGGGTCAAGGTCCCCCAATCAGTAACCCGCAGCCCCGGGACAGTCTTCAGCCCGGCTCCAGCTTGGATGGGTGGCTCCAGGGAAGCCGGTGGCCTTTTAGCTGGACATAAAGGCTGTGTCTAAAAACAAACAAACGACTTCCGGAGCAGAGGGCAGGGAAGCGGTTCCAGTGGGGTGTTCGGGCAGCACGTCGGCCATTCAGTCAGACCCGCTGGGCTGTGAGGGAAACGGCAGAGAATCAATCATGGGCCATGTGTGTTTGCTAAAGGACGTGTGTGGCTGTGACAGCAGCAGAAGCCCCCGGGGAGGCCCCCCGGGGACACGCGTCCACCACCTGGGCTCCCATGGCCGCTTAGCCCCAGAGGCCGAGGCTGCTGAAATACAGATTCCCAGGCCCTGGACCACAGCCCTACTGCCAAATTGCCCGAGTTGCAGCCTAGGACTCTGTAGTTTCTTTGAGGGTCTCCCAGACACTTCTGGCGAGCAGCCACGCTTGGGAACCCCTGGGTCCACCAGCAGTAGTTGGGAGCACCCCATCTCCGGCCGGGTTTGGGTTGCTCTATGGGGTCAGAAAGGAATGCTGGGGCTGAGGAGAAAACCTGTGTGCTGGAGAAGCTGCCCCCTCCCTGCCCCAACCCTGAAGCCGTAAGCACATTGCCTGAACCCAGGCTTCCATCTTGCAGAAGCGTGGCCTCTGTCTTCATTCCAGGCAATCCTTCCTCCCATCACCGTCCTCTTCTGCAGCCCTGGAACCCACCCCTGTCCAGCGCCACAAAAAGAAACCCACGGGACCAAGCCACCCACTGCACAGATGGGGAGATGGGTGGGGAAGGGAACATTGGTCCAGAACCACCCAAAAAGTCTATGGCAGCCCTTACAACCTGGGTCGTGGGTGGTTTTGTCTCGCAGAGGGCAGCTTAGAACCCCAGACTCTCAAAGTGGCAGAGGGCACCCATTTTATTCAAGTCCGTGCCTCCCGCTGTCTACAGATGAGGACACGAGACCCAGAAAGATGTGACTCGCCTGGGATCACATTAAGACCACAATTCAGGTTTTTTGACACAACCCTGATGCTCTGGATGGTGTAGCGGGCATTGGAGTTAGCGGTGAAGAAGAGTCGGTTAATCAAGAGTTAAATCCTTCATATGCTTGGCCTTGAATCATACGTAAATTGTTAAATTGAATTAAGTTCAATTTGGTTAAGGTGAACCTAACTAAACACATTGGCTACCCCCCTCCCAAGGGGGGAGGTTTATAGGATGAGGGATTCCTCACACCCCCGGCTTTGAGGTGTGTCTTCCCCAAGCCAAGACCTCACCTCCCATCCCACACGTCCCTCTGGGTGTGAGCACCGACAGCTCTAGCTCCTGTGACAGTCACAAACTTCTACTTCATCTGGAGTCTGACAGGAGAAATCGTAATCTGTCTCAACGTGGAAGGAAACACTGGCTACACTGGATTTATTGGGACATGGCAGTTGACTGTACGTGAATTTCCCCTTACACGCTTGTCCTCCCCATAAGATGTGATCCCATTGACTTACTGGCAATTAGAAAAGAAACAAGAGAAGCGGCATTTTTTTATCTCTACCAAGGGATAGCCTATATGCATAGAAATGCACACGTCATAAGTGTACAGCTCAACAAAGGTTCACCAAGTGGACATACCCAGATAACCAGCCCCTGGAAGTCCCCCCACATCCCCTCCTAGTCACTATCCCTCAAGCGTAAGCACTATCCTGACTTACCTCATCATAGATTACTTTCCCCTATTTCTGCACTTTTTGTATAAGTGGAATCATACAGTACACACTCTCCTTTGTCGAGCTTCTTTTGCTCTGCAAGGTGTCTGAGATCCATCCATGTCCTGCGGAGCAGCAGTTCATTCATTCTCTATGCTGTACGCAATTCCATTGTGCAACTGTCCCACAATGTATCCATTTTACTCTTGACGATCAATGAGCTATTGCTGTGTAACAAAGCATCCCAATGCTTAATGCCTTAAAACAACGGCCATTTATTTAGCACATGCTTCTGCTAGTTGATGTGGACTGGGCTCGGCTGGGTGGTTCTTCTGGGCTGGGCTGGGCTGGGCTGATCGCAGCTGGGCTTGCTCATGTGTCTTCCATCTGCAGCTGGGGCTGGAGGGTCTAGGATGATGACAACTGGGAAAGCTTATCTCTGCTCCACCCGTCTCTCATCCTCCAGCTGGCTAGTCTGGACTTTTCACATGGTGACCACAGAGCAAGGAGAAGTGTGTAAGGGCTCTGGAAGTCTGGCCTTGGAAGCAGCACACATCATTTCTGCCACATTCTATTGGCCACAACAATAGATTCAAGGGGAGAAGAAATAGACTCTGCCTCTTAATGAGATGGACTGCAAAGAACTGGAGCTGTTTTGCAATCTACCGAGATGGGCATTTGGTAATTTCCAGTTTTCAGCCAAGATAAATAATTCTGTTGTGAACATTTTAGTGCATGTCTTCTGATGACAATGAGATTCATTTCTATTGGGGATTTTCTTAGGGGGTGGAGTTGCTGGGTTATCGAGAATGCTTTCACTCAGCCTACATAACTATTTGTCAGGATGAACAGAAGCTGCTATGAGATTTATCTTAAGGAAATCCCCCAGAGGGGCATGTGCACATTCTGAAGCCCCTCCCACCTCCAGACAAGGCCCCCCTCATGAAAGAACTGCCCCATCACCCTCTGTATTCCATTGAATAATGCCCCCCTTCTCAAAATTCATGTCCACCCAGAACCTCAGAATGCAGCTCTATTCGGACATAGGGTCTTTGCATAACCACGTTAAGATGAAGCTCTTATTCGGTGATCAGTGTCCTGAGAAGAGAAAGGAGGGGAACATTTGGATACAGAGGCAGAGACACACCAGGAGAATGCCTGGTGAAGAAGGAAGCAGAGATTGGAGTGATGGGTCTATAAGCCAAGGAATAGCAAGGTTGAGGCAACCACCGGAAGCTAGAAAAAACAAGGAAGCATTCTCCACTAGAGCCTTCAGAGGGAGTACAGCCCGGTGAGCACCTTGATTTCAAACTTCTAGCCTGCAGAACTATAAGAGAATAAATTTCTGTTGTTTTATGGTACTTTGTTACAGCAGCCTTGGGAAACCATCTTCTTCCTGCTCTGTCTTCTGGTCCAGAGCAGGAGCAAAGGACAAGTTCCCTTTTGCCCCTTGTACTTGACCTTTTCATGCTGCTTGGTCCCCAGGGTCACACGTGTAAGCACGTTACTCAGAAGATTTATCCCAAAGCACGCACAGGGCGCAGGCCCCGTGCAAACACTTGCTGCTGGTCTGCTGTGATTTACTCACAGATTATGCTCTGATGGGGGGGGGGGGAGTGCAGCTGACGAGCCTCTTTCATATATCAAAAAGGAAATCCTGAAGACATCCCTATAAACGCAGCGGGGAGGAGAACCTGCCGACGCCATAAAGTTACACGATGTGGTGGAGTCAGATGGGCCATCTGCTTTGCTCCCCAATCCAGATGCTTACAGCAGAGTGGCTTGCTTCTGAGACGCCATGCATACCCCAGACACGCCGTTCTCCCATCTTCTCTCTGCGCTTTCAGCAGCAGGGCAGACCACAGGAGGAGCCCATCAGGGCATGGAGTGGATCTGAATTATAAAACAGAGCATGTTCAAACCTTGGCCACGCCACTGCTGTGCCATGAATCCTGGGCTTGTGTCATGTCTTCTCTGAGTTTCAGCCATCCTATCTACAAAATGAGAATGCCCCCCAAGTTCACAGGGTTGAGGGGAAACTTGAATGAGAAAGTGTCCTGCCTGGCTCAGTACATGGCAACACCTCCCCTGCACTACTTACTGCTAGATGGCATTACCAGGACTCCTGGTTGCAAGTAACAGAAACACAACTCATTGTAGCTTAAGAAAAACGCAAATAAGAAGAATAATTTATTTTCTCACACGTATCTGAAAAATTCCCGAAACTACTACTTCAGGTATGGCTGGATCCAGGGTATCAACAATGCCCACAAGAAATTTCCTGTCTCTCTTTTTTCATTTCTTTTTTCTTTATTTTCCAAGTTTATTGAGATATAATTGACATATAACATTGTGTAAGTTGCTGCCTGTCTCTTTCAAGTCAACTTTCCTCCTGATTCACTTTGTTCTCAGGCAGGCTCCCCTTGGGGTAGCTAAGCAAACCCAGCAGAAGAGAGATCTCTCCAGTAGACCCTGGACTGACATGAGAAAATTCTGATTAGCAACGAGGATATTAGGAGGTGGGAACAAATGCCCAGACTCATGTAACAGGGTATTTGTGAGATATTCACCACTGCTTTTTCACCCTAGTCAATCTTTGCCTCCTCTCCAAAGAAAATGTGCTCATCTACAGGCCCATGCCTTCTGCTTACTAGATGAGGTTCCCATTGCCCTCCATGGGGTACTGTCTCATCTCCCTCTGCCCCCAGCCCAGTTGCTGCCCTTTCTTCTGGGATGACAATAATCACCTTTACCTGAACAATCTTCTACATGGTCTATTATAGTCAGAATTTTGTGCCCTGGGTCCTTTAAGACTTAGACTACTGAAGCTCTGAAGCCAGAGTCTAGCAACTTAAGACAGACTTTTGAAATCAAAACGCCACAAACTTAACTCTTTTTTATTCTTCTTTGTTGTTAACATCCATCCCAGGCCAGAAAATGTCCTGTGGCTGCCTGAAGTGGAGGAAGGATGGGTGGGAGCAAAGGAGACATTCGTTAATGTATTGAAGCATCACCCTGACCCGCTCAGCACAGTTCCCACACGGAGCTGGGGCTCGCTCTGAGCCAAACTGCCTGACCACAGTCTCCTCTCAGGGAGGAGACCCCACCCCAATGCAGCTCACCTGGGTCTCTCTCTCTCTGCCCTCCAGTCAGTGGAAATACCTTTTCCTCCACGATGCCCTCCTTGGTTTGCCCAAGTGAGAATGATTCCTCTATTTCCTTCCTTCTCCATGCTTTAAGCAACCTGGCATTTACAATTTAGTGTTATAGCATGATAATAATATGTCATATGAAATCTGAATATATCTCACTTCTCCTAAAGACCCTGAGCTACTTGCCAGCAAGGGCCTGTTTTATTCTCCTTCGTGTCCCTGACACCTGGAACACAGTAGCCACCCTGCTCCCATAAGACAGAGGGAGTGACTTCCTTATTTACTCCCAGAGCCACTGAGTGAAAGTGAAAGTCCCCAGGAAGCAACTTGAGGAAAGACTTTGAACCATCATAACTGCAGAGATGCAGTGGCCTGCCTCCTTAAAGGGTGAGCTCCCTGTCACTGGAGACAGACAAGCAAAGGCAGCCTGGCAGGGACACTTGAGAAAGGATTCAAGTATCAGATGGTCAGTAGGTTACCTAGAGTCTGAGCAGGAGAATTGGACAGCCGAATGAATGAAGGAAGGAATGAAGGATGGAAGGAAGGAAGGAAGTGATCTTTCACATATCTTCCAGTTCAAGATCTCTCATAAGATTCCAAGTCCTGCTGGTCCAGGAAATCTGTCTGTTCTGTTTCCTCCACACTGCCAGAATGACAGAAGGCCAGGGCTCCGGGCTGAAATGTGCAGCCCAAGGAACAGACAGACAGAGCTTCTGGGACCTCCTGGCCCTAGGTCAAGGCAACCCCAAAGATCTGGGCTTTCCCAAGAGGTGCTTACAAGGAGCAGCTCTCACCCCTGCAGAGCAAGGGAGAACTGAATCTATTTGCTGGGGGTGACCCCAGACTAGGCTCCACCTGGAATCCAGACGGCCTGGGGGTTTGGGGGGCAGCCCTGGGGGTCCCTCCAGGGCCCCCAAGGAGTTTAGCCCCAAAGGCATCAGGAAGCATTTGAAAGCCTTCCCTGTGCTAGTTACTTTCTGCAGGAGTCAGTCCAGGGAAGTGTTTGGAGGAGTGCCTGGTACACAGTAAGCGTTAAATAAATGTTTGCTGGCATTACCTTTGTCACCTTTGTCACCCTTCACGGTGACTCCATGCATCTGCTCATCCGCCTAACATCTATTACACGCCACTGCCCTGCACGATAATGAACAAGAGAGAGCCACGTGGAGAGTTACAACAGACATCAACCTTGCCGGGCGGAGCTTCCAGTCTGGAGGGAGACCGACGTCACCCAGGAAAGACACCAACAGAAGAAATAATGCCAAGTCGTATGTGCTACGTACAAGGTGTCAGAGCTACTAGAGAGAGCCCGGGGGCTTGACCTGGCCTGTGGAGGGGCAGAGTCCGGAAAACACCCTCTGCCTCTTTCTCTCTGATTTTTCAGTCTGCTCTGGGGTGCACTTTCAGGGCAGAGGTTCCCCTAGACGAACCCTTCATCCTGGTGAGTATCCAGAAGCAGACTGAAGCTGGCAGTTCCAGCCTATTCCAGCGCCCACGGGCTGGTCCTCCCCTCCCCGGGGCTGCTGCAGCCACCCTGCAGTGGGGGGGGACTTGCTGAACTGGGAGAAGTCACCCCAGAGGGGTCCAGCGGCCGCAGGTCAGCGGGCAGAGTAGAAAGCAAGGCTGGTCTTGGCGCTTCCTGGACCTGTAGCCCAAGATGGAATTGCCCAGTCCCCGGGCCACCTGAGGAAGCGTCCCGACCCCTGTGTGTGTCTTGCTGTGCACCCCAGTAGCTGAATTTCTTCCTGTGTACCTCTGTGTGCAAACCATGTGGCTGTCTCCATTAGTTGGGGCCCTGGGTTCCCTAAAACCTCTCTCTCACTATTCGCTGGTGCTCTGTGGACCTTTCTGCACAATTGGTTGACTATCACGTTAACCTTGATTTTGTAAAGGCCTTAGAATGAATGAGGGGCAGGCATCTGGAAGGGTTGATCCGAGGGCTGAGAAGGGGGGATCTCGTAAACCTGGCATTTTTGAGACCCCCGAAGGAAACCCCATGGAATGGGCCAAAAGTGGCAAATCTCTCACCTCCATCGGCAGCTTATCTCATTGAAAGTCTCCTGGCTGTGTGCTCAACTGTTAGGAGATAGAACTAATGGAATTTTTCCATAAAATTCTGGAAAAAAGGCTATCAGTGACTTTGCCTAAACATGGTCTCCTCAGGGATTTAATAATACAGTTTAGCTCTCTGGGAGTAAAATCCTCACTTTTTCTAACATACGAGCTTATTGCTCAATTTTCACACATTTGAATTTCATATCATGCACGCACATCTGTAACATAAAATTGGGGTGTTGGAGGGAGCTGTGTCCTCAGCACAGGGCCTCCCCCAGGGCTTGCACAGTGCTACCAAAAGCCCAGGGACCCTGGAGGTCTGGGAGGAGCTGGAATTGGGACCAGGGCCCAGCCCCCAGCCCCCAGAAAAGTCTCCTCAGGGAGAAGACCACCGGATCTGGAGGCCCTGAGTCCACCCCCAGGAACACAGGCCAGCCAGCCTCTACCTGCTGTCTGCATCCAGCCCCAGGAGCAGGTGCCGGGGGCATGTGTCCCTCCATGAGCCCCCAGAGGAATGAGGGAAGGGGTGGAGTCTATAAGGAGCCTGTGCGTTCCTCGGGAGGCCAAGGGCACCCGGGACGTGGAAATTAAAAAGGGGGAGGGGAGGCCCAGCATATTAACCTCCTTAATCTTTCATTTCTGACACAGATTGTGGTCCCTCATTTCAAAGAATTTCAAGCTAATGTCTGGAGGGCAGAAAAATCTATTTCCCAATATGCGGCTGCAGCTTTTTCACCAATCGACTGCCCTTCCTGGTACAATCAGCCGAGCATTGATTTTTTTTTTCTTTTTTTTTTTCCTTTCCCTCTCTCTCTCTCTCTCTCTCTCTCTCTCTTTTAATCCTAGAGCATCATCCAAAAATCTATCAATACAAACAATATCTTTGGAGAAAATACCAGCAGTCCCAGGCTGCTTCTCCATTAACCCCAAAGATTCTGGCCTGAGATGGTGGGGCCACTTCCGGGACACCCAACTCTGGGGTGTCCCTTCATTTGTGTCCCTTCTCAGAATGTTAGTCTCTCTGAGGATGTGTGGATGTTGGAATCTTTAGATTCCCTGGGTTGGACCCTTTAGCCCTGGAGCTACAAGAGGTGATTTCAATGTAAATTAATTTGCATTAGATTAAAAAATACAGTTTCTCAGTCAAATGACCTACATCTCAAGAGCTCAAAAGCCACGTGTGGCTCGTGGCTACCATATCAGATAGCATGGGCCTAGAATATTCCTAGAAAGTTCTGCTTTAGAACGGGTTTCAACACATTTTTTTCTCTACAGAATCAGATATTTTTGACTTTGTGGACCATACAGCCTCTGTTGTAGCCACTCACCTCTGCCGTCGCAGCACAAAAGCAGCCACGGACAATATGTAAACAGATGGTTGTGCCGCATCTCAATAAAACTTTATTTACCAAAACAGGCAGTGGGCCCCGAGTCCGGAGTCGGTCCACAGGCCAGACTTTGCTGATTCCTGCTTTAGCGGCTTTTTCAGAAAACTTAAGGATCTCAGAAAGTTAGAAAAACTTAGAACACTAGAAAGGGGCATGTAGGAGCTGTCAGGGGCTGGAAATATTTCTTATCTTGATTCAGGTGGTGGTTATACAGGGGAAACGTAATCTTTGTGCATTTTATTGTGCACAAATTGTCTCTCACTTTTAAAAATTCCTTAGAATGTTAGGCTGTCTTAGGAAGATAGCATGCCTTGGGGATACGAGGCAGGACTTGGAGCCAGAATCCCTGGGGATAGGTTTGTGGCGGGTATGGGGCTGGGCACGGAGGTCTCTGGTACCCCAAGTCTCACTTTGGCCAGAGCGACTCCCATCTTCTGTATTTGCATATTGGGTTTCTGAGTAAGAATGTGGCTGTGGAAGGTCCAGCTGCTTTTCAAGAGTTTGGTAACTTCTGCCTTTTGGTCTTGGAGTCAGAGTATTTTAGCTCAAAACAAGCAGCCGAGTAGAGGGCTAAAAGCACAGACTCTGGAGCCAGAAGAAAGGTTTGAATCCCAGCTCCAGCTGTGTGACTTTGGGGCAGTCACTTCCCCTCTCTGTGCCTCAATTTCCTCCTCTGTAAAATGGGTTTAATGATAGGACCCGAATTGCATGTTGCTACAAGAATAAAATGCATTCATGTTTGAACAGCACTTTGAACTGTGCTAAGCATCTCAAGTTTGCTAAAGGAAAAGGATGTTGGAGTCTGTCTAGGACCACCTCCTCGTTCCTCAAAGATTCCCTTAACAATCTTTACTCATGGAGATGCCAGGCCTTGAGAAAGGGGAGTCCTGGGCAAGTCGTAACAAACACTCCTCTCTCCTTACTCCCAGGTCCCACCCACTTCTCACCTTCCAGCTGCCCCACCACACAGGTCCCTGGAGCCAGTCCCGACAAAGATCAGCAGCTCAGTGGGACACTGAGCCCTCAGCAGGACGCTCAACCGGCCCTGCTCCAGGAGCTGCCAATGTCTGATGTCCCCTGGCTGAGCTGGAGAAAGGAGAGGTCACCCTGTCCCTGACCTGGACCTGGCTGCCTTCAGCATCCCTGCACCTGCCCTACTCCCTCTCCCAGGACTTGATCCTGCTCCCCGTTCCCTCACAGCTGGAGGAGGCCCCACTCCAGGGCACGCAGGTGGCCTGAGGCTCTGTTCCCGCAGACATTCACCTGCCCGTCCATCCTGGTGGCTTCTTGCCCCTGAGGATCCCTCACCCTCAGTCAGTCACTCACTGAACAACTATTTATAGAACACCTACTATGTGCCAATTTGGCTCCCCAAGGCCACAGGGAAGAAGAGAAACACAGTCTGCCCTCATGGAGTTCGCATCTAGTGGGGGAGACAAGAAATAAACAAGTAGAGATCATTTCACCTGGAGATCAGTTCAGAGAAGAAAATAATCTGGGCAGATTGGGAATGGATGTGGTCAGGGAAGGCTTCCTGGAGGAGGTGATAATGACACAGACACCCAATGGAGGGGAAGGAGCCAGACATGCAGATCTATGTGAGGAGCATGCCAGGCAGAAGGAAGAGCACATGAGAACAGTCAGGGCCCTCAGCACGCCTCTTTCCTGCCTGCTCAGCTGAAGCTCTGTTTTGATCTGCAAATGAGCTACTAGCTACCATTCATAGACAGAGCCTGGTGGTTACCCTCTGAAGGCTACAGCTGCAGGGATCTGGGTTCAAATCCTGCTTCAATCACCTCCTAGCTGAGTGATCTCAGACAAGGCCCCTCCCGGGCCAAGACACAGTTTCCTCAGTGGAAAATGGAGAGGCTCCTGCAGCCGCCAGGGGCTTATAGTGAGTGTCAGACTGAGGGTGGAGAAGGGCTTAGCACAGTGCCTGCCGCAGAGTGAGTGCTCAGTCAACATGAGCCAAGACAGAAAATCCGTCACCCCTGACACCAGGCAAGGCCTAATTATAGATGCCCAGAGGTCACTTTTCAGCCCCTTGTGAGTCAGGACCAGGGCCAAGGAAGCTTGGGCCACCCACCCAAGGGAGGTTCTCCCTCCGGTCACATGGTCTCTTCTCACAGGCTGGCCCACTCCCATTTGTTCCCAGCTCTGCAGGACCTGGACCACAAGAGGCAGCACCAGGCAGCTGACAGGGCAAGGGACAAGGAGCCCGGCAGGAGGGGAGTGCCTCAGTTTCCCTGTCTGCTAAGTGGCGCCGTCAACGGAGCCTACCCCCCAGAACTAAATGAGGATTCAGGGGTCTAGCACCTAGGAGGGGCTCTGTCAACCTCCACAGCCCATAGCAACGCACACAGACATGAACGCCGTTGTCATTTGGATAAATTTTCCCTCGAGGCTTTCTTTTCTTTAATTCAGCAAATAGATGTCGAGCCTCTTGGTGTGTGTCTGGCTCCGGGTTAAGTGCTGGATGGACAAAAATGCCCACGACAGCCACCCAGGGGTTTGCAGAGCCGATGAAGAGGGTCCGCGAGGTTGCGGGGTCATGTTTAACCTGCTCAAAAAACAAACTAGAGGTTCCGGAATGAACAAGCTTTTTTCTTTGTTCATCTGCTGGTTTGTTTGTTCAGCCTCGTAGGAGCCAGGCCTTGTCCATCAAGCCTTGGTGTCTGAAACCTGCTGGGGGGTGGTGGAGGGTCCCCTTCCCCAGCCCCAAGTATGGGACCCTCTGCGTGACCCTGGCCTCCAAGATGACCGGATTCAACTCGAGATCTGAGTTCAAGTCCTGGGTCTTCCCCTGCCCCTCTGTGATACCTTGGGCAAGGCATGTAGCCATGCTGTGCCCCAGTTTTCTCATCTGTGGCATAGGTGATGGTACTAATAAAAATGCTCCGTTGGGGCTATTTAGGGGGTAGTTGTGCTCGGTGTCCTGCAGGCTCCAGTGGGAATCAATGGTCTCATTACTGTCTGTCTAGGGGATGATGGTGATTCCAGCTCCAACATCATCCCGGCTCAAGGAGGGGAGACATACCTTTACACAGCCCCCAGTTCCAGCCCACTGGATGACTTTGGGCAGGACTATCCCACTCTCAGGCCATTTCCAGGTCACTCTCTGGAAATGAGGGTGCAGGATTAAGTGGAGGTGACCACCAAGGAGTCTTGCTCTCTTTCCATATCATAGAGTTGTTGCTGGGAAGTGGCTGATCAGGCTGGGACTACATTTCCCAGCACCCCTGGCATATAGGTAGGGTCATGTGACTAGCTCTGGCCAATAGACGGCAAGAGGAAGTGGTGTGCATCACTTCAGGACTGATGTAGTTAACAAGTGAGTGTGTCTCCCCAACCTTTCTTCCCCATCTGCCAGCTGAATGGGGTGGACTCCAAGCCACATGTTGAAGATGGTAGAGCCACAAGATAGAAAGAGCTTGGATGCCTGAATCACTGCATGCTGAGGGCCACCCACAGCAGTGGGCTGTGACATTAGCAAGATATCAACTTTTATTGTGTTAAACTAGGGAGGCACCGATTTTATCCCTTAATGCAGCCAGCATTGCCTTAACTATTACGTATACATTACACGTATATTTTTTCAGCTGTATATGCATTGTCTGCTTTAATACTCAGCAAACTTTTAAACTTAATTTGTGCCAAGTCTGGAACAATCTGGGCTAAGTCCTTTGCACATATTTTCTTCTTTGTCTTAACCACAATTCTATAAGGTGGACTCACAGGATTATTATTATTCCCACTTTATAGATGAGGAAACTGAGACTCAAAAACATTCAGAAGCCTGCCAGGGTCATCAGCTAATAAATAGAAATATCTGGATTAGAACCCAAAGTTTACATTCTTGGTTGCTACACTCCTCGTCCCCCCCCCCACAACCCCACCGCCAGAGAACCCAATAAAGTAGCTATTACAAGCCCTGATTTACAGGTGAGGACGCCAAGTCTCACAGGAGGTCCATAACTTGGCCATGGTCACAGAACTAGTAAGAAGCAGTGACTGGCTTAGAACCCAGAGTTGTCTGGCTGCCAACCTAGTGTGCTTGCCTTACCCACACTGCTGCCTCGGTTGCCCTCTCCAGCGGGCATTTAAGCCCTGACCCTATTTTCACTCACCAGCATTACCGTGCCATGGCTGAAGGCAAACTTGGCAACCACAGAGCCTGTTATGATGCTAAATAAATTTTTCTCTTGGCAGCCTTGGCACTTATTAAGCACCTGAGAGGCTGTTAGTGCCTCGTGCTGTCCAAAACATTCTTAATTACTGCCTAATGAAGATATCTTTCATTGTAGAAAAGAAAATAAGACAGATGAGAAGGGGAAATGTTCGTGCACGCAACTTTCGGGTCCTTCATTGTGCATTTCCCCTAAGCCATCACATCCCCTGGATCTCGGTCAGGGAAGCAGGTAAAGAAAAGAAGATGGAGGGAAACTGTCACTGAAAGAGGCTTTGCTTTCCCCCAGCAATGCGACTTCCTGGACTTGATCTGGAGGTAAACTAGAATGAGTGAATGGTGAAGATGGACTTACATGGCTTCTGGTCACAGGAGTGTTGGTCATAACGAAAAACTGAAAACATCTGAAATGCCCACTGACAGGACATGGATTAAATAAACTCTGGTGCGTCCATGCAAGGGAGTCCTATGCAGCTATTAAAAAGAATGACCTGGAGGGCTTTGGGCTGATATGGGACGATCTGCAGAAAAAGCAAGATGCAGAACAATAAACTTCCTATGTTCCCACTTGGGTAAAAACAAAAGGACATTTGTTATCATTCCCAGCATCAAGGGCTGAATATACCACATGTATTGCTTCACTTAACCCTTTCAAGAATCCTATGATGGAGGAACTGTTACCATCCACAGATCGGGGGTGATGATATCGTGGCAAACCAGGCAGAATCAAATGCTAAACCTCCCCAGAGAGTACCAGACACACCCTCAGCCACAGCACGCAGGATTTCCACAGATACAGCCATGCCAAAGATGAGCTCACAATCCCAAATTACAAACCGTATGAGAAAGCAAACCACCACACAAACGCCTGGCAAGACACAGGAGGAACTGACGGTAGCTGTTGCCTTTGAAGAGCAGTAATGAACCATTAAAGTGGAGCCAGGCTGTGGCTTTTCACTTAATACACATCTAAGGCAGGTTGAGTCTCTTAAAGTAATGAGTTTATACTGCTTTCCTCTTTCCATTTTAAAATAAGAGATACCTGAGTTGAAAAGAAAAAAAAGGAAGGAATGCAGGAGAGTGATGGGGAAACAGGGAGGGAGAGCAGCTAGCTTTTTGTGCCCCCATCCCCCCTACAAGTCCGCTCCCCGACTCTACCCTTGCCAACTGTGGCTGTAACCTCTGGTTTTAGTGACGCTTCATAGGATAGGGCCGGGAACCTTCCTATTTGCCAATGATGTTTTCATACACAGTGATCAACCACTTTATCTAAAATCCATACTTGGGGTCCATGCCCCCAGATTGCCTCCAACAGAAGGGAAGCCCTTTTTAACTCCTCTGCTGGCATCCATCCATCACCAAGCTCCTTCTTTCTACCTCTGAAATATTCCTCAAGCCCCACCACCTTTCTCCTTCCCCAATCCCTCCTCTGTCCAGAAACCATCTCAGGCCTTGCTGAGAACACTGTTCTCCTAGCTCTTCGGCTGACCCCACTAGCCCACCCTCCAACCAGCAGCCCGAGTGATCTTCCCAAGATACAAATCAGATTACCCCCTGCTTGAATTGTTCCATCGGTTTCCCTCATGCTCAGAATAAACTACAAGTCCCTGGGTGACCTGGTCCCCACTGGCCAGTCCTATGTCATCACCTACTTTGCCCCTTCTACCCACCTCCACTCACCCTGCTCCGTTCACGCTGGCCTCGTGTCAGGTCTACGATGACATCAGCTCAGGCCACATGAACAGAGGCACGTTCACTGCCCAGTCACCTTTCCCTACAAGGAATCTCCTTTTCACCTTTTAGATTCAGCCTAAATGCCCTTGCCCTTGGAAGGCTTCCCTGCACCCACCTACAGGTGCTATGGATACCTGTGATAAATAGAATAAAACGGCCCCCAGAGATGTCTGTGTCCTAATCCCCAGAGACTGGGAATATGTGACCTTACCTGGCAATAGGTTCTTTTTTTTTTAATTTAATTTATTTATTTTTGGCTGCATTGCATCTTCATTGCTGCACGCAGGCTTTCTCTAGTTGCAGCGAGCGGGGGCTACTCTTCATTGTAGTGCACGGGCTTCTCATTGCAGTGGCTTCTCTTGTTGCAGAGCACGGGCTCTAGGCACACAGGCTTCAGTAGTTGTGGCTCGCAGGCTCTAGAGCACATGCTCAGTAGTTGTGGCACACGGGCTTAGTTGCTCTGCGGCATGGGGGCTCTTCCGGGACCAGGGCTTGAACCCGTGTCCCCTGCATTGGCAGGTGGATTCTAAACCACTGCGCCACCAGGGAAGCCCTAGCAATAGGTTCTTTGCAGATGTGATTAAGATAAAGGTCTTGAGATGGGAAGATAATCCTGGATTCACTGAGTGGTTCAGTGTCATCACGTGGGTTCTTATTAGAGGAAGACAGGAGGGTCAGAATCAAAAAAGGTGATGTGATGACAGATGGAGGATGGGGCCATGAGCCAAGGAATGCATGTAGCTTCTAAAGTAGAAAAGGCAAAGACATGGATTCTCTCCCTGGAGCTTCCAGCAGAAACCGTCTCTACTGTTAAAAACAAGACACCAGACCCCAAATGAAATCTCTGATGCTAAGCCCCGTATCACCAAACCTAGATTAACGTAATTACAGTTTCAGCTCTACCAGAAATGGAATCTTAAACCAGTCAATCAGGAATCACCTGATCAGCACTAGTTAGGTTATCTGCCTGATAGACTCCATGCCCTAAAGGAAGGTAAGCTTGCAATAACCAACTTGCGTTTTTGTCCAGGACAACTTCTTTGTTCCTGCTCCTTCCTACCTGTAAACATCTTCTATTCACAGCTCTTCAAAGCTCCTCTCTACTGCTACACCAGAAGCTGCCCGATTCATGAATCACTGAATAAAGCCAGTAAGATATTTACAATTTTACTCAGTTGAATTTTGTTCCTTAACACTGCTGACATCTTGATTTTAGAACCTCTGACCTCCAGAACTATAAGGGGATAAATGAGTGTTACTTCAAGCCACTAAGTTCATGATAATTTGTTACAGCAGCAACAGGAAACAAATACAGTGCCCCCCTGTATTCCTCAGACCTGACCCTCTCCGTATTCTCCAGGAACGTCCAGCTGCCAGTCCCAGCATCACTTATCTGAGGGTTTTCCAGACCTGCAGAAGGCACAGCGGAAGTGCTGGGAAACTAACGTGTCTGGGAGCTGGTATATAAACACCGCAACTCCCTCTCCCTGAAGGGGGCACATCTCTGAGGGGCATGCTCTACACGCCCCCCCATGGGTCCTCCCATGCTGGAACTTCACTTGCCCATATGGTAACTGGCTCAACTCACCCACCTTCTATGAGCTGTCTTCCCCTCCCTGTCTCACTGCCTCATTCCTCTTTATGTGCTCTCTAAAATCATCTCTCAAATAAATCACTTGCCCAAACCAAACCAAGTCCCTTCCTGACCCATTTTCTCTCTCATCACCCCCTCCTCTGCCCTCCCAGCGCCTAACACAACTGTAATCCCGTGTCTTCCGGCTGGGAATGTCAGCCCCATGGAGGCAAGGCTGTGCCCCTCTCCTTTACCATGTGTCACTGGAGCCTGGCACAGGGCCTGGTGTGCTGGGCACCCTGGATAAATGTTTGTCGAGTGGCTGAAAATAAATCAGCTTTTTAGATAAAGCGGAGCATCCTCCGGAAACCACAAGGCACTCACACTGCCAGCAGCCTCCTAACTAGTCCTTGGGGGCCGCTTTAATGGAGCCCAAGTTCCTGCTACAATTAGCGGCCTCCATTTGCATGCAAATAACGGAGATGCCAAAATACTCCAGGGAGTTTGTTCTCCTAACTGGATTAAATGTGCCCCCTGCAACTAGTACCTGCTAGTACAGACCAGGCTTCCTGACCTCTGTGGGTAGTACTAAGCCGCCCGGGCAGGGTCACCAGCTCCTGATGAGGGGCTCCCAGAAAGGTCTCTCCTCTCAGCCAAACTCCCTGGCCTGCCCCCCAGGGCTTTTCATGGCTTTGCACCTGCTGGGCTTGCTTGCCTCGACTTCCTTGTCCCAACTTCCCCTCCTCATTCCAGCTTCACCAGACCAGTCAGCAGTTCCCCTTTATCCTCTGCACCTTTGCACATACTGATCCCTCTGCCTGCAACATCATTCCTCTCTTTCTGACCCTGGAAAATTTATGCTCAATACTCAGCTAAAATGTCTCCTCCTCCAAGCAGTCCCTCTGTCCTGAGTCTGTCTCTGGTTCCAGCCTGTCATTCTGGGTCCACCTCTCTCATTGGCCTGGGAGGTTCTTGAGGGTGGGGACTGTGTCTGACACCCTCATGGTCGGCCGGCACCCAGTACCGGGAAGTCCTTTGGAGCCTCACACTTTAAAGTCCTGAGCCTCGGTTTCCTCAACTGGAGAATGGGATCATCACGCAAACCTCTCAGCACCGTGGGGAGAAGGAAATGAACGAGGCACGTGAAACCCCCCATGGAAGATGCACAGGTCAGGAGAAGCCACTGGCCACCCCTCCCCGCAGCCTGGGAGGCCGAGCAGGGCTAGACCCCACCTGGGGTAGGGGTGAAGGTGACACCTGTGTGCATCAGACTCCTGCTGGGAAAAAAGGCAGCAAGTACAAGTGCAGACCATTCACTCCTCCAGGCCACCTTACTCTTCCGTCCTCCCCGTGACCCTGCCAAGCCGTCCCTGCCAGGTTAACACTCGCTGGCCTCATACCACACCGGGCAAGAGACCAAAAGGAGAACTTGTCCCCAACCCGGGGCCAGCTGTCCTCACAGACGTCACAAGGCTGGGCACAGGTGAAAACTGAGCCCAAGAGTCACTGAGGCTCCTGCCTCCTGCCTGAGGCCTGGCCAAGACCGAGACAGAAGCAGGCAGGGCACCCCCAGTTCTTGAGGGCCTCCTGGAGCCACGAGCTTCCCAAACGCCGGCCCAGTGAGGTGTGTACCCTTAGCATCCCCACTCTACAGATGGGGAAACCAAGGCTGAGTGTCGAGTGATGTGCCTAAGCTTTCACTGATAGCAAGTGGGGGAGTCAGAATGTGAGCCCGTGTCTGTAGGACATCCCGACCCTCCATGCTTCCTAAACTTGGCGATTTCTGCTGGTGGTGTGTTCAGCCAGGGAACACCCTCCCCCACCCCCAAGTTCGCACTTTTGTTCTGTGTGTACAGCCAGGAGGCCTGGGAGGAATGGCAGATAAAGATGTGGGTTCTCACTCAAGGCCCCTGGGGAACGTCTGTCTCCACCAAGGTCCAAGGGCTCCTCCTCTCAGGACCCCAGCTGAGCTGCCCCTGTAGTTCACAAATGGAGGGGACTTGTACCAGAGGTTGAGCCCCAGTTGACCCAGCTGCTGCCTGGGGAGGGTCAGGATGAGGCCCAAATCTACCCTCCCACCCATGACCTGCATTTATTGAGTACCTACTGCGTTCGCCGCCCAGGGCGTGGCTTTCTGTCACTTCCTTGCATGTCCCTTTCATGATCCCACCTCCCAGACTTTGCACTCGCACATCCTCCCTCATCCTCTCAGCGTCACATCCATTAGGACAGAACAGGGCAGAAGATGGACACAGTCCTTGCTCAATCATCACATAGAGGAGGCAGACAATACACAGGTAAGCGAACCAATCGCTAAATAAGTAAATGTTGGGTGAGGCATGGGAGAAGTGACCTGGGCACCGTGTAGAGAGCACAGCCCATGGGGAAGTCAGGGAGGGCTGCCTGGAGGAGGAGGCTCCCAAGTTGAGAGCTCAGAAATGAGAAGGAGCTGCCATGCAAAGGTCTGGGGGAGGAGCATGGGTGAGAGGAATAGAGTGAAAGAAGGATTTGCCCAGCCCCTGCTCCATCAGTGTCAATCTTGGTGTCTGCCTGGCTCTCCACTATGCGACCATACCATCCTTCAGCTGCTGGTCTCATATTGCAAAGCCCTTCATAGTTTACAAGGTACGTTCCTACTCAGGAACTTTTTAGCTCCTCACATCTGCCCTGAGGAGCATAGATGAGGAAACTGATGCTCAGAGAGGAAAATGTCAGCCAAGGTCACACAGCCAGGTGTCCCCCTCCTGGTCCAAGCCCCTACCCCTCTCCACCTGCCTCTCCACCTTCTCCAGAGGGCAGTGGCTGGAGGACCCTTGCCCACACCCCTCCCAAGCCCACCAGCCTCCCGGGAGGGGAGGCGGTTCTGCACCAGCCCATATATAACCCACTCCACGCGCCTTCTCTGCATTAATAAATGGGGAACCAAAGGGTTATAAATCCTGGGGCTGCCAATGTCCCTGGGACCAGCTCTTTCTCTGGCCACGCACTAGTACTTTTTACAACCCATTAATTAGTCCCTCTAATAAAGTTTGACAAAATGATAACTTGCCCATAAAAAGTGTTGTCATAAATACATTTTCCCTAACTTTCAGCCATTCGAGCATGGCCACGTCATAAACCCTCTGCCATGGTTCGCGGCCTTATTGTCTCTCTGTATTTCTCCATCACCATGGAAGTTCAGCACCTGGGGCCTCATGGACCCCGGATAAGCCTGGGCCTGACTACAGGTCCCTGGCATCTCCAGGGAGACAGTCATGGGCAGCCCCTCCCCTGCTCCCAGAGCTGCAGTAGCTCCCACCGCCCAGGACAACGGTCCCCAAACTCCAGTCCCGCCTTCCTGAGTCCTGCTTCATCCACGGGGCACCTGAAGGAACAGTGTCTGGACATTATTTTTTCTTCAAATTGATTCCCTTACATAAATCTATTTTGCAAGAAAACTTTATATCATCATTAGAGGAAACTGGAAAAGCAGAATAACAGACCGTGAAGAGGAAATAAAGATAAATCCAATGAAACAAAAGGATGTCGCTAAGTCCCAGGCAACTAGTACTGCTTTTTGCTTCACACGCTGAGCCGGGGACCTGCCTGCTCTCTCTCTGAGGTAAGTGGGGGTCAGCCAGAGCTAGAGAGGCGCCTCCACACATGGGCATCTCGTGGAGACGTTCTCCTCAGTGTAGACAGAGGGTCTGAAAGAGGATTTCAGGCACAACCACCTTCTCCCTCGGAAAACATCTGTGGTTGAACCCGGTGTGCCACCCAAGAGGGGTTTCACAGCTCGGGTGGCACCCAGGTGGGCCTGGGGGTGGGAGGGGCTGGAGACCCGTCTGGAATCCCCAGGTGCATCGCCAGCCCACCGTATTTCAGATCAGCAACATGAGACACATTTTACAGAAAGTGGAGAGAAGAGCCATCATTCATATGACAGAGTAAGAACCCCAAGGTGTGGCTTGTGGGGTGCAGTCTGGAAGAGTATCAACGTTCACTCTCAATCCCCCGAAATCATTTGTCCCTTCCCTCCTCCCCGTGGAGGAGAATTTAGGACTACTCCTAAGCTTGCCATCAGATGAGCACTGACCGCTGACCTGCCTGGGGTCCCCAGATTCCAGGCCCAGGATCTCTTAGACCTCCCACACCCCCCCCACCATCCTGGCAGCAGGACCGGGTCACCATCTGCCTCCGGGCACCCAGCAATTCTCGCTCCTATCACCTAAGGTGAGGATTTGGACGTAGGGTTGCTATTCTGCATCTGTTCTGGCACCCGACCCTGCACGGAGGAGGGGCCCAGTCAGTGTTGCCTGAATGAGTGACTGAGGGACAATTGGGACGTCTGGTGATGGGTCATCCCCATTTCACAGATGAGCAAAGCAAGGCCCAAGAGTAGGAACGATGGGCCCAGGACCCCAGTGAGTCTGGAGCAGAGCAGACACTGAAGCTGCCCCTGCCCCTGCCCGGTGCTGCTTCTCCTGTGGCCACAAAAACCACCAGGACATTTTGGCTCCAATCACTGTCCACATCTTGGGACCCAGCCCCCTTGAGCCCACCTGGACAGGCAGGGGCTTCCTACTTCCGTGCTAACCTCAGAAATTTGCAAATCCACCAAACCAGCACTCCTCATTGTTAAACGACACTTGCTGACACAGAGAGCCCAGCCTCAGCCCAGGCCCTCACCCATCACAACAATGGCCTTGAGTTCTGTGAGCCACGTTGATGGCGGGCGCCCTGCCCATGCTTGGTCCAGTGCCCCAGGCGGGAACTGCCCATTTGTCACTGCTGAGCCTCTCAATAATCCTTCCCAGATGGGGTGACTCTGCCCATTTAACAGGTAGACAAACTAAGGCTCCAAGAGGTGAAGGCACAGCCCCAGCCCCAAACACATTGGTCCTCACCCCTAAAGGATAATCATCAGGGTTGGCCCTGTTCCGATAGTGTTGCACAGGAAGCATGACTTGTCTGCCACCCAATGCCTAAAATCCCACCATTAGTCTCACCCATTTGGTATAAAGCAACGTATTGCCTGAAAGCCTCCTTGGCATAGCAGCAAGGGAGTCTAGTACAGTAGAAAGAGCCTTGGATTAGGAATTAAAAGAACCAGGTTCTAGTGGCAGTTTTTCTATCAACTCTGATCTCAGCTGAGTCTATCCCACCACCTATCCTGGCCTCAGTATTCCAGGAGTAGAAACAGGGGAGGGGGTTGGACGAGAGCGTGGTTTCCCATGGTGTGCCCTGAGAGATGATTTTAGGGAGACATGTGGACCCAGCATTAAGAATTACCTAATGAAAACACTGTCTCCTTTCTGATCACTTCCCGGATTTCTAACAAGAAGAAAGTTTCAGTTTGGTGCTAATGTGTCTTTAACACCTCCCCTTTGGCTATCTCTCTTTTTAACAAAAACTCAGCAGGGCTGAGAGCCCTCTGCAGACTGCAACGCCTGGCTGGATTCTCAGAGAATTCGCTCTGCTCTGTTTTCATTGTATTTTGGTTTAAGGGTGCCCTCTATTTAGGGCAAGTGAAACGCACTTCCCGTTTACTACAGCAGTATAAAATGTCTTTTGTAAATACACTCCTTTGAGTTGAAAGAATGAATTGACATAAAGAAAAGCATTGAATAAATGGGAGCATTGGTGGATGTGAAATCGGGGAAACTAGCAAAGTGGCAGATGAGTGTGGATGTGGGGGAGACCCCGGTCCAGGGGCTCTGTTTGGGGCACATGGGGGCGGCCGCTACCTGGCCAGCTAGTCATGAGCAAGCCCTCGCGTGACAGCTTACAGAAGCCCAAGCATGGCTGTGGTTGATGCCACCCATGCCTAGTGACCCCACTTTATAGGCCCTCGTCCACAACCACGTCCTGTAAGCACCCAGCTGTCAATCACAGGCTGTGATGGGCATCTTGCCGCCATCATTGAACTGTGCCTTACTCCTAGCCTGGGAGTGGGGGAGCACATGAACCCCACCTGCCAGAGGAGGAAACTGAGGCTCAGAGAGGCTGAAGGACTGGCCCAAAGTCATACTGCCATGTATTAGTGTCCTGTGGCTGCTCTAACAAGTGACCACACACTTGGTGGCTGGACACAGCAGACCTCAATCCCCGCACACTTCTGGAAGCCGGAAGTCTGAAATCGAGGTATCAGCAGGCCCACAGGCTCTAGGGAGAAACTGTTTCTTGCCTCGTCCCGTTTCTGGTGGCTCCAGGGCTCCTTGGCTTGTGGCTGCATCACCCCAATCTCTGCTTCCGTCTTCCTGCGCCTCCTCCTCTGTGCTATTTCTTCTTCTTCTGAGGACACTTGTCATTGGATTTAGGGCCCACCTGAATCCAAGTTGATCACATCTGGAAATGCTTAACATAATTACGTCTACGAAGACTCTTTTTCTAAATAGTGCCATTCATTGGTTCCAAGGGCATCTTCTGGGGGGACTGCTATTCGATCCACTATAAGTGGGATCAGGATTGAGGCCTAGAATGAAGCCTCCTGGTTCCCTCCACTACACACACACACACACACACACACACACACACACACACACACACACACACACACACACACACACACCCCAGAGCCTCCCTCCCCTGCCCATGCCATCACGGGCTGCCTGTCCCTCCACCCTCATGCCCAGGGACAGGGGGCTCCGGGAGCAGCGGGGCCCAGCTCTCAGGTCAGCCTGGCCCTGCACAGGCCCATGTTCCTGTTTAATTAGGACAGAAGACTGAACTCTGCTCAATGATACCAGCGTCAACCCACCCACCTGCCTGGGGACCCACCTCTTTGAGGAAATTTGTGGCCATAATTTGGTGGGAAAATTCTGGTTACCAGCACCTGAGCTCTGACAATCACCCAGGCACATTAAACCCACCCGCTGATGCCCCTTGATGCCAGAGCCACCCTTACAGAGCCTGTAAAACAGGGGGTGGCAGAGAATGGGGGCCCTCGGGGGAGCCACTGAGCCCCCAGGACTGCAGCAGCCTCTGGGGCTGGGGACAGAGGCCTGGGTTTCCTCCCAGTGCTGCCTAGCTGGGTGAGCTGTGGTGGGCCCTGTGCCCATCCTGGGTGCCAGTGGCCTGGCGGCACCACGTGGTGGGGGGGCGTTGCATGGAGAAGCAGCGGCAGCGTCTCGGAGATGGTTAGAGATGTAGGAACTCAGGACCCCACCCTGACGGCAGGCCCGTGTGAGCACAGTCATGTTGGAGAAGCACCAGGAGAAAGCACAGGTCAGAGCACAACCCACACAAGCGCAAAGCGCCCAAGAATCCAGACACCCCCACGGCCCCCCCCCGGCCCCCACCCAGCTCATAGCCCCGGCCACACGCGTGTGGCCTCCCCTGCACACAGAGACACAGAACACTCTGCTCCCCACCTGGTGCACACACGCCCACCCATGTGCACTCCAGGCTGCCCACGCACAACACACACACACACACACATGCACCTGTGCACAACCCGTGCCCCACGCCCAAACGTCTCCCTGATGGTGGAATTTCAGGCAACCGAGGAAGACGGTCTGAAGCTTCATTCACGTGCATTTGTTCCTTCAGCAAATGTGTACTAGCCAATGACCAGATGCCAGGCACACACCGGGTGCCCTGTGCGGAACTGAATGTGGAGATGAGGAAGGAGTCCCTGGCCTCACTCATGGTCCCTATGTGTCTGATTGATGCAATATCAGGTGGACATGCATAGTGATGGGGGGAGGGGAAAGGGAGGGGGAAGGAAGAGAAGAGGAGGGGAGGAGAGAAGGAGGGGAGGGGGAGGGGGTAATCAACCCCGCCTGTGGGGAGAACGTGGACCAGAGAGACTTTCCAGAAAAAGACACCAGAGCCGGATCTCAATGAATAAGTAGGAATGTCCTTGGCAGACAAAGTGAGGAAGAGCATTCCTGGCAGAGGGAACAGCAGGAGCGAAGGCCTGGAGGCATAAGTAGATGGCTCATTGCAGGCAAAGGTGTGGGGTGTGTGCCATGCCCTGATGGGAGTCAGCCTCCCAAATAAGACTCGAGCCCTCCCATCCTCTCCACCCTCTGCCACGTCACCCCCGCCTCTCCCTTGGACCCCAGCAGCAGCCCCTCCTGAGCTCTTTGCTGGACTCCAGTCTTACTCCCTCCAGACCCACTCACCTCCGTCGCAGAGGCAGGGAAATTCCTAATATGCAGATCTGATCATATCACCCTCTGCATAAGCTCTGCCTTTGTTGCCCAGTGCCCTCAGACTAAAGACCAAACTTTCCAGACCCCTCAAGTTCTGGCCTGGTCTTGTATTCAGTTGCATCTGCCATGCTGTTTCCACCTTCCACAGAGCACACCTTGTATGTGCTGTTCCTTCTGCTTGAGAAGCCCTCTCCCAACCCCTTTCTAGAGTTGTCAAACTCCTACTCATCCTGCAAAACCCATGCTGGCAAAGGTCTCCTCATCCACAACACCTTCCCTGACCTTTCAACCTAAGAAATGCTTGGGAAAGGAGAAGTAATTAAGCCTTGGGGTCAGATCTTTAGTTGTTTCTCAGCAATTCAGACTCCAGGACAAGACAGGGACAGGAACGGGCACGAGAGCTAAGGTTCAAATACATGCACTAGGTGACTCCAAAACTTCTTGCAGTTTTTCTTTCTTCTTTATTTTTAAATTAGAGATTCATGTCTTAGAGGTTAAGAAGCTCAAAACATTTTCGGTGATAACCTTTCTCAGTGCCATTAAGACTGCCACACTGATTTGACTTTTTATTTCCTCAGACCTGAGCTTTTAAAAAGCTTAGGATAAATGAAATCCTATTTCACGAAGAAGATAAATATACAAAAGCCACTGCCCTGTGGCACTGACTAGATTGAGGACAGAGGTAAATAATACATAAATAATAATAGGTAAATAACAGCAATAATGATAACACAGGCTACAGTCTCCTTGAAGGGGTGTTGTGGACAAGATCTCTGACCACAAGAGAGGTTACTCAGATCCTCATAAAACAACCTCAGACCACCGAGGCAGGAGGCCACAAGCTGAACTGGGATGTGGGGAGATTCCAGAGGCTGATGGAGGGGGCTGTGGCAATCTAGGAGGACTTCTTGGAGGAGGGAAGCCTCTCCTCCCCTACCTCAGTGACCTCCACTCCCTCCTATGACAACAGATAGGCCTTCTGTCTGCCCAGATGGGGCCTGGGCCTGGGTTTGCTGTCTCCTGACCCACGTAAATCGCCCTCTGCAGCTAGTTCCAGTCTCTTGCGCTTGATCGAGGCAGATGCACTCAGAAGTGAAGTCCCAAATTAGGTTGTTTGGAATTCATAACCAGTGCGATTAACAGATCCCAAACACTGTTAATTATGTTTCCCATGGTCAGTGTACACAGAGGCTGATTGATCCGCCCAACACTGCCAATTATGGAGGTATCAAGACTCCTGGGGGGGGCTCCGAGCAAGGCTTCAAGCAGACCCACCAGCATGCCTTTGGGGTGTGGCGACAGCAGGGTCAAGCTGGCCAGAGCTGGACACTCAGACCCAGAGAGCAGGAGGCCGTGAGACCATGTCACTTGAGAAGGAGCAAATGTCCTGATTTCTGTGTGATCTACTGTGTGTGAGCATTAGAGTGTGCATGTGAGATGTGTGTGTGCAGGATACGTGACTGCAGGTTCACGCGTGCAAGTGTGTGCAGGGGCGTGACTGGAGGGATCTTTGAGGGCGTGAGTGTATGTGTTTGTGTCTGAGGACTAGATGTCACTGTGAGTGTGGGTGCTTGTAGGTGTGCGGACCAGGCTGAGCGTGGGAATGTGTGTGATATGTGTGCGTGTGAGTGTGGGGCCCAACCAGGAGCTCACAGACTACTGGGAGAGATAATGTTCGTGGAGTGTTTCAAAAGAGAGATGTATGGAGGGATGAGAGTGTGTATCCACTTTTTTAACTCTTCCTACTTAAAGAAAGTTCTTCCCACTTTCTTTATCTCCATAGCCCAGAGGCAAAGAACAAACTTCCCCCTGGAGAAACGAGCACAGAAAAGGGGGTGTTTTTTAAATCAACTTATTGGACGAATGAATGGGCCTTGGACATCCAATCCATGGATATCACTCAGGCACAAAACTGCCAATCCCATGCCCGTGGCAGACATCACTAATCAATCCCAGCATGCTTTGCCATGGAGCATTGATTTGGTTTCTATATTCTCAAGTCAACACCCCAGGTAGCCACCTCCAATCAATATCGACACAGAAGAAATGAGATTTAGTTGAACCTATCTATCTTGCAGATGAGGAAATAGAAACAAAAGAAAGTCCCGTGAGAAGTCCATATGGACCAGCTGGTGCCCTTTGGCTGCCTGATTCACCCAGCCTCTCCAGAAGCTCCAGAGAAGCCCTTGTCTGGCTGGACAGGCAGGGATGCCAGAGAGGAGCACAGCTGGGCAGCTGGCGTGGGCTCCTTGCAGCACTGCCCTGCACGTCCACGCTGTGATCGCCGCTCTGGCGACGTCCCTTCTGTTTTCTGTTGCCTGCTCCCCACAGCTGCTCTTTTGAAAGTCCTGCATGGGAAGCTGTTGATGTGTCTCTCTGTTCCCTTTTCAAACCATTGTCCCCTCATTGGCTCCAGCCGTGTTCTTCTCTTGGCCGCTTAATTAACAGTATTATTAATGCCAAGAGGAAAGAGTCACCCAACTCCTTTCTCATAGCAACTCATGCCTGTGAGTACGAGCTGCAGGCAGACAGGAAACAGGGGCTGATGCCAAGAGATGCTCCCCTCCCTGCCTCTGGGGCCCTTCACTTGCCAATGCCCAGCTGGACCACTTGGCCCCACCTCCCAGGGGCAGCCATCGAGGGTCAGGGAGGAGGTGGTTTGCAGCAAATCTGTCTAGAGGTGCCCATGCCTGGTTGATAAACCCTGCTCTGAGCAACGGGAGCAAGTTAAATCTTTGGGGAGAGGGGTTAGGGCCCCATCTCTGGGATGGGCTCAGAACCCAACAGTCATGCCTTCTACTTGTAAAGAAGAAGCAGAAGTAGATGGAAAACATGCACAGTCGCTGTGTGACCTTGGGCCAGTCCACCACTGTCTCTGTGCTCAATTTCTCCTGGGTAAAAAGTGTTTCCCACGCACGTGGTCCTGGGTTAAGCCCCCTATGTGCATTATTATGTCACCTATTCCCGTTCCAGTAATCTACTGCTACATAACAGATCACCCCAAAACTCAGTGCCTTAAAGCAATAACAATCATTTTGTTTGCTCATGAACCTGTAATTTGTGCAGGGCTCAACAGGTATAGTTCACCTCTGCTCCACACAGCATCAGCTGAGACAACTCAACTATGGGGCGGAGGATCAACTTCCAAAAGGGTTCACTCACATGGCTGGCAGGTTGGTTCTAGCTGTTGGCTGGAAGTTCAGCTGGGAGGTCTCCATTCCTCTCTCCAGGCTGCTTGGGCTTCCTCACAACATGGTGAATGGGTTCTAAGGATAAACATCCCAAAAAAACCAGGCACAAGTATCGATAAATGACATTTTGATGGCCTAGCCTTGGAAATCATACCATCACTTCCACTGTACTCTATTGGCTGAGGCAATCACAAATGCCCATCCAGGTCAGGGGCAGGGGACTTAGACTCCACCTCTTGCTGAGGGATTGGTGAGGTTCTCCAAGGGCATGAGAGATGGGAAATAATGTTGGGATCATCTCTGGAAAATATGGTCTGTCACGTCCTTCAAAACAGTTGTGAGGTAGGTAGGATTCTCATTCCCATTTTACAGATGAGGAAAAATGAGGTTCAGAGAAGTTAAGTAATTTGCCCAAAGTCACACAGCTAAGTGAGCTAGCAGAGATTTGAACATATGCAGCCTGACTTGAAAACTTAGGTTTTCAATCATTTTATTTTTCTCTTTAGCTGCAAAATGTTTCTTTCTAATAAAATCTTCTGGGGAAAGATCTGTGAAAGGGGGAGGAGGGAGGCAGTGAGGGGAGAGCTGTGATCACATTTGGTCTTTAGGAGGAGTCCTCTGGCCATGGTATGGGTGATGGATTTGGGGAGAGAGTGTGGCTGGACTGGAGGGGGTTTGGTCATCCTGGGGCTGAAAAGGACAGCACCATCAGCCCTTGGTGCTCAGTGGAGGCCAGGACTCCAGTTAGAGGATGGAGTGGAGGGTCCCTTGTCCTTAGGAAACTCCAACAAGACAGCCCCATGGATAGAAGAGATGTGAGGAAGAGCAGATGACTCATCAGAGCCCCACTCCAGGCTGCCAGCCGGGCTGCTCTGACGTCAGCCTGAGGCCTCTGTCCGCCTGATCATCACTTCCCAGGATGCCTGGGGTGCTCCTTACATGGTGGCTTTGACGTGAACATGTTTTAACTATAAAAAGAGGGGTTTAAAAATAGCCACCTTGTCACGAGGTGTAGGGAAGAGAGACACCCCCTCCCCACCCACAGGAGTGAGGTGGAAAGTCACCATCACGTGGCAGAGCTGTGCCCGTCACTGCCGCCCCCTCCTCACCACCCAGAGCTGCATCGAGGCAACTTTGCGGAGATTTACTGAAGCCCTGAGCTCGGGAATCTTCCTGCTGCTTTAGGCAAGTCATCCTGGGGATCAGTGATATGACGCCTGCCAGCTTCTTTCTCTCTCCTCTCAGGACTCAGCGAGGCTGAAAAGAAATGCCTGCAGTCATCAAGGGGCCAGCTGGTATCCAGGGGAGCCTGGAGGGTTGGGGGTGGCACTCATAGCCTGGCTCTGAACACCAGCGCACCTGGGTTCAAGTCCTCTCCCTCTCCCTTCCTTGCTAGGTGATCTTGCACAAGTGATTTGACCTCTCGGGGCCTTGGTTTTCACATCTGTAAAATGGGTCCCATAACACAAGGAGGCCAGAGAGGCATTGGCAGAGGGGGGAAGGGGATGTGGAGGCATCTAGAAGGTTGGAACTGGAATTCCCCACATCCATCACGCAGGTCCAACGAGACCCTACTTCCCATCAAGATACTCGGCAAAGAGCATGACCCATGGTGACAGCCTGAGCGCCTTCATGCTGCTTGATTAACGTTCCATTTAGTGAAATAAACAATACAATTACTCAACTCCTGCAAACTCCACTCTGAGTGGGGTGGACAGTCAGGACAGGCCTTCTGAGTCAAACGTGCTATTAATTAAGGCACTTAAGCGCAGCTCTAGAAACCTGTGTCATACCTTCTCAGCTGTTGGAAGGGTGGGTGTATGACGGGGGATGAAGACGGTATCTCGTGATCCTTCATTATGGCGCCCACAAAGAAGGCACAGCCAGAGCTGGCCTAAGAAAGATATTCTCCCCTGCTCCCCCACTGTTACTTCTTGTTCTCTTGGTCCCAATAAATCCATGTGACAAAAGAATGACAACCTCAGTGGCATCCAGTGCTTGGCTGGGTTTCCCCTCTGGTCTGGAGCTCAGCTGGCTGTTGGCTGATCTAGTCTGGCCTCGGTGACTCAGTTCTGTTCCACGTGACTTTCACGCTCCAGAAGGCTAGCCCAGGCTTATTCTCATGGCAGCTGGGCAGGGGTCTGCGAAAGAGTAAAACCGACAAATCCTCTTTAAACCCAGCTTGGAACTGGCATAGGCCCATTTTTAACACATTCTGTTGGCTAACACAAGTCACACGGCCAAACCCAGATTCAAGGGATGGGAAGAGACTCCGCCTCTTGATGGAAGAAGATGCAAAGCCACATCAGAAAGAGGCATTGATAGAGGAAGGGGCCTGGATAAAGAACTGAGGTCTTTTTCAATCAATCTAACAGCACCACCCACCCCGGTATAGAATTTACGTGCACCATCTTGGAATAGCACAGGCATCCCGAGTCTGCCATTTTCACACCATGTGACATTTGGTAAGTTGCCAGCCTCGCTAAGCCTCTTTTCCTCATCTGCAAAATGGGGATAAAAATGGGATCTACCTCATGAGGTCATCATGAGAACTAAAAGACGTTGTATTTGAAGTGACGGCCACACAGTATGTGCTCAGTAAGTCTCTGCTCACCATCATCAACACCACCCTCACAGACCAGTAATAAGAGGGTTGAAAACTTGACCTGAGTTTGAATGCTGGCTCTGCCACTTGCCAGCTGTGTAAACTTGGGTGAGTCCCTTAACCCCTGTGCATCTCTATTTCCTTATCTGTAAAGTGGAGTTGTTAATAAATACTACCTCCAAGGGCAGGGTATAATGCAATAAAATATTCCAGCTAGAGGCTTAGTTCAGTGGCTGATACAGCACTGAGTTCTTGGGAAACAGGAGTGATTATGATCATTAATATCTGTAAATAGGAATGTTAATACTTATCTCAGAGAGCGGCTCTGAGGAACGATGAGGGTAATGAACCATGGAGACACCTTGGAAGCCAGGAAAAGCTTGCATTTATCAACACTGTTTTAGTTTTATGGGACAGAAACACAAGTCCAATTAGCTTAAGCAAAGCAAAAGATGTTCTTGGCTCTTGTCACCAAAAATTCTGTGAGGACAGGTGTGAGGCAGACCTCCAGGATGCCAACCTCACCTGGACATTTCCTTTGTCTTCATCTGCTTCTCTCCTTACTGGTCACCTTCTTTCTTTCAGACCAAACTCTCCACAGAGCAGGGAACAGCTCCCTCTATGGAGGAAAAGGAGTTACCTTCACCCAGCCCAAGAGCAGAAATCCCAGGGAAGGCTCTGATTGGCCCAGTGTAGGTCACATGCCCATCTTTAGCCCAGTCACTGCAGTCAGAGGGTGGGATATTATGATTGGCAGCCCCCATCAAAAGCACGTGTTAAGAAGAGGAGGAAGAGATGCCTGGAAGGAAAAGGAAGTTGGATAAAACCAGAATACTTGCTTTGGCTGTGCTTGATACTCCCCAGTTCTGCCTGCCCCATTTCACAGAGAGAGTCCCTTAAGTTTAAACAAGGTCAAGGGACACAGGTCACACACTGGAAAAAAAAAACCCTCACTCCCGACACAATGTGATACTGTGTTTCCCAGAGGGAAGTCTCTCGTGTCTGAGCAGCCCTGCTCAGCACCTCACCCAGCCTGGCTGAATTCCCCTGCATCTTGGTCCCTGTCCACGTGTCCCTGGCACATTCACAGGATGAGCCGTGGCATTTGGTTCCTCATGTCTGGACCGGTTGCCACAGCCCAGTGCTGCCGGCCATTCTGCTGAGTCTTGGAGTTGTCAAACATCTCAGAAGCGATTGCCCACATATTTTAGGTCCAGCCAAGGCCGCCTGCCTTTGTCCAGCATCATTTGCTGTATATTCCAAGAGAAATTGGATCCACATGGACCAAATTCCTCTACACTCATCTCACATGGGCAAGGTTTTGGCACAAAAGAACTAAGGACTATGGAAAGGCTTCTTCTCCTTCCCTGGGGACCAGAGAACAGGCTCCAAAGCCAAGAGGATGACAAGCTCCCAGCCAAAGGTGCAGTCAATGCCTTCAAAGTCTAAACTCATATGGTCAGAGAAGGACAAAGGCCACAGATGAGGGAAACCTGTTATCTCGGTGCCCTGGGCTGGGGGAAGGCTAGGGCACAGCCTCTCCGACCTACTGCCTGGAAGCAGGAGGCATGGAGTCCAGAGCTCAGTGCTCAGTTGTTAGGCCAGCCTGGCACCCCACCCCAACTCTGCCATTCTTTAGCTAGCTGGCCATGGGCAAGCCTCAGTTTCCTCATCTGAAAAATGGGGATAAAAGTGATGTCAATCCCATACAATAGTGGTTTAATAATATCAATGAAGTGAGGAATATAAAAGTCAATGTCAGTTGATAGTAGTGTTTATGCTATTACCCCCACAATCACCACCACCATAGCCAACACCATCATTACCACCATCAACATCATTACCATAATCACCATCATCACCATCATTACGATCATCACCATCATAATCGTCATAATCACCGGCACCACCAGCACCAGCACCACCACATTATCATCACCGTCTCATCACGACCATTATTGTCACCATATCATTACCATCATCAACACTATCTTCATCACCATTACCATTAGGCAAAGCCTACTTGTCAGACCAGCTCTGCTATCTTCTTCCCCAAAGCCACCATCCTCCTCCAAGTCAATATCATTGTTAGACTGCCTACCTACCTCGTCTCACTCTGCCCAAAGCCCCTGCTTCTGCTCAAAGCCCTTCCCCAACTCCCATCAGACAGAACAAATCCCAAGCCCTTTTGTATATGGTACTGGGGCCCTTCCCCCTCGAGACCCTTCCCACTTTTGTCACCCACACCCTACAGTCCTAGTCACATCAAATAGTAACCCCTCTCTCCCAAATACGCCACACACCCCCAGGCGGCCAGGTCTATACCCCAGGTGTTCCCTCCACTCAGAATGCTTCTCCCTGTTCCCTGGCAAACTCCCAGTGACCTTTCTGGGATCAGCTCAGATGGTTCCTTCTTAACCAAACTGTCACTAAATTCTAGCCAGACAGCACTGCCTGCAGAAGGCTCTGGGCTTCTTTGTTAAAAAGGGAGATGAGTAAGAGGTGGAGAGAGATGTTAAAGACACATTCGCACCCGCAGGAGTCCTTCCCTGATGTCATGGAACTGGGAAGAAATAGCCGTCTCACTAGGGAATTCAAAATACTTCATCACATGTCCCACTGAGGGGACTGCACCCCACCCTTCAAGACACAGTGGCAGCTGTGACGTGCCCCACAGATGCTTCATGCAGGACTCTATCTCCCCAACATCCTCTGAGCAGAGCCAGTCCCACACTTTTAGAAGTTTCGCCTTATTTACGGCTGAAGTTACATCATTTACCCTTCTCCGAAGCAGACATTCCTAGTTTAAATCCCGACTCCGCCTTTTCCCGTCTATTTGAAGGACCTAGTCTCCTCAACTATACAGGGGTTGGTTGTAGCAAAGGACCTCAGGGAACCCTTCCTGTCCTGAACAGGGAGATGCAGGGTGTGAAGCTGGCAGACCTACCTGGCAGAGTTGCCCACCCTTAACATGAGAATAGGAGTTTCCCTGCCAGTTTGCTGGACGCGGCACGCTTTGACCTGTGTGGACAGCGGCCTCCACCCTGTGCCCAGCTCTCGTGGAGACTGAACAGTACTTTTTGAACAAGGAGCCTGGCACGGGGGAGCCTCCACAAACGCTAGCTGTGCATGACTCATGGCTCTTATCCCCTCTGCTCCAAGAGTGCAGCTGCCTTGGGCAGGAGAAGGGATTGGAGAGGGAGCCCAGTAAGGCTAGACGCCCAGAGGGGCCACACCCGATGCCCACTAGCTCCCCTGATGCTCCTTTAAAGCTGTGGCCTTCGTGACAGAGCATTTGGCTGGAGCCGTAAAAACTAAATGATTTCAGAGAAAATGCAAATGACACAGGAAAATGAGCTGCAGATGGTGCCTGCCTCCCAAAAGAGTGCCTCCCTGGCCCTCTCTCGGGTCCTACATCAGCACCCCTCATGCCCCCCCATCCAGCTGACCCACTGTGCCCCTCAGGAGGTGCCCCAAGGGGGCAGCCAAGTGGGGAGGGCCCAGCTGCCTTCCTGAGCAGAAGAGAGGAGGGAGGGGGCAGAGCTGCCTGTCACCTACCTGCTGACCACCTCCTAGTGTCAGGCCCTGCTCTGGAGACACCAGGAGGATTTAATCTGATCTCTCTGCTCCAGGAGGGAAGCAGAGACCCCAAAACCTCAGTGCCTCAGGGGACGACTCTATGTGAGGCTTGCCCATCTCATGGGCTCATCTCCAACCACCCTTTCTTCTCTCCTTCCAGTCTAACTGCCCTGGCCTCCTTGCTGTTCTCGCACACATCGAGCACTTCCTGCCTCAGGGCCTTTGCACCTGCCAGTTACTAGGCCTGAAAGGCACTTTCAAATCTCACCCCTTCAAAAGAACTTCTCTGATCACCTAGAGTAATCCCAACCTATCATTCTTTATTAAAGTGCACAGTTCATGTCCTTCATACCTGTTTTCACAACTAGTAACAATGTATTGGTTTGTGCTTACTTCCTACTTACTTGGCAGAACCAGGTAAGTTTATTCATCAATGTTTCCCTAGGACCCGGCACCATGCCTGGAACATAGAGGAACTCAAATATTTGCAGGAGGGAGAAGTGGAATGGTCCCTGCTTGGGGGCTTAAAGACACAAAGAAAAGGCCCTTTGAGCAGGGTTCTGAAGAATGAGTAGGAGTTCAATAGGTGGAGGGAAAAGAGGTAAGGAGGCAAAAAGGGCAGGGAGATGGGAGCATGCAGGCCTGTGACAGTGTGGCCTGGTGGTTCCAGGCCCACAGGGGAGCACCAAGTGACCTGGGCTTAAACCCAGTTCCCCCATTCACAATGACTTTGGGGGAGTCACTTCAGCTCTCTGAGCTCAGACTTCTCATCTTTAAGATGATGGGGTTCAGAGGATCTGGGGAGAAGACACACAGGCTTGGCCCAGCGCTTAACACACTGTCAGCTGGATAAGCAAAGTCACTGGTATTTTCGTGCAGGGACTCAGTGGAGGAACTTCTAGGCCCCAGGCCTGGGAAGGAAGGAAGGAAGAAAGGAAGAAAGGGAGGGAGGGAGGGAAGAGGGAAGGAAGGAATAAAGAAAAGAAAGAGAGAATAGAGAAAGAGAGAAAGAGGAAAGAAAGAAAGAAAGGAAAGAAAGAAAGAAAGAAAGAAAGAAAGAAAGAAAGAAAGAAAGAAAGAAAGAAAGAAAGAAAGAAAGAAAGAAAGAAAAAGAAAGAAAGGAAGGAAGAAAGAAAGAAAGGAAGAAAGAAAGGGAAAAAAAGATAGATCTGGCACATCTAGGCCATGAGCCAGGGTTGTCAGGGATCCTTCAGCTCTGTACAAAGAGCCAAGTTCCAAGGAGAAATCTTGGCTGGAGGCCTGGCCCAAGAATTGTCTGGGTGGGGGATGGGATTTAGAGTCACATGACCCCTGAGGCTCTCCTTTGGGGTCTCTGGCTCAAACCTCCTTCTTTGCCTACACCTCTCCTCCTCAAGGTTCTAGGCTTTGAAAGTTTTCCCCTGAAACCCTTGCTAACCCCTAAGCCTTTGCCCGGGCCATGCCCTCTTACTGAAATGCCCTTTCTTTAGCTGTTGAAACGCTCAGCAAATTCGCAGCCTGTCCCCAATGACACCTCAGTCAGATGCTGGCATCAATGTCCCACCCTCTGGCCACTTATCAAGGGGTGATCAGAGTTGTGGCCTCTGGTTTCAGGGTCTGGACAGGGTCTGGACTACACAGTGTCTCCAGGCTTGGAAGAAGGGCCCTGTCCCCAGATGGGAAGTTCCTTACGGCTAGGATCAGCACATAGTAAATAGTCAGCCAACATAATGAAGAAATAAGCAAGGGTTTGAAGTGCAGCAGGCAGGAAGATTATTGTCCTCTGTAAACTCAGTCCACTTCTGTCCCTCACCAGCACCCGTCCCCATGAGGCAAATCCAATCCAGCCATGAGGATGCTGAGGTACAGAGAGGTCCTAGTTTGGCCATCTATGACCTCATCTGGGTCCCTTCCCCTCTCAGGGCCTCAGTTTCCCCATCTGCAAGGGAAGCAGTGTCCCTGGAACAGGGCCAGCTTCACAAGCATGTGACGTGTACAGCCTACACACCCCACGCTCACCAGGGCCCCACGCTTGGTTTAATGTTTTGCTGTCGCCGTCTTAAAATTCTTCATAGTTTTATCTGCAAACGTGTTTTGTTAAGTGAAGTCCCATGGGACAAAGGAGAATGTGTGCAAGCAGATGAGATATATATAACGCATGTCCGCTGCTGTTTCTTGTTGCCCGGTACCCGTGTAGCTTTCACGATGCTCTGTGAGCACAGAACTTGGGCAGACACCCCTACATAATGGGAATTCAGTGAGAGACAAATCAAGTACAAGGTAAGCAGTTTGCATCTGAGATTGAGTAAGTGCAGGTGCTGCCAGCCCGGAGAAACGTCCCTTTCCACCAAACTTACTTCAAATACAGAAGGCACTAAGAAACACAGACAGCCAAGGAACACAATGGCATCCTTTCCAATTTGTGTTTACTGATGCCGAAAATGATGGCAAAGGAAGGAGAGCGTAACCCACAATTCCTCTTCATTTCAGTAAGCCTCTCTCCAAGGGGAGAGTCTTGGTAGAATGTGCGTGTATCAAGAAGTGAAATAAAAACAGTTGAGTTCCAAGAAAAAAAAAAAGACAGTTGAGCTCATTTTCAGCAGCATTTCCACAGTTCTGGTTGAAACAAAGTACACATGCATGTACCAAGTACAAATACAAATTGTGTAATTTCGATGATTCCACACGTGAACTAAATGCTCTTATATTTGTTCTTTGAACTGGCATTGCACAATATAAAGATGAGTGATGAAATTCATGCTAATAATTCAAAAGTTTAATTTTTCTTAACTTAGACCCACATTAAATAACAAATAAAAAACACCGGAAGTTGAGGGAGTCACCACAGAAGAAAGGGAGAAGCTCTGTATGTTAGTGCCTTTTTGTGTGTTTTTTTTCCTGCCTTTTGAAAAAGGGGCCCACGTTTTTATTCTGCACTGGGCCCCCCAAATTATGTAGCCAACCTATCCTGAATGGTCAAGAAGCCAGCCCAGCTGTGTCTGAGCTCATGGTCCACAGCCCTTGGTCCTCTATCCCCATCCCAAGCTGGCCTGGCCACCCACTCTTCTCCCCACTACAAAGGGTCAGCTGTCACCAGGACCGAGCTGACCGAGCTGGGGGTGGGAGGTGCTCTCAACCTGAGGTTCACCACATGGCCCATAAGTCAGCATTTCAGACCCCACAACCAGAGGATCAGGTCAGAGCATCTGGACGGGGACCTGGGCCTCTGTAGCCTCTTATATGTCCCTCTGCCCTTGCTCCAAGTGGTACAGCTGCTCACTGAAGGGGGAGACCCTGTTCCAAACCCCAGAGACAAAAGCCACTTTGTTTCAGAGTTTGAGCTGCTACAGGCCTAAAGCATCCAGCTCAGTAATTCAGTTTTCCGGAAGCCCTTCAAAGGAATCATTTAGCCCATTTTACAGGTGAGAAAACTGAGGCCCCAGAGGCAGCCTCTCCTGCCTAAGGTCACACAGCCAGCAGGAGGTCCAACAGGACTCAAACCCAAGCCCATCCAACACCCCAACACCCACACAGCACTCCTCCAGCCCCAAGTGGGGCCGGACTCTGGGGGCCGCAGACCATTCAGGCCCTGCCTTGCCTGCCATGAAGTGACTTCATGGCAGGCCTGTTCCCTCATCTTCAAGCTGACCATGACCATGGGGTCCACTTCAGAAGCCCATCACTATCCCATCCCCATGTCCACCTTTAACATGATACAGGGAAAAGATTCTAAGAAAATGTGAGTGTTCGGTGTGCCTCACACTGGCTTCCTCATCCGTAAACAAAGTGTGATGACCCCACAAACCTGCAGGTACCTGTAGACGCAGGCATAGCCATCACTCCCCCAGACCCCAGTGTGAGCTCCATGGGGCAGGGGTTTGCTCTGTTCCCTCCTGGGTCCTCCAGACTTGAAGCGGTGTCTGGCGCACAGCAGATGCTCAAATATTTGCAGAATGAATGAATAAATGAATGAGTGAATGAATTATAGCAATAAACGATCACATTCTGTTATATGCAATCCTGAAATCTAAAAGGGCTCTAAAAACAGAAAGTTCTTGTCGAATTCTCATGCCTGGAGTTCCCACTAATCCCACTAATGAGACTGTTCCAATGGTTTCTAACATTTGACTGCAGCCCCCCAGGCGTGTCACTGAGCATGTGATATAGGTCCTACTTTACCCAAATTTTCTAAGTTCTCCCAAATTCTAGATTTGGAAACATAGCTGGTGCCAGGAGTTCCACACAAGATGGTAGGCTCAGTATCTATATCAACAATATTCAACCCCTTACATTAGGAATGTAACAGCTACAGGTAACAAGCAGCCACTGTGGACTCTCGGCACCTCCCAGTCACCCATTCTCACAGATGGGTAAATCGATGCTCCCAGAGACAAGGTCTTCAAGGTCCTGCGGAGTTTGCATGGCACAAGCAGCCTTGTCAGCCCTTGTCAGTGGCTCTGCCCTCTCCCTCCCCTCCCCCTCTGCCTGGCCTGGGAGCCTCAGTGAGCCCCTTGTCCTCCGAGGGGCTCAGAACTCTTGAGGCTTCCTCCCCGGGACAAAGCCTGCTTGGGGTGGCTGGTGGGGCTCCGGAGGCACAGCCAGTAAGAATGTGCTCCCACGGGTGAGATTCCCGTGCGGTCAGGCTCCCCCAACACGGCAGGAGGGGCTATAATGATGGGACCAAGGCTGCAGCCACAGTGCTTGGTGACACTGATCCGCAGTCCCTGCGGCACCCCAGCCCCCCACTCCAGCCCCCATCCCACTGGCCAGATCTGCCAGGCTCCAGCCCCAAGAGGAGGGAGTTCCCACCTCCCACAGGAAGGCAGGAGGGGAGGCTGCCACAGCCAGAGCCAGAGCAAGGGGAGGCATGAAAATCAGGAGGCTCCTCCGCCCAAGCCTCTTCTCCTCACCTCCTGAGCCAACAGCAGTCAAAAGGATGGGAGATTTGACCAGGACCTGGCCTGGGCAGGGAACAGAGAGAGCACTGGTCCAGTGATTACTGCATGCAGGGCACAGAGCAGGGCAGGCAGAGCAAAAACGACCTGACACCTTAAACCTGAAAGACCCAAATTGGGCCTGTGCTCTGTCACTGGCAGGCTGTGTGCCCTCAGGTAAGTGGCTACACCTCTCTGAGCTTCATTGTTATCATCCATTAGGGGCTGGCCAATCCTGGCCCTACGCTGAGCATGACTAGGCCCCAGGATGGGGAGCTTGGCCCAGGTGACCTCGGCCAAGTGGCTTCACCTCTCTGTGTCTCGGCTTCCTTCTCTGGAAAATGGGGCTCATAATAGAGCTGGCCTCCTAAGCTGTTATTATAACTCATCAGTGGAAGTAAAATGCTTCGATCAAGCCCCTGCACATAGCATCACATGAGTGTTTCCTATTATTGTTCATTATCACTACCTCCATTTTGCAAAGGGAGAAACCAAGGCACATAATGTTTAATTCTACCACCAAGAGCAGCTGACAGGTACCGGATGCTTGCCCAGAGCAGCCTTGTGCAAAACCCTCTTACTGCATTTAATCCTTGCATCTCTATGCAGTAGGTGCTAAAATCAGCCCCATTTTGCAGATGAGGAAACTGAGGCTCAGAGAGTAGCCGTCAGCCAGGGAGCAAGATTTAGAGCTGATGGGCTGTCTGCCACCCAGCCCCTCCCTTCTCCCCGTTACCTCCCACATCATAGAATGAAGCTAACACCCCTATCTGAACAACAAAGGGGACAATGCCAGACCTGGGTTCCAGTTCCTCCTGGGTCCCCTAGAAAAATCCTCCCTAGAAAAACAAGGTAGTCATAGGACCTTGCAGGAAGGGGAAGGTTATTCCTGCTTGCTCAAATCCCTATAAAAAGTACAAATAGAAGAAGAGCCCCATCACCCCCACAGCCAGCCCCAAGCTCGGAGCTCTGAGCTTCCCAGATGTGCACCCAGCCAGCCACTCACCTCCTGGGTGATCTCAGCCTGCAGACTGCAGATCCCTAAACTTCACTCTCCCCATTTGTAAACTAGGAAGGATTCCAAGACCGCCTCTCAGGTCTACCTGAGCATTGAATGTGCTGGGCGAGCACCTAGGCAGTACTTGGAATACCGCGGGCGATCAATAACCCTTGGCTGGACAGGTTCTGATAACGGACGAGGGTGTTCCCCCAACTCCCACTGGAGTTCACCATTTTCACCTTTCCCCCTTTCTCTTTTGCTCTCAGGGAAGCCTTGCTTTGGGAGGTTCTGAGGCAGGTACTTGCTTAAGCCTATTTTTCAGATGGGGAAGCTAAGGCCTGGAGAGGGGAACCTTGGCTGGTTAGGGGGGAATTCAGCACAGGCTTCCTCGCACCATCTGTTCAAAGCACACCTCGTGCACCCTGCTGGACCGGGGCCTTCTGGTGGTTGCAGAGCAGCAGGCAGAATTGTGGATGGGGAGTCAGGCAGGCCTGGGTTAGAATCCCAGAAAATGGGGACAAGAAGCCTGGGCTTATGGTTGATGCTTGGGGAGTCCCCAGGCATGTGCTCAGTGAACGGCAGTCAGTATCAGCAGCAACAGCAGCAGTATTCGCAATTCCCTCCCCATCCCTGCAAGCCAGAAATTGTACTGAAACCCCAAACCATCAATACCTAAAGTTGAGCTCCCAGCTCAAGTCAAGGAGCATCACAGCCATTCCCTGGAACCTCCCCTTCCCTGCATCCCCAGACCCTGGTGCTGTCCCCTGGGGCCTGGCAACCTCTGCACACACAGATCTTTGTATCACTTCCATCGGCAAAATAAAGTGGGTTGAACGGCTGATAACCAGTGACGTTTGAGTGGAGCCATAGACTCAGAGACCCTGGGACACAGGTCAGGCCCAGGTAATAAGGTAGCAAGTGGGGTCAGAAGCAAAACTCTGGAATCCCAGGAGAGAACGGTGAGAAAAAGAGGATGTTTATTTCAGTTCTTGTCTTTTAATGTACCAGAGGAAGAGATTCAGAGGACGGGGACTAGTTTCTGAAAGCCCCTTGCTGTTCTGCCTCTCTACAAACTCTCGGCCCATCAGAACATTATCATCCTGGCCACCTCACTCTTCCTCCAACGTGCCAGAGATACTCCCACCACAGGGCTTTTGCACGTGCTGTTCCCGCTGTCCTGATATCTGCTTGGCTCGCTCCCTGACTTTCTTTGTCTCTTCCCCTGACCTTCTTCAGGGAGGCATTCCTAAGCAATCCCTTGTCACCCTCTATCTCCTTCTCCTTCCTCTATCTTCCGTCTCATAACAGGATTCATTTATCACCTGTTGTGGGTTTTGTGAGCACAGCCGTGAGTGGCCCCGGGAGTGTACATCAGCCAGAGTCAAGAGTCTGAACAATCAGCTCCCACCCCCAGACACTAGCCCCATTCCCCACCTATTAACCCAACAGCAGCCAAAGGCGAGGAGGTCTTCGAGCAAAAAAGAGGGAACCACCAACAGCGCCTTTCATTCGACCCATATCTAGTGCGGTTCCACTGTGTGCCAGGCCCCGTGCTGGCTGCTGCAGATACTGAGGTGAACAAAACAAACTTCCTCCTGTGTGGAGCTGCCCTGCCCTCCAGTTAGCTTGGGCCCGGGTCTTGGGACAAGGGACAGTTAGTGGCAGGAGGCAGGGAGGCAGGGTATTTGGTTCTGGCTCTGTTGCTGACCTGCTGCATGACCTTGAACTGGACATTCTGAGCCTCCGTTTCTTTGCATATAAAATAGAGAGACTGGGCTTCCTTGGTGGTGCAGCGGTTGAGAGTCCGCCTGCCGATGCAGGGGACACGGGTTCGTGCCCCGGTCCGGGAAGATCCCACATGCCGCGGAGCAGCTGGGCCCGTGAGCCATGGCCGCTGGGCCTGTGTGTCCGGAGCCTGTGCTCCGCAACGGGAGAGGCCACAGCAGTGAGAGGCCCGCGTACCGCAAAAAAAAAAAAAAAAAATGGAGAGACTGAGCAATGTTTCTGGGAAGCCTGGGGCAGGATGGCACATGAGGTGCCCAAATGCAGCCTTGAGCAATCCCCAGCCTCACAATGATGAAGTCACTCCTTTCTCAACTCTCTCCAAGCCTTTCCATTGGTGCAAGGAGTCTCAACATCTTTCAGTCTCCAACATCTTTCTCAGATGAGTTGACCTCATTTTCAAAAAAAAAAAAAAAAAAAACATGTTCTCAGGCCAGGCCAGGGGCCTTCATCAGGCAACAGTGACATTGTCCTGTTTTCAAAGTGTTTATTTTAGAATTATGGTAGGACACACTGATCCCTTTCTTCTAGAGTCCCTCTCTTGTCCATTCTTCAGAGAAAGCATACCAAAACTCCCATGTGACCCCCAGCTTAACATTTATCCATGTGGCAAAAGAGGGGCAACTAAATCAATAGAACAGAGGGTCCAGAAATAACCCCCCACATATACAGTCAAATGATTTTCAGCAAGGGTACCGAAACAGTCTAATGGAGGAATGGAAAATCTCTTCAACCAATGATGCTGGGACAATTGGATATTCTGGAAATACAGAACTCTTACCTTTGCCTCATGCCATATGCAAACCTCAATCAAAATGACTTCCCTAGTGGTCCAGTGGCTGGGGCTCCTCGCTGCCAATGCAGGGGGCTTGGGTTCAATCTCTGATTGGGGAACTAGATCCCACATGCCGCAACTAGGAGTTCGCATGCAGCAGCTGAGAAGCCGGTATGCCGCGACTAAAAATATCCCGCACCCAGCAGCAAAGATCCTGCATGCCGCAACTAAGACCCGGCGCAGCCGAATAAATAAATAAATTTAAAAAAATGTATCATAGAAAGCTCAACGTGAAAGCTAAATGTAAAACCATAAAGCTACTAGAAGAAAGCAGGACCCCAGGGAAGACACAAATGGCTCTCACCATAAAAGAAACTTGATAAAATGGACTTTGTGGAACTTGTGAAATTTGAAAACGTTGGCACTTCAGAAGACACTAGGAGAAAAACCACAGACTGGGAGAAAATATTTGCAGCACACAGAGAAGGGGTTTGTATCCAGAATATATAAAGAACTTTTAGAATTCAATAACAAAAAGACAAGCAACCGAATAAATAATTGGACAAAGGATTTGAACAGACATTTCACCAAAAAAGATATACAGAGAGCAAATAAACACATGAAAGTACATGAAACATCATTAGGGAAATAAAAATTACAACCACAATGAGATATCACTACACACACACACACACACACACACACACACACATTAGACTGGCTAAGTTAAAAAGATAGATAGTAGCGAGTGTTGGCAAGGATGTTACAAGGAGCTGGAGCTCTCAGATGCTGCCAATGGGAATGCAAAGTGGCACAACCACTTTGAAAAATGGTTTGACAGTTTCTTAAGAAGGAAAACATGCACCTCCTATATGACTCAGCCAAAAAGTTGTACACAAGTCTTCGTAGTAGTTTTATTCCTAGTAACCCCAAACTGAAACCACTGACATGCATATCAACAGGTGAATGAATAAACAGTGTTATATCCATACAATTAAATACTACTCAGCAATAAAAAGGAATAAACTACTGACTCATGCAACCTCAAAAGCATTATACAGAGTGAAAGAAATCAGACCCCTAAGAGTGCAGGCTGTTTGATTCTATTTACAGGACATTCAAGATTAAAGAACAGGCAAAACAAAGCAATGGTGATAGAAATCCGATCCGTTGTTACTTTAGGGGTGGGTTGGTGACTGGAAAGGAGCAGGAGGGAACTTTCTGGGAAGTGTGTCATAGTGTATAATATTGATAGAGTTTTGGGTTACACAGGTGTAGACACGTGAGAACACGTCAGATTACACACTGAGGATCTGCGCATTTCTTTGTACATAAATTATCCCTCAATTTTTTTAACTGTGAAAAAGGGCGAGTGGGGAACCCTGGTTAAGAAAACAAACCGAAACCTCCTTCCAAGCTGTAAAATGCTGTAGCTGCTGCAGCCAACAGTGTGACAGGTAAACACAGAGTTTCTATGACCAGGTAGTTCTGCTCCTAGGGAGATACCCAAGAGAATTGAAAAAGTACATCCACACAAAAACGTGTATGTGAATGTCCACGGCAGCGCTTCCTACAATAGCCAAAAAGTAAAGACAGCCCTAATTACCTTCAACTGGTGAATGGATAAACAAAATGCGGTATAGTCATACAATGGAATGTTATTTAGCCACAGAAAGCCGTGAACCTTGAAAATATTGTGCTAAGTAAAAGCAGTCTGACAAAAAGGCCACATATTATATGATTCCACTTATATGAAATGTCCAGAATAGGCAAAGCCACAGAGACAGAAAGTACATTAGTGGTTGCCAGGGGCTACCTAGGGTCATTGGGATTGACTGCAAATGGGTATGAGGCTTCTCTTTGGGGTGATAAGAATGTTCTAGAATTGGACAGCAATGATGGTTGCATGACATTGTGAATATACTAAAAGCTACTGAATTATACAGGTTAAAATCATTAAAATGGTGAGTTTTGTGTTATACAAATTTTTATCTCAACAAAAAATTTTTTCCAAGGTTCCTGGGATACCTCATCAGACTATATTATAATTGCCATATTAGGGTCTTATCCCCATCCTATGATACTTTGTTATACATGCAGAATTGGGTATTCGCTCCCAATCACTTCCGGGTCAGGTCAGCCCAGTCTGGTGACAAAAGCTTGGCATCTCTCACACCTTCTATCTCCTTTACAGTGCAGTTGTGGTGCCCCAAGTGGGGTCCTTCCTGCTAATTCCCTCGTCAGTTAGGGAAATCATGTTTTACTCTGGTCTTGGGATCCTTTTCCAATCTTTTTAAAAAGAAAGTGGGATGGGGTACCTTTTCTGTACCACCTCCCAGCTCTGGAAGGGCTGAGGGCCACCTTCCACCTGACTGCTCCTTCATCGTCCCCTGTGAGACAGACCCTCAGCCCTCTGGAATTGTCACGGCTTGGTGGAGGAGACAACCATTCCTCCAACCGGCAAGACACACCAGCCTGAAGCTGGAGTCCCACCCTGCCCTCCCCAGGGCCAACACACACCCCAGTGTTGCAGCCCCATCCGTGTCACATGATTCCCCCCTCGCCAACAATACACCAGTCCGTGGTCCTTAAAACTTTATATTCTAACAAATAAGCTGTTGACCCTTGAACAATGAGGGGTTTTGGGATGCTGACCTGTCCTCAGCCGAAAATCCGCATATAATTTACAGTCGGTTTTCTTTATATGTGTTTCCTCCATATCTGTGGCTCTGCATCCATGGATTCTACCAGTTCTGATCGTGTAGCTCTGTAGTGTTTACTATTGAAAAAAATCTGCATATAAGTGGACCCGCACACATCAAACTCACATTGTTCATGGGTCAACTGTATAAAGAAAACTTTAGGGACTTCCCTGGTGGTCCAGTGCCTAAGGCTCTGCACTCCCAATGCAGGGGGCCCGGGTTCAATCCCTGGTCAGGGAACTAGATCCCACATGCTGCATCTAAGAGTTCACATGGTGCAACTAAGAACCCATGTGCCACAACTAAGATCCAGTGAAGCCAAAATAAATAAATAATATTTTAGAAAAAGAAAACTTTAGAAACTGAAGGGAAGAAATTCAACAAAATTTCTGCCAAATTAGGGTCCATTGTATGTTCGGATGAATAAGGTGAACTCTTTTTCATCCTTCAAAATCCTACCTGGGCATGACCTGCTGGAGGAAGCCTTACCTATGCCTCTTACATGGGGTTCATGGATCTCTCAGAGTGACATTCATCCCTTGTACCACCACGGGTTATTGGGCATATCCCCCTCACAGTTACCTGTCAATTTACTCGTCTTGTTTATCTCCTCCCTACCACAGTTCCCCCCCCTGTAGACTAAGGCTCTGCAATGACCTAAGTCTGAGTCTACAGTTGCCAGAGTGAAGTTGCCCAAAGAGTGGCCCATAGGACAGCCAGAGCTTTTATAGGGCCTGTGAGCTAGTGCTCATAGTAACCTTCAAGCTAGATGTGATTTGCTCCATTGTAGACAAGAAAATGGAGGTGGGTTAAACCACTTGCCCACAGCCCACGGCTGTAAGCCGAGGAAGCAGCATCCAACACAGAACAGCCCACCTCCCAAACACTGTCAGCTGCGCCGTGAGCTGATCACGGGATGCCGTTAACAGTTTATGCATATAGAGCCCTCCCACGGGCTGCGTCCACACAAACCGTCTCCTATAACGACTCCATGAGTTACTCATTTCACAGATGAGGAAAAGCAGGAGCTGAGAGCCTACGAAACTTGCAAGAGGTAACAAGGCTTACTGGGATCTGAACGCTGGGACCCAAAAGAATAACCATCACACAGCACAGCCATCTGGATGGCTTCCCCCCCTTGCCCCTCCCCTCCCTCCTGCACCAGTGGTTCTCAGCCCCAGGGGTCATGTCCTGCACAGGACATCGGGCAATGTTTGGAGACATTTGGGGTTGTCCCAGGGAGGGGGGAGGAGAAGAGATGTTACTGGCATCTAGTGGGTAGAGACCAGGGATGCTGCTAAACATCCTACAGTGCACAAGGCAGCGGCCCCTCCCCCACTACAAAGACTTATGCAGCCCAAAGATCAATAGTGCAAACTAGAGAAATTCTGAGATGACCCAATTTAGAACAGCATCAACACACACGTGCGCGCGTGCGCGCGCGCGCACACACACACACACACACACACACACACGCACACACACACACACTACATCATCCAGACCCCCATGGAATTTGAAGAGACCCATGGAAGAAGGGGAGGGGGTGGAGAAAAAATGAAGCAAGCCCCGCCCACAAATGTACCACAGTCACCATTAACGTCATATTTATTGTTATTTAGCTGCTCAGGAAAACATATACAGGTATATACAATATGCATGAATACAGAAGACTGCACTTTACATATTTTTTTTAAAAAAGAAAGAAAAAAATAACACTCAATTTCATGAGCTATTGTCACAGTCTTCCAACCAAGCATTTCAGAAATGAATTTCTTTTAAGAGTCAAAAAGATTACAGGATTGCCTAACACACAGCAGAGTTAAGTTTTCATATTTTACATGTGCAATAACGTTTTCATATTCTTTCCCGAAGAGTTTTGCTATGCAGTACCGATTACCAGTGTTTGTGGAGTCTCGTGGGTTGGGTGTGTTTTTAATCTGCTTTTATTCTTTCCATTAAACCAAATTTAATGAAATAACATCCTTTTGCTTAAGGCTATTTTTAAAGCTGTTCAATTCTGGGGTCGTGGGGAGCGAGAAAGTTTAAAACTTCAGGGGTTTCCGAGGTTGCTAGGACCATGAGACGATGGCCATGTGCTGATGGACTCAACACAGGGCAAGTCAAAGACAGAAGTCAAGACACTTGGCTCCCCGGCCTTAAGCAATTAAGGAGAAATCATGCCTGTTTAAGAAATAAAAGGATGAAGCTCTCCAACAGCTGTACGTTGTGGAATCAGAGGGGTCGTGGAGTTTCGCTCAGACTATGGCTGGCTCTCCTGCAGCCCGTGGCGGCGGGGTGGCGGGGTGCTTTTCCTCACCTTTTCTCTCCTTTGGTGGCAGAACCCGGGGCTGAGTCAGCTCCCACTTTCTTCTCACTGATCAGTTCACACCACCTGTTTCTGCCTGCCCTCTGTGGGGGCCGGGGTCAACCCTGGTCAGACTGCCGGTGTAAGAACCTCGGACCGTCCAGACTCAGACCCGAGCCGAAAAAGCCAGCCCAAGGAAAGACAGGAGCGGGGAATGGAAAGAGACAGATTTTTCTGTACGCTCTTCTCCCTTTGCTGAAAAGTTCTTTGAAATAAACAATGTGAGTGTTGTACGGTGAGCCCAAAGCCTTCAGGTCACTTGCTAAAAAAAGCCGGGTCTGCAAACTCTGGGGACGTGGGGCGGGGGGAGGATGGAGGGGGCGCAAGGCTCAAAATGCCACATTTAGCAAGATGCTTGTTCACAGAAACTGAAATCGACTACAAGAGTTACTGATTTGGGTGAAGTGATATCAGTCACTTCTTGTCTGGCCCACCCTGGAATCTGGGTGCCTCCCACCACCCCCATGAGTCACACAAGCCCTTGGGAGTCATCAACAGCACCCAAAGGTGCCCCCCCCAACACTGGGCCTCCACTGACCACCGCCCTGGGAGGACCAGGTGACAGGCCTCAGATGGATCCAGGAGCCCTGCTTTCTGCTGCCCTGCTCACCCAGCTGCTCCCACACCTCCGCTCAAAGAAGTTATTCCTTCATGAGATGCACAGGACGTGGCCCTGGTTTTGCAACAGGCTGAGATTAAATAAAAAGGGGGAGGGAGGATTCCTGGGTTTAAAAAAAGGCCCAAGAATCAAAGTCACTAGTTCCGGTTCCTTTCTCCCTCCTCTAGCCCTCAGGAGTCTGCAAACCCCTGCAGAGAATACACACAGGCTTGGAGGAGGGGGGCTTGGTAGGCAGAGCCTGGGGGCTCCTTCACTCAACAAGCCCCTCGAAAAGTGCCGGCGAAAGCCTGGTCCTTCCCAGGGATGGGGGGCCGCCCAGGTTGGAGATGGAACGGGAGAAGTGGGGGAGATAACCCAGTCCTGTTCCTTCTTCCCCCAATGCCTGGCTGGGAACAGATGTCAGGAAAGGTCAGGGCTAAGAATTGATCCTCAACTCCAGCACCCAAGACCCAGCTGACCTGGCCGTAGCAGAGCCGGGAGCCTGCAGCCTCTAGGGGCTCTGCAAGCTGGACAGGCACCATCCCCACGCGGACGAGGGCTGCTCGGCACAGCGTGAAAATTCAGAGCCTGGGCGTTTGTACAGAGGCCCAGAAAAGGAGAGAAAACACCACTGTTGAACATTCCGGCTCCTTCCCACAGAGCGGACTGGATACGTCATCACCTCCATGGCAGTGAAAGGCAGCTTCCAGCAGAAGAGAGAACGGAGCTGAAGGCTGAGGGTGTGTTTGTGGGAACGAAAATATATCTCTCTATTTTCTTAGGGAACAGACAAAACAAAATCCCAGGCGGAATACCTAAGGGGGGCATTAATTGTTTGGCTCCAGCCTGACTGATGACAGTTGGGTGTCAATATATAATATTGTGATGACAATTTGACTCTCACCCGGCAATATTCCAGAACTACTAGTCTCCAGGATTTCCATTTTAATAAGCAGTGAACAAAGCGAAAAGGAAAAAAAAAAAAAAAAAAAACAGGCAGTGGGGAGGGAGGTGGGGAGGAACAAGACTAAAAGAGAATAAAAAAGGAAAGCAACTCTTGTCTTATTATGAAATAACAATACTTGGACATACAGCAGCACGAAAATAAAACAAGGAAAGAGGTCATCTAAAAAACGTATGCCAAGATTACAGAAAAATGGGAATTATCTAGCAGGAAAAAGGCTTCAGCAAAAGTTTGCTAACTGCAGAAGGGTTAACACTGGTAACATACCGTGGCAGACAAATTTCTTTTTTAAAAAAATTTTTTGAGGTTTTTTTTTTTTTTCCCTTTAAATTAACCCTTTCCGGTCCATATGCCACTAAGCAGGTACCAACCTAGAAAAAAAATCATCCACTCAGCAATAGTGGCCCTTTCAAATTAACAGGGCGGGTAGGGGTGGGGTCAGGTGGAGGGGGGAGAGGGGAGAAAAGGGGGAGGGAAGGGCCTGGTTGGGGAGGGGGTATTTCTTGTCAATTCAAGTTAGGGCGGCCACGAATGTCCCGAATCTGTTGGAAATGTCGGAGTGCAGGGACCGCCAGGTGGGCACGGAGGCTCGGGCCTTGGCATCGCCCACGTCGTCTGTGCAGTGGACAGACAGGCACTGCAAGTGGCTGCCGGGCTGGGTTGCCGAGGCCTTGTTCGGAGGGAGGTCGTGGGCTGCAGAGAAAGGAGGAAGAGAGGACGTTAGCTGTGTGCTTGACTCTGCAGGAGGCCCTAATGGGGGTAAAGTGGCAGAAGCAGAAGAGAGGCCATGTCCAGGCCCTCTTTTCATGCCTAAAGATGGTCTAAGGAGATCTAAAGATGTTTGGTTCGAATCCTCCTGCTGTCACCTCTGACTTGGGCTGTGAGACCTTAGCTAAGGGAAGACCTCCTGTTGGGTTTGTTTTTCCCCTCCCCCTTGGGAAATAGGAGAGTTAGGCCGGATAAACTCAGGGTTTGCCCATCTCTGATGGACTAGAGTTCCCCAAAGATTAACTGGACCTGAAGTTAGTTGGGAAGGCTTCCTGGAAGAGACACATCCAAACTGGGCACTGAAGGATGTGTAGGAGTTCATCAGATGCAGTGAAACGGAGGAGGGGAGGATTGTCCAGGTCTCGAATACAGCCCATTCTCTTGTCATCCTCCAGACAGACATTTGCTAAGGGCCTGCTACGTGCTGGTAACTTCCTTACACAGTGCCAAACTGCTCAGAGCCACAGAGACTAAGAGTGTGGACTCCCCAACCACACCAGTGCCCTTTGCCCCTCCCCAGCTGCTGCATGAAAGGACTTTAGGTGATAAGGGTGAGGGAGTCTATTCCTCTCCTACACCCTCAATGAAAATCCCCTAAATTTCCTTCTCATTCAGTCACACAGCACCAGAAACAGCACAGACCATAGTAATGTTTGGATTAGACTCACTTGACAGAAAAGAAATTTGACAGCCATTCACACCTTAGCACGAATTATATTAGAAGAGAACAAGGAATCGGGAGTCCTGAGGCAGGGAAGGAATGGAGCAGTCATTTCAGAGGACTTCTAATTTACTGCTGCCCAGTGACCAATAGTTCTGTTCTGAGGCCTACTGAATCATGATTATTCTCATTATTCCTTTTTCGGGGCCTGACTCTCAGAGAGGCAAGGTGACCTGCCCAAGGTCACACAGCCAGGATGGGACAGAGCTGGGTTTGAAGATGGGCTGATGGTGAACTTCTGACTCAGCAGAAATGAGAAAAGCTGGAATTGGCGGTGGGGGCTCAGCTCCGGCCGAGGGAGCACACCCAGATACTGAACTCCATGACTGGCCCGCCCTCCTCAGCACACTGTGCAGGCCCAGCCAGGGCCTGGTGCCAAGCAGGAGTCACCCCGCCCATCCCGCCCTCTGGGATCCGCCTTGAGGCTTCCCCCAAGAGCTGAGCCATGGCCTGCAGAGAAAATCCTCTCAGAGGGATGGGCCCAGGCAACCAAGGCCAGGTGTGACTAACTGGGTTTGGGGTCCCCACCCTGGAGCCCCAGAGACACCCAGCTTTGGGACCTGCATTCTTGGGAGGAGCTGGGGCTGGGAGGGAAGATTCTCTCCTTTGCCTCTTCCTTCCTTCATTCAATTAATAAGCTGAGTCCCTACTGTGTGCCAGGCGTGGTGTAAGCCTGCAGATTCCAGCAGGAAACAAGGCACAGTCTTCCTCCTCCTCCTGCATCTGACGGTGAAGCTGGGAGACAGTATCGTAGCACAGTCATCTTAGAGTCACAGACTGCGGCTTGAATCCAAGCCCCACCACTGGGTGGATGGGATCCAACAATCTCCCTCTCTGAGCCTCAGTTCTATTCACTGGCAAAGTGGGGGTGATGCTGAATCCCTTGGGGTCTTGTAACAGATGTCCTGGCATACAGAGACAATCCCAGACAGGGCTGCTGGGACTGTCATTCATGTCTGAGGTAGGGGAGGGGAGTCAGGAGGTGAGGGGTCCTTGCAACCATCTAGAAGCCTCCAAGCCTTGTCCCTTCCTTGAGTCTGGCCAGCTGGGCATGTTCCTGCCCATAAAGCTGGAGTCTTTGTACCCATTTCATGGATGGGGAAGCTGAGGTTCTGAGCCTGAGGTTCCCAAGTTGGTTAGAGGTGGTGGAGCTGGGATGCTGTGACCCCAGCTAGCTAGAGATACCAGACTCAGGGTCCCCTCACCCACAGTGGGCCCTGGACTCCAGCCATGCTGATGTACAGCCCTCACACCTCTGCTCCTGAGCCCACGCTTGCCTTGCTCCCAGTGACACCCTGCTGCTTAACACCTGCAAAAGGAATTTTGTTCTGAACATTGCGAGATCTAGATTGGGGGAAGGAGTAGCATCTGTCAGAGAGAGAGAGAGAGATTCTGAAAGGAGTTCCTTATTTCACTTTACACACATTATTTCAAGGAGCCAACGCAACAACGCTTGTGCCCATTTTACAGGTAGGAAACCGAGGCCCCTTGCCAAAGTTTGCAAGAGCTAAACAAAGACAAGACCCACACGTGAGCTCCTGACACCCGGCTCCCTTGCTCTGTGGCTGAAGCACCAGGAAGGTAGACACTGGAGGACTAAGACACTCATGGGAGCTGGGTTTGTTCAGCAGCGGCTCCAGACTGCTCCAAATGGCCACATTTCCTAAAGATGTTTTATTCCCAAGTTACAGACGACTCAAACGCATGCCGCGCGCCAAAACCACAGACAGCTGCTCTTCTTACTTGGGGTGGATTTAATGAGGGCATCGCAGGCACACAGTTGGACACTTCCGTGTATTATCTAATTCCATCCCCCAGCAAGCCCGGCAGCTGGGTGACCCTTCTCCCCACTTTAGAGCGGGCATCTGGGGCTCAGAGAGGGTGAGGGCCTTGCCCCACATCACAGAGCATGGGCACAGGATTCCCCAGCCTCTGCCTGGAACAAACAAGCGAGTCTGGTATCCATGGGGAATGTTTTTAGGAGAGAATATGACTCTTCAGTTCTTGACAACCCAAGCATGACCAAACTCATCCTCCCGCAGGATTCATTCCAGCTGGGGGAACCCAACACACCCTAGGACTGCGGCTCCCCTGGGCTGCCGAGTGGCTGCCGATAAATCAGTCCCACGGGAGCCGCCTCAAGTCAGGGCCTGCCCCGGCCTGGCCCAGGAGAGGCCCTCCATCCCCACTACTCAGGGCAGCAGGCATGCCAGCCCCCACACCAGGACCCAGAGATAAAACCGCCCCCTCGCCCAGCTCCCAGGGCTGGGGAGACCCTGGAGGTACTCAGCGCCCGGCACTGGCAGACACCACAGAACCTGAAGGGTGTTGTCCTGTTTTCCACTGTTGGCTGTCAGCCTTCCCTATCAGACTGTGGCTGTGTGGGGGAGGGGCAGATTTCGCCTGTTCAGCTCAGCTGGGGCCTGTGCATTGACTGTGAAGGGCTGCTCAGCCCTATTTGACAGATGGGAAGACTGAGACCCCAAGGGACAGGGAGCTGCCCAAGGGTCACCCGAGGCCAGGTCACCAGCTTTGGGACCAGCCCTCTCCTGTTAGCCCAGGATTCCTCGCAGGTCAGGCCGAGGTGGAATCCCGGGTCCCCCAACCTCGGCAGCTGGCCCCCATTTCCTCATCTGTAACTTGGGGATGGCGATTCCCATGGGCCTGGCTCAAGGCAGCTGGGGGAGACCATACAAGAGAAAGAGCCGATGACGCCCTGCCTGTGGGTGGTCAGTTCCTGAGGCAGGGGTGACATTGACTCAAAATGTATAACCATGAGGTGCCTCACCCCGGGCAGCACAGGAGCTGAGATGAGAGGCTTCCTGGCGTGCCTGCCCAGCAAGGAAGGACCATGGGACTGTTTTTAAGGTCATCCCCCTACTGGCCAGAACAGACCACCTGAGTCCCCACGCACAGGGGCAGGGCCTGGAGCTGGGATACCTCGCTGTCACTCCCCACAGAGTCTCTCCCCGCCCTTTCTCCACGTGCACAAGCCCTGGCTGACCCATCCAGCCCCTTCCCAGAACCCCCTTGCTGAACGCTGCAGACTTGGTATCATGCTATCCAGGTACAGGCTGCTTTGGGCTCACCCTGCCACCAACATGAGACCACATCAGATTTTGTCTTCAGTGCTTCCCTATCCACAAAGGGGATAGTAAATTCCACAAAGGAAAGGAAAGAACCTTGAGCCAGTGCCCAAAAAGTGACCGCGTGGATAACGGATGGAATTCCACCCCTCCTACGGGTTCCACAATGATCATGCCTACCGTCTGGGGAGCACGGACTCCCGTGCATCACTTCAGCTCTCAGAACCTCAGTCCTAGGAAATGGCGGAAATAATAGGACTGGCCGTCATGGAGGCAGTTACGAGGATTAAGTGAAATGATCCATGTAAAGTGCTTAGCACACAGTGCACTCCCACCAGCACCAAGAGGACTGCCCTGTGTGGTTGTCCACCAGCCTGCAGGGACCGGCGGGGCTGGGACGGCTGGCTGGAGTGCTAACTGGGACGGCTGATTGACCCTTTGGCTGGCCACGGCTGAGGTAAAGGGAGAAGGGAAAAGATGTGCATGTCTTTACCTGGGGACATCTCATTGTTAATTTCATTTCTGGAGGTGCCGCCCATGGAGGGGGCTGAGTTTTTTTTAAAGTCAGCAAAACAGGCCTTGTCACTGCCTCGCCCTGCACTCAGTATGCCCGGGAATGGGTTCCAGTTTGGGTGGGCCACATGCTCAGGCATCCTCAGCTCCGGGGGGGAGGGGGTTGGGGTCGCTGCCGCCCCCCACTCCAGCAGCTGAAGTGCTGCCTTGGCGGTACGCACAGCCACCACTCTGTCCCCAAACCCTCAGAAAGGGGACTTCTGCCGGGCCACCTCCTGTCCCTCTGCCCCCCAGAGGGAAGGCCAGATTATGGGGGTCAAATGTGGGCTCCAAGTTGCACCCAGGTCAGGGGCTCCCTGGGTGCTAATCCAGGGTATAACCTGAGCAAGGTGTTAACCTGGGCTGTAAAATGGGAACCTACTTCACGGGCTTGGAGGACGATGAAGTGAGATCACATGGGTGAAAACTTCAGCACACGATGAGCCTTCCGAAGAGGCTAGCCGCTCTCAGGAGTCTTGTGGTTGCTATACTTCAACAGCCCAGGGCTTTGGGGGCAGGCAGAGCTGATACTGCCACACACCCGCCCTGTGCGTGGGGCAGTTTCTTCATTTCCTTGGGTGCCAGGGGCCTGCCCCACCCCCTGCCCTCCGAGGCTGGGAGGCCCCCCGGGGTGCGATCCCAGGCAGAGAGGAATTAGAATTCCGTGAGTATTTTTAACCTGAAGCTTATGTAAGGAGCAGTGTGGGCCCCAGAACACAATAGCGAATGACTCTCACAGGCTCACCCTCGCCAGATTCCGACAAAGGGAAATGTATTTTGGTTTTTCCTTTATTTGGACCTGGCAGGGGGTGTGGGGGGGAAGACACTGGTGTCTGTGACAGCTGCCACTCAGCTGGGGGCTGGGCCACTGGGCCTGGAAGCAGAGGCAGGCCGGCCGGCCTGGAAACCACAGGGCTGAGCCACCTGTTCTCGGCACCTCTGTCCTGCAGCCCGGGAGTCCCTTAGGGCCCCCAGACACATCCATGTCCCCCCAGAAGCTCCTAGCTCCTAGCCCCCATCTCCAGGAAAGGCCGGGCCATCACACCCAGGCTGGCTCTGGGCATCACGCTTCCCCAAGCCTAGAGTCGAGCACCAGGGAGGGGAGAGCCTGCCTCCAAAATTCCTCCACTGCTCTCCCGCCCCGTTGCCCCTACCCTGGTCCAGGCCCCCACTCCCGCCTGCAGCAACAACCTTGCTGCTCTCTCTGCTTCTACGCTGACCCACACGCCCATCTTCCACTGTGAGCCGGGTGAGAAACTCTGAAGCACCAACCAGAGCAGGCCCCTCTCCTGCTTAAAACTTCCATGGCTCCCCAGTGCCCCCAAGATAAAGTCTCCAGCTTCCCATGACGTGGTCTGCTTCCATCTTGGGCCTCCAGCCTCACCTCTCAGCTATACCGTCTCTCAAAGTATATCGAGATCCTTCCCACCTCCTGATGTTTCTTCCGCCTAGAACACACTCCTCACCTCTGCTGACTCCTACCATCTATCTACCTGGCTGTCAGCCCCATGGTGATGTTTCTCCAACACCCCCCGCTTGCAAATGGCACCCCACGACCAGCCACCATAATAGTAATGATGCCACCGGCGACAGCCTCACTGGCTACAGGGAAGTGCTGACACATCTCCCCGGGCAGAGGGGGAATCCTGAGTTCCGAACCCCTTAGCAACAGGCCACCAAAGATGGAAGACATCATGGGGAGACTTTGGAGTCAGATGACCGAAGCCTGTAACTTGGTCCCTGGCACTTTTCCCAGCAGGGCGACTTTGGGCAAGTCACTTTTCCTCCTTGAGACTCAGCTTCTTTCCCTACGAAATAGGATAAGGTCAGCACCCGGGTCCTCACCGAGTTCTGTCAGGTTCTATCAGGTAAAGGCCACAAGCAATCAGAGCAGGAGTAGAGAGTCTTGTCGGTGGTTAACAAAGTCCAAGGCTTTTTTAAGGCAACACAAAGGCCCATCTCCTAGAACCCACCCCTGGGATGTGGGGGACCCAACCCTAGTGGAACTGGTCCCCATACCCCAACTGGAACTCTTTTGAAGAGCCTCACAACCCCAAGGAGGATCCCGCCTTGGCTGCCTGTCCACGCTCAGTCCCTGGGTCGTGTCCCCTCCTTCAGAGAGCTAGACGGGGTCTGGGGGACTCACCGGCTCTAGCCTCAGAGGCAGGAACAGCGACTCTAAGCCAGATGTCAGACAGCACAAAGATGGTCTATAACGCCACCAACCGTGCAGGAAGACGGCACACCCAAATTCCCACCCCTCTCCTTCCCCATACCCGGCAGCTTTGGCATGTTCAGAAACCTGGACTCAAATCCTCCCTCCTCCCTCTGAGTCTCAACTCTGCGCTTCACCAGCTCCATGACCTTGGGCAAGCTCAGCTTGCTGAGCCTCAGTTTCCCCACCTGTAGAAGCGGATAACATTCCCACCAGTAGAGATCACACAAGCCTGGCCTGGATGGAGACCCTGAGAGCAGACACGCCCACGGGGCTCTCCGAGGTCTCTCCGGCCCTGGCATGCGGTAGGCACCTGATAAGGATTTGTGAAATATGTGGATGAAGACTCACATTCTCATCCCAGCTCTCCACCTGCTTGCCGTGTGACCTTGGGTAAGTCACTCCCCCTCTCCAGGCCTATCGGGTCCTCTCAGAAATGAATGGTGGTGAGTAAATGTACAAGCCCCCTGAATCTTTCTATCCCTTTGGGGTGACCGGATTTTACATTCAAAGAAGGCAGGAGGCTAAGGCAGGTGCCCTCCCAAAACAAGGGACCGTAAGATACACTGACCTCAGGCTCCCTAGGGGGCCGGGCCTTGGCCGATCTCATTGGACCAACACAACACCCAGGCAGAGAGGGCATTTTACAGGGGCGGAAACCGAGGTTCAGAGAGGGGACGTCACTGGCTCACAGTCACACAGCCGGCCTGTGGCAGAGCCAGGGTAACTCCCAGGTCTGTCTGATGCCAAAGTCACAGGAAAAAGTAAAATGTCGCAGCCAAATGGCAGGTACACCCAGTCCCTCCTCCTCTCTCCAGCTCTCTCGTTCCCACCCCCCTCGCCTTCTTGCTCAGCCTCTCTTTCTCTTGTTCTCTCCCTCCCTCTTTATCTTTTCCTCTCTTCCTCCCCCTCCCCCGCCCTCCCTCCCACCCTCTCTCTCTGGATCAACACTCCTGCTTTTGGGGAAAGGGCCCTGAAGCACACAGATGGGGTGAGAAGGACCCCAGGTGACACAGCAGCCGAGGACAAACCCCGAGGCCCCGTTCAGTGCTTTCTCCATGGACGCTGCCCGAGCGTTTCCACATTGGCCCCATCAGATGGGGGCAGCACACGGCACACGTGGGGGCTCCTGAGGGGCTGGTAGGGCCCCCACCAACCATCGGGAGGCCCCACGAGGGTGAGGAAGGGGCCTCGCTGCAGCCGCTGGGGTAGCTCAGCCTGGGGAGAGGCTCAGCCGGGCCCCCGAAAGTCTTCGGAAATTAATTGGAGTTGACTTGGCTGAGGGCAGCTGTCACTTAGATTGAGAACGGGCTGAGGGCTCCGCTGAGGCGAAGCAGCAAGGGCATCACTGGGACCAGGCTGCTGAGAGCTGGGGGCCGGACCGGGACTGGGGCGGGGGGCTGAATTCCAGGGCTCCTCCTCAGCCCCAAAGGAGGAGGCACTGGGGTGGTGTTTGAGGACCAGAGCCCAGGCCCCTCTCCCTGGCCTGAGCGCCTCCAGCAGGCTCCTTCTCCTGGTGCCTGCGGCCACGTGGCCAATGACCTGTGACAGATGCAGCCCTGTGCATCCCCCGGGCCACTCCCCGCCTGCCTGCTGCCGAGACGTGACAGGCTGGGGGGCCGTGAGCCGACCCCTCAGCCTGCACCTTCCTTCTGACAGCGTCCACAGGGGTGCATCAAGGGTGCTTGTGCAGGGGGAGCTCTGCACCGCGCGTCCAGAGCACCAGGCTTCAGGATTGGCTTTGGGGATGTTAACTCCTCCCAGCCTCAGTTTTCTCACCCATGAAATAGGGCTGGAGACGGTATTATTCTCATAGGGCTGTTGGGAAAAGTCCAGGGATAATGCAAGCAAAGCGCTTAACACACTGCCAGGCACCAAGGCTGCCCAAGAAATAGTAGCTGCTCTTAGTATTTCTAATATGATTATTATATTGGAGATTCTCTCCAGCCCTGTCTCCAGCAGAGCCCTTCCCACTCTGTTTTCTTGCCTTCTCACCCACAGTTCACCCCCATGACATTGGGCCCAGTGCTGTGTGGCCCTGGGCAGGACACTGTCCCTCTCTGAGCCCCAGTATCCCACCCGTACACTGGGGGCAACTTTACAGAAGGGCCAACACCTCACCGAGCTCCCCACTCTGCCGGCTGTGCGGTAAGCCATTCAACCATTATCTTTATAAAACAAGACGAATATACACATGTATTTCTATAGGATTAGAACCGCATTCCTTTTAGCCCATTGGGGAAAAAAAAAAACAGATTCAGTGACAAGTCTGAATTTTAAAAAGTACGTTTTCAAAGCACTGATGCTTTGGGTGGAGGTTCTTGGGGGCATCTGCCCTGGTCACCCATCCACTGGGCTGTGGAAGCTTTGTGCTCTTTCCATGGCAGGTCGGCAGGGAGGCAAGTGGCCCGTAGGCCCAGGTAACTTCCCATAGCGCCACTGCGTCTCAAGGAAGGGCTCTGCGTGGGGGTCAGTCATGGGACAGTCATGCACTTAGGAGACAGAAGCTTAGGCTCAAATGCAAACCCTGTCGCTGCCGGGCTATTTGACCCACGATCAGCTGCTTTTGACTCCCCGGGTCTCCATTCCTTCACCTAAAAAGTGATTTTGGTCATTGCTGCTTTGCGGAGAGGCGGATGAAATGCCTGGTGCCCAGGGGATGCTCGATATCCAGTTACCATAATCATTTCCCCGAACTCGGGCCTGGGGCAGCCTGTAAGAGGGAATCCTCGAGACGGTGATAATAGCTGAAGCGCCACAAGCAAACATGTGCCCCCAGCTGTGTGCTGGGCGCTGGGCTCAGGGACCCCCAGCCTGGTGGACAGATGTTCTGATAAACACGGAACTGCAGAACAGAGACAATCCCTGTCGGAGCGAAGTGGACCCAGGGGACGCGTGGGGATCCGGGAAAACTTTGTAGAGGAGAGGACACACTAGGGGGACTTAAGGATGAGGATAAAGCTCTGCACCAAGAGAAGCGAGAGGGGGCGCTCCAAGCTCTGCTGTGACTGTTTCAGAAGAGCCAGAGGCCTGCCCAGGGACCCCGATTTAGGGCCTGGGGGACCCAGAGGAAGAGGAGGCAGCAAAGCTCAAATGGAGTCAGTCATGGAGGACTGGGAGCGTTGGGCTTTGTTCCTGCAAAGAGGAGACAAAAAGGTTTTCAAGCAGGGGAGGGGCATCAGGAATCTGTCAGAATTAACAAGAGGCTTGCACCTCATCCATTCCGGCCCTGGCATAGGACACCCGACGTACAAACACACCCCCTTATTGGGGACAAGGTCCCTTGCTCCCCAACTCTAAGCAAGTGGGAGGATTTGATCGCAGCCCCATGAGAATGGTACTCTGACAGAGCTCTGGTCCAGCAGGACCTGCCATTCCTCCCTGGCAGCTTCTGAGTCAGACGCCTGTAACCCACGTCTCCAAGAAATCCAGGTTGGGTCCTAATCCCAGCCCTGCCACGTCTCAGCTGGTGGCCCAAAAGACTCCACCTCTCTGTGCCTCCATGTTCCCTCCGCACAATGGATGAGATCATCATGCCCTGTGTTTTTACATCAGTGAATCCTCTCTGAGGATACAAGTGGGGAAATTGGGGCACAAAGGGGGCAAGATTGCATCCCAGGTCATCTATTAATGAGTAGAAGGGTTGAGGGCAAGTCACTTGATCCCTCTGCTTCTCAGTTTCCCTACCTGTGAAATAAGACCATACACCAACTGGGCAGTGCTGCTGGGAGATTGGCATTTGATAGAATTAACCAACAGACAAGAACTAATTAGCACCTATCACGTGTTTGTTCTTTTAAACTCACTCTTTCCTCACCATAACTCTGGAGGGCAGCTTCTATTCTCTTAGCCCCGTTTCATGAAGAGCCAGCCAGGGTCAGCACACTACAGCCCACAGGGTATGTCCAGCCCACCATCTGTCTTTATAAATAAAGTTTTATTGGAACACAACTATGCTCAAATGTTTACATTTTGTCTATGGCTGCTTTTATGCTACAGTGGCAGAGCTGAGTCATTGTGACAGAGGTTGTATAACCTACAAACCTTAAATACTTACTATCAGGCCCTTTACAGAGAAAGTTTGCCAACCCCTGAACCTGAGGCTTAGAGAGGTGATATCACTTGTCCAAGTTCACACAAGTAGGAAGGAGCAGCCAGGCACCCAGTAGGTGCTCAATACATGCTCCTGAGAAAGGTGTTTGTATGTAAACAACTCTGATCTGTGAGGACTTGCATGGTGACCCTTCGGGAATCAGAAATGTCCTCCCCATTCATGTGGCCCTGGTCTTCCTTCTCTGGCTATAGTGGAAACCGTCCTGCCTTCCTGCTTAAAAATTAATAAAACAGTAAAATGCTGCTTGTAGAAGAGAGGGGTTGTTGTAAAAAAAAGAAGTTTTTTTTAATCATTCAAAAGCACATCCATAAATGCAATGAAAGAGGAGAAAGGTGAGCTCTCTGCGGAAATGTGAGTCGCCCACATCAGGCGGGAGGAGATGGGCAGCCACCCAGCACTCAGCCCCTGAGTACACCCTCTCAGCTCAGCCTCGACTCAGGGAAGGACAGAGCGATGCGCAAAGTGGACGGTGAGAGGCCAGGCAGGCAGAGCATCCACCCCGGGGCTGGGCCAGGACCTTCTCACTGGCTGATCTCATCTATCACCTCAACAGCCCCATGAGGACCAAGGTCACACAGCTAGAAAGTGGAGAGCTGGAATCTAAACCCAGGTCTGTGTGAGTCCAGAGTCTGTATTCTTTTAACCACCCCGTGGCATCTGCTTGGCCTGGGAAGGGAGCCGGGTGGAGCAGTAGAAGCTGGTCTGGGCTTGGAAGAAGCTGGTTGGTCACTCCCATCCAAACAACAGGGACCAAAGTTCCTGGGGCGCCCGGCCTGGCACACCCACCCAGGGGTTCCAATAGGTCCGGACTTGGGCTTTCTGGGTTAGAGGTGTGTCTGCCAAAAACAAACCCCAACCTGCTTTCCCTCCACACTGGGCTTTCCTCCCCTACTCCAGGAAGACAAGCACCAGCCCTACCTGCAGCTAGCTGTGTGACTTCAGGCGCATCGCTTGCCCTCTCTGGGCTGCCACTGTAAGTGTCAGGAGTCCCGGCTGCCAGGCCTGTAACTCTATGACCTAAGGAAGCCACCCAAGGGACTTCCCTGGTGGCGCAGTGGTTAAGAATCTGCCTGCCAATTCAGGGGACACAGGTTCGAGCCCTGGTCTGGGAAGATCCCACATGCCGCAGAGCAACGAAGCCCGTGCGCCACAACCACTGAGCCTGTGCTCTAGAGCCACAACTACTGAGCCCCCGTGTCACAACTACTGAAGCTCGTGCGCCTAGAGCTCGTGCTCCACAACAAGAGAAGCCACCGCAATGAGAGGCACACGCTCCACAACACAGAGTAGCCCCCGCTCACTGCAACTAGAGAAAGCCCACGCACGGCAATGAAGACCCAACGCAGCCAGAGATTAATTAATTAATTAAAAAAAAAAAAAGCCACCCAACTAGGTGCTCCCTACCCTAAATTATACTATAGACTGATGGGAAATGCTAGCTAACCTCTACCTCGGAATGGCGGAGGGGACAGGCTCGGCCCTGTGTGTTCCTGCTGGGCGTGCAACGCACACCGTGTGTCTCTGAGGTCAACCTGGGAAGGCGGGGGCCACTGCATTCCTTCCAGACAGGGAGTGTGGGAAGAGGCAGGCACAAGGGTGAGGGTTAGGTGACTAAGCCGACCCCAGTCTCACCTTCTGTCACATCTTCCCAGGACCAGACACATTTTGCAACACCTGTATCCCACCTCTTGGGAGGATTTTCTAGATTTGGCCTATGTCTCAGGTATGGAGAAGCAGGATTAAGACTCAGTGCCTCTCCTCCCATGGCAGAGGTCACAGACCTTTGTCCCTGTGATCTGAGGAAAGCGGAACTGGATTCTAGGAAGACTGGGCTGGCTGGTGCTATACACTGGGGAAACTGAGGCCAGAGAAGGTTAAGTTGGGGGAAGAAGTGTGACCAAATCAGAGGATTCTGGCCTGCCTGCCGAAGCCAGCACTCAGTTGTCTCCTCATTCAGAAGGTTTCACAGTGGAGTTTGCAGTACGCTGTCACCAAGTGGTGGCAACGCTACTCTTGCCAGCTCTCTCCTCTTCCTGGACCACTACTGTCACTTCTCCCTTCACCTAACTAACAATTCCACTTTCCCCTTACTCAGGTAGGTCTCTCCAAGCCTCTCAGTGGGCTCCAATGCCCACCAGGCTGTAACATCTGGTGCTAACCCCAACTTCTCATAATTGTCCTGTTCTGCGCTACTGCCTCTAGAAGGTGAGTTCCATGAAATCAGGAGCCTTGTCTCTCCTATTCACCACTGTGGCCCTGGCACCTGGCACATAGAAAGCTCTCGACCGATATGTGCTGACTGTACCAATTCCTGGGGGCAGGAACAAACCCTAAAGAATCATTAAAATAAGGAAGATTCAAACCACATCACCTGGGCCTCCAGACAGACCTAAATAGGAACTTTTCAAGGCTTCCTGGGTGCCAATGAAGCAAGACCTCATTAGGAGGTTTGCCCACTGCCCCTCCCCAAAATCTACCGAGGAGGGCCACCCCCTCCAGACTATCCCGAAATGGAGGAACTGCCCCCACTTACTCTCCAGATCCCCAACCCAGCCAACAGACTTCCTTCACAGTCCGGAGGTTAGAATTCTCCCCTTTTATTTTAGACCCCACTGGTGTGCGAGGACGGCACAAGAAGCAGGTGCCTTTAATGGAGAGGAAAACGCGAAGGGTCGGCTGACAAATGCCAGCAATTTCCTCCTGCTGGAGGACGATGACACAGGGAGTCCCGGCCACCACCCTCGCTCGGCCACCCTTCCTGCCTACAGACCCTGAGCCTGAACCTGCTGGGATAACCTCTGAGATGAGCTTTAAGTTGACACCAGGCATGGGAATCAGTTAAATTACCCTCCAGGGAAAGGAACCACACCCCGGACACCATTCTACACATTTCTTGCATATCACTGCATTGGGTCCTCTTGTTAAACTTTGGAGGGCGGAGCTGTTATTCCTTTTTTTTTTTTTTCAGTGTTTGCCCTTGGGTTTTGTTTGGCTCATTGTGTGTACACATGTTATTCCTTTTAAAGGATGTAGAAACAGGTTCAGAGAGGCAGGGTGACTTGCCCAACATCACACAGCTAGGGAGTGACCAAGGCAGAGTGAAGCCAAGTCAGTTTCCAAAGACTTTCTACTTTTGCCCCACGCCAGAAAGAGAGGGAGAGGGAGGGAGGAAGAGAGAAGGGAAGGAAAGAGTAAACAATGACTCTCATTCTCCTAAAGGCCATCACCTGGCCTTCCCTCTTGGCCCATCCACTCTGTGTCTGGAAACACCTGCCTGTTTCCTGGGGTACCACAGGATGAGGAGATGCTGGCCTCCATGTCATGACCTGACGGGGGGATCTGATCCAGACCAGGCCTTGCCCACTGCAGGGTCTGAGTCCTGGGGAACCAGGCCCCCTGGGGAGGCGAGCGGAGCAGAAGGGAAAAGCATTTATCGTCCTGTGCAGAGCTCACCCACCTGAGCAAAGCTCTTGCAGAGGTGGTTTCCAGCTGCCTGGGGGCAGGTGGCTGCTGCTAAGCAACGGGCTTTCACCCAACGACTTATCCAGAGTTCATGGCACGCTTGGGGTATAACAAGCTGATGATCTTGGGGGCCGCTACGGATTCAGGGGCTCTAGGAGTCAAGAAGTAGGCTGTCCAATATGGTAGCCACTAGCCACATGAATTGTTTTAAATTTAAATAATACTTAAACATCAATTCCTCATTCACAACTAACCACATTTCAAGTGTTTGACAGCTGTCTGTGGCTAGCGGTTACCGTACTGGACAGTGCAGATATAGGACGTCTCCATCACTGCAGAAGGTTCTATTGGACAGCGCTGGTCCAGAATTATAATCTACAAAGTCTCTCCCAATCTGCGTCAGCGGCTGCCATGACTACTAGTTTTCTTACAAAAGGAAAGCCCTATCGTCTTTCAGATAGGAAGCTTCCATAGATTGAGGTAAATTTTGGGCCGGAAGGAGCCACAAGGGTCATGTTTTCCAGGATCATCAACCACCTGGGACTCACACCGAAACTTATTTCCTCTTGAGCTCACGGCAGACATTGCTCATCAGCCTTGGCACTCCCTCCCATGGAACCCAGATACAGCCTCAGAGTCTTTCTCAACACAATGCTCTAGGCAGCCAGAACCAATCCATCCAGATTAGCACTTGACACTGAATCTGTAAATCTGACCTAGTCCAATCACAGAGGGGAAGAAAGTGAGACCCAGTGAAATAAAGTGACTTCCCTGAGGTCAGACAATGGGTCAAGGTCAGGCTAGGATTAAAACTCACACCTCCTGGGCTTCCCTGGTGGCACAGTGGTTGAGAGTCCGCCTGCCGATGCAGGGGACACGGGTTCGTGCCCCGGTCCAGGGGGATCCCACATGCCGCGGAGCGGCTGGGCCCGTGAGCCATGGCCGCTGAGCCTGCGCATCCGGAGCCTGTGCTCCGCAACGGGAGAGGCCACAACAGTGAGAGGCCCGCGTACTGCAAAAAAAAAAAAAACAACTCACACCTCCTGCTTCCTGTTCTCTCCATCACATCTCCCCCATGAAAGCTCTGGATAGTCCAAGTTCACAGTCCTCAAAAAAGAGGCCAGGAAATGCAGTGACTAAAGACTAAGAAGAGTGATGGTAATATTAGCAATAATAGTGACGATGCCAGGTTCTTGATCACCTGCTCTGCGGCTGACCCCAAGCCTCACTTCTCACCAGCACCTTCCATTATTCTCATGACGACCTATAATGTACACATCATTATTCCCGTTTTCCAGATGATGAGTAAAGGGAGACTGGAAGACCCACAGGGACCCACCCAAGGTCACATCATCACTAAGTGACAATCACAATCTGATATTGACACCTGGCATTCAGAGCACTCAGCACTGATCGTGCACAGCTCCATAGTCCTCACTCCAACCCAAGACAATCACTGGTCTCATCTTACAAGACACTCCCCCAAGTCCTCTCTGGCCAGCACAGCAGACGGATCCCACAATTCCCCACATTAATTCATGGAATGATCAAAATTGCCCCCATTTTACAGATGAGAAAAACTGAGGTTCAGAGAAAGAAGGTGTTTTGGCCAAAGTCCTAGAGCTGGGAAGTGGTGTTGCTGGGCTTTGAACCCTGGGGAGAAAACACTAAACCTTGGATCCCGTTTCTGGAGGTCAACTATTGGGATCTTCCAGAGAGGTTTGCAGGACAGGACGCGTGGAAAAATGCGTCTGGAAAAACCAAGCCCGGTACTGCTTGCTGAGGCTCCTCAGATATAAAATATGGGGAAAGGGGCTGCTTGTGTCCTCCTGCTCAGGCCTCCCCAGCACTCTCTACCTTGGGGAGAAATCACCACTGCGGGTTTAAGTCCTGGTGCCGAGCACCTTCGGGGGCAGCTCACACCCAGCCACCAACAAGCCCAGCACCTGGCCCAGCAGGCACCAGCTCAGCCTGTTCTCACCCCAATGCTTCACCACCTCTTGGTATAGAAATTGCATCCAAGACGAACTGTAAGTAATATTTAATTTTATCAAGGATAATTACATGAAATTAATTCAGCTTTACCTGGAAGCACTTTGTTATCATTTGCTTTCCGAGGGAGCTGGGGTGAGTACTGAGGCCCCCCCAGGAGCAACCACGGGAGGGGACAAGGGAGAGGCTGCTGAGATTGGGACTGAACAAGCAACAGGCATCACAAAGTAATCGAGTGAAGATAACGGCTAGCACTTCAGTGAGTGCCAACTGTATGCTTGTGTGAAATGCTCCTCGTATGATGTCACTTTAACTCAGGACACTCCTGTAGGTGGGCATGTTAGAACACACCCCCCGTGCCCTCCATTTACAGAAGAGGCCACTGGATCCCAAAGTAATAGGAGCAGACATCTAAGCGCCATCAAGGAGAGAGCCTGGTTGAAGCCCTGCCTGGCTACTTCCTAGCAGTATGATCTTGGACAAGCCAGCTTGGGCCTCAGTTTCCTCATCTGTCAAATGGGAATAAGGACAGTAAACTGCCCCAGTGGTTTTGGAGAGTCAATAAGATAGTGCAGACGACACACTTAACACAAGGGGCGCTCAGCAGATGCTCAAAGGATGCTGCTGGCACGTTCATCATCGTCATCACCCAGCAGCGCTGCAGGCAGGCTGGGGCCTCCTGACTCCACGGGCCCCCATTTGAGGCTGGGTTGGGGGAGGATCAGGAGAAGAATCTGAAGAAAGCCTAGCTTTCTCGGCCTCCCCACGGAGGCCTCACACACAGAACCTCTGAGCCAAGAAGTACAAATGAGGCCCCGAACAGGCTGGGAAACCCAGGCCGCCCCTCCCCAGGCTCCAGCCCCCAACCTGGCCCTCCAGGAGCCCCCATTTGGGGGCACAGGCTCCCCTGGGTACCAAGAAGAAAAGGGGGCCCCCTCTCCCACAGCTGCTATCGTTGCCAGCCTCCCCAAGGCCCGAGGGGGGTCTGGAGCTGCTCTGAAAGGGCGCCGGGCGCCGGGGGTTCATTCAGCTGTTTTCGGGTGGCTCCAATGAGTTCATTTTACCGCGGTGGAATATTAAACAGCTCCTGGGGAAACAGATGCTGGGCTTTGGCTTCAGAGGGAGGGAGGAAGGGAGGCCACAGGCCGGCAAGGAGAGAATTCAAGTTCCGCTTCAGGCGGCTCCAAAGACCTTTCCAGGCTCGGCTCAGCCTGAGTCGTCACGCTGACCGGTGCCTGGGGACCAAGTGCAGGGCATCATGTGGGAGGCCAGGCTGACACCTTGAATTCCTCACTTCACTTAGGCCTCACAACCACCCTAGGAAATAGGAGCTCTACTATGCCCACTTCACAGATGAGAAAACTGAGGCACAGGGTAGCAAAATGACTCACTCAAGGCCACACAACAAAAGAGGGCACCGAGATTCAAACTCAGGCCCCAAAACATCATCTTGATCCTTTTATCTACATAACTACCATTCACCACCCTCAAGGTACCCTCTCAGGGGCACATACCAAGCAAACGGACCCCTGAACAGATGTGGAGCTGCCGGGTGCTGTGCCTCCCCTGTGCTCAGGTTTCCCGCCGCTCTGCAGAGAACGATCCCACCTCCTATTATTCTAATAATCCCTGACATCTGAGCAGCTTTCTTGGCGGCTGCCAAACACATCTGGGTATATCACGTCCTCGAAGCTTCATAGCAGCTTCCCCATTCCAGACGGGGAAACTGAGGCCCAGCCAGCAGGGTGGATCACAAAGCCGCTGCCCAATTAAAGGCAAAGTGATGAAGCAACCCTCCTATGCTCCCCCTGCAGACTCAAGGTCCAGATTCATCCCACCGCCCACCAAGGAAGTTGGCACTCCCTCCTCACCATGGGAGCACAGAGAGGTGAGGTGACTTGCGCAGAGCCACAGAGCTGGGTTCCATGGTCAACCCCTAGAACTGGGCTGGGTCAGAGCCCCCCACTCCCAACTCTCACTGGCTCCTGGCTATCCGAAGAGGTGCTGAGCATAACATGGGGCTTCTTCCCTTTGGGATTTCATCAGTGTCTACATTTTTTTTCCTCTGTGATTAGGAATAAATAATGATAATAACAACAAGTAACATGTATTGAAGCTTACCAGGTACAAATCACTGATCATAAGACTTAATGTGTATGAATGGGTATAGCCCCCCCTACAGAACCCCCACGAGGTCGACACTGCCATCATCCTCACTTCACAGATGAAGAACCGAGGCTCGGGGATCAACACCATATGGTCTCGCCATTGCCCTTGGGCAACTCCATGGGTGATGGAGACCAAGTGGTCTCGAGGCACGAGCTCTGTACTGTTTTTCCTGTTTCCATGGACTGTCAGTGTCCCCATGCTTAGGGGCAGCCTGGCCCAATGGGCAGAAAGATGGGTGTTGGGGTGGGGGCAGATCTGGCTACACCACCTGCCGGCCACACCCACAAGCAGGTCCTTTTCCTCTCTGCACCTCACCCTTCTCATCTGTAAAATGGGTCAACAGAAGTAGCTGCTTCATGGTGGGGTGAGGATGCCATCGGTGGCTCACAGGAGGCACTGGCACAAGCTCGGCTCTCAAACTGCCCCCCCTGCCCTTTCAATGGCTGCAGAGTGATTAAGGAATCCAAACGCCATCCCTGAGTCAGCCTTCTCCTTTTACTGGACCCTAGAGGTTTAGGGGGGGGAACTCCAGTAAATAGGAATCAAAGGTTCAGAACAAAAAGAGCTGGGCCCCAATCCCAGCCCCACCTGTTATCAGCTGGGAGACTCAGTGTGTCAACCACGCCTCCTGGGCCTCAGTTTTCCCATCTGTGAAGTAGGATGCCACCTGGGACGCTGACGGGGTTAGAGCAGTGAATTTGGGAGTCACACTGTGACTCCCCTTTCCCCCAACACCATGGGAGTAGTTTTCAGCCCAAAACCCTAAAAAAGAAGTCTCGGTGACAAAGTCCCCTGACTCTAGTGAAAAAGAGTAGGAGGAAGCTCCCAGAACCCACAGGCAGGGGCTGGGCTCCAAAGGGTTAAGCTCAGCTCTGATTTCTCCCGAATGGCAAAGACAGCAGCTGAGGCTGCCCCCCTGCTCCCTGCTGCATGAAGCCTGACCCCTGACATTTCCACTCCCAGCCGCACTTGTATTTAAAAAAGGGAAGGAAAAAAAATTTAACCATCCACACAGACAAACAGTTTGGGTAGGCAAGGAAGGAGGGGGGATGCTGCAGATTTCCTTTAACTGAGTTCAGTTCACCCCCAAAAAAATTTTTTTAAAGAAAGACCTAGAAGGGAGGCAGAAGGGGGAACAGAAGAATGAAAAGGTGGCAGACAAGTTCTCTGGAATCACCGGGTACCACTACATTTTCTGATTAATTAACCCTGAAAGGGGCCTCTCTCCCAGCCCTTCCTGGGGGAGGTTCTGGCTGGCAGAGCCCCGTTTTCAGAGCGGGGCAGCCTCTCTGGGGGGGATTCACTTAGAGGTCCCGGGGGAGCTCAATCCCCTCTCCAGGCCACGCTGCAGTTAAAGCCAAGGATGATAAGGAATTTATCAAATGAGATTTACACAGGGAAACCCTAATTAAGAGGTTAGTCTCCAGTTTAATTGCCTTCAAACCTAGGCAGGCAGGCCCAGGCAGATGGATTTTCAGTCTGACCTCATTAAAAATTAATAATAACCAAATAGAATACAGAGGAAAATCTGAAGTCCACAATGTGGCTAACAAGTAGAGGGGGGCAGGGGGTATGAAGGGCCAGGGACTGGCCTGACCCAGAATGCGCTGGCTTGTGCCCCCGGGGCTGGCCTCAGACCCTGAGCTTGTGGTCCTTCTCTCTCCTCTCTTGCAATCTGGTAGTTCTGGGCTCTCTGCTCCTTGAAGGCTTTTCTCCCCCAGCCCCTGCTCCCCTTGAAGCTGGCAAGCCGAATATAAATTGGAAGCATGCATCTAACCCCAACCCCAGGCGGACGCCACATACCAGACAAAATGACTACAGGCCTTGGTCATCTGGGGTTAAGAATGGTTTTTGTTTCTGGCAGGGAATGTGGAGGAGCCCAAAGGAACTGGCCCGGACAATTGTTCCAGGAATGAAAGGCAGAGAAGGAAAAAAAAGGAGGAGGGGGGAGACAGCAGAGAGGGAGATGGGGCAAACACCTGGGGAACCACAGCTGGAGATGTTTTTCTGTCCCTCGGGGAATGGCCTGCAAAGTTTTTGCACCAGGCTTTAAAACACAAGGGGGACATGGATGTACCCCACTCTGGGCAGATAGGATTTTGCTCTTTATATGTACCCTTTTCACGGCCCCCCACCCCACCCAGCTTTGTTTGATTAAACTATAAGTTAATGCTTGAGGCAGAGAATCAGAAGAGATTTCTTTCCAAGAGCAAAATCTAGGAAAAAGTCTCCAGCAAACAGACTTGCTCATTGTCACGTGGATCTGGGGAGAAACACAAGCGAGAAGCAAAGTCCTACAGGGTACGGGTCACTTCTGTCCCAAGCCGTTGACCCAGGCCAATGACAAAGTAGCAGGTCAGAGTCATGGGTGCTTCCTCCCAGCCGGGCACAGTTTTGAAGGGCGACTCACGGTTTGTCTCGTACACGTCACCATCCACATACAGTGCGATTAATATGCTTTACATGTTATTAGCATTGCTACTGTGATTTTTCGAAGTTTCCTAACATTAGCAAGGGACTGATTTTCCAAACCTTACACAAACAGAGATGCTAAGAAGTGGGTATGCGGGGCCAGGGTATTGAAAACCCTAAGGGGCTTCAGAAAATGCACGACTTTTATCTCAGAGCTGTTTCTCACTGACTTGCATTCTAAAACGTCTAGCCTGCTGTCTGGGGAATTTCTGCCAGCTGCAGTGGCCACCATCGCTACCATCCATGGCACCCAAGATCACCTTCCAAAACTCTGCAGGCAGATTTCCCAGGGTTCACAGGAAAGGAGTGGTGCTGTCAAGGGGCCCCCGCTCCCCTACTTTCTGCAGTGTGCCACCTCTTCCCCTTGCAGGTTCTCAATTCCTCTTGCATCTTACTTACACCAGGGTTTAGTGACCTCTGTGATGTGCCAGACACTGGGCTGAGTGCTCCTCACTGTCTCCCCTGATCCTCACCAAGACCCTGTTTAACCCAAAAAACAGATGAGGAGACTGAGGCCCAGGGCAGGCGGTGAAGGGATAGATGCAGGGAGAGGCCGGGCTGCTACAGCGGCAGCACTGACTTCCTGCGCTGTTCCCCTCCCCAAGGCCTGGGATGCAAAAGCCAGTTCCAATGGCCAGTGGTCAGGTGACTAACGGAGGACATTCCAGCCTCCTCTCACAGCCCACCAGGGTCAGTCAGGCCCTGATGTCTCTAACAAGCCTTGGCTGGGACAGGGGCTATATCCTGGGCCCCTGGGTCTCGGGCAAGCAGAGCCCATGGAAGGGAGGGGCTTCCAGCATTTTTCCCCCAGGACCAGTGTTGGGGATGGAGAGAGGGGGCAAGTGAAATGGGGCTGAGGAATTCCGATGCCCATGGCTCCCTCCCTTTCCTCCTCACCCCTGCAGAGATGGGGGCTGGGACCTTGACCCTGGACCAGCTTCTCTGGAGGAAACCCCCACCATCCCTGCTAGGTCTCAGGAGAATTCGGGGGGCACTGACTCCCAGCCCTGGGACCACATAAGAATGCACCCCAACCGCTGACAAAGCCCCTTCCTTCATTCATCCAATCACTGGGCATCTACTGGCCATGGAGCCAACGCCAGGTCCTGGGGGAAAAATGCTGCTTCGTCTTCATTTTCCACTCACACATCGGAGCCCCCTGCTATCCTGGCTAATGGGCCCACCCCAGGCCCTCTCTCCTTACACTGGCCAATTTCCTGTGGGTCATTAATGCAACTGCCCTTTTTCTCTACATATTTACTGGGTAATTCCCTCTCTCAACAGGCGTGGCGTCTGTTTTGTTCACAGCACCGATTCCAGCACGGTGCAGGGTGCAGAGAAAGAACGTGACCGATACACAGGCAGATGCTCCCTGCTCGCGGGGCTCTGACTGCTGGGGATTCCAGAATTGACCCACTTGACAGGCGCACTGAGGCTCAGCAAGGTAGCACAGCCTGGCCCCAGTCACACCAAGCCACCTCCTGGCCCCCAGGCCTGGGGCTCTGACTGCTGCCCCTTCACCCATGGGGAACAGATGGTGAAGACTTGGATAATCAGTGACATGACTGACAGCTGTCAGGAGGACAGTGTGCAAGATTGGGAGCTGGTCTTTGGTTTGGTTTTGGTGTTTGGTTTTTTTGGCCAGTCTCTGTTTTTATTTTTTATTTATTTTTTTTATTGAAGTATAGTTGATTTGCAATATTGTGTTAGTTTTGTGTGTGGAGCAAAGTGATGTTTTCAAGCTTCTGTCGGTGAGAAATCAGCTTCTCAGCTCATCCTTAGTGGTTCTGAGCACGGGCTCCCAAGTCAGACAGGCCCAGGTGTGAATCCGCCCTCTGCTCCCCACTTCCCAGTTGGGTGACCTCAGGAAGGTCACCTTCCCTCTCTGAGCCTCAGTTTTCTCAACTATAAAATGGGGCTTGGTGTGATTGGCACTCAGTGACTGCAGCCTGTTAGGATTCCTTTGCAACTCAGAGTCAGGGAGGAAAGCAAAAGAAAACCCTCCAGAAGGTGGACGCCAGGCCAGGGTCACCCGGAGGCTCAGTCCGGCTGGTCCTGTGCCTTCCTGTCCGGTGACCTCTGTCGGCCCTGGAGAACAATGCCTAGGAAAAGAAGGAAACAGTCTCCCTGGGCTCAGACGTGAACCATGCCCTGCCCAGATCAGGGGGAGGACAGACATCCCGCAAGACCCCCACCTGTGGCAGGCTGAGTGCTCCCCTGGGGCCTGAGTCCCCTGTCCTTGGGGAGGGTGCGGACACGCCCTACTCTAACCTGTGGCCCGGCCCGGGTGCTGCCAAACTATTGGAAGAGAGTTTCTGCCTCCTCAGAAGGGGCCAGGCAGGAAGGAAGAGAAGGGAAACACATTTCTCAGCTACTCTGGGCTCAGATGCAACCACCATTAGTCACCATTAATCACACATCTACGATGTGCCGTGAGGTCCCATCCCTCTTGTGCCCAAGGCCCTCCCCTGCCCCCCCATCAAACCCACCCTCCTGACTTGAGTGTGATGACAAGCCCTGAGTGGTCCGGCCCCTCCTGCTTGGACAGGCTCTCCCCCCACACAACCCCTTCCTGTTTCTGGAACTTGCCAGCTCAGTCCTGCCTCAGGGCTCCTGCTCTCCCCTTGTCTGGAACACCCTTCCTGCAGAGCTGGACCAGACTGGCTCCAGGGTGTGGGAACCTATTGTTAAATATTCAGGAATTCTGCAAGCCGGCTGACAGCTGACATTACAGCTTGACATGGGCCATGTTGGGAGTATTTACACCACGGGAATCGGCAAATGCTCTAAGCCGAACTTTCCCCCTCCCTGGAGAGCCAGTTGTTGAACGGCTAGCAGCACACCACTGACTGACTCCTCATGACTCAGGGCTCAGCTTAACCATCACCACCTCACAGAGGCCTCCCTGGTGGCCCCGTCTAGAACCTCTCATGCCCATCCCCTTCTGATTCTCTGTTTGCAGCCCTGCTCACCCTGTGACATTCTTCTTGTTTGCTGTTTGTCTGTCGGTCTGTCCCCTCCCCTAGAATGCAAGCTCCGTGAGGGCAGGAGCTTTTGCCTATCTGGTTCCCCACTGCATCTCGGCACCTAGAACAGCATTGCCGCATGGTAAGTGCTTGATACGCGTTTGTTGAATGAATAAATATGCTGGCCATTTTGCATTCAGACTTTACTACCATGCTTTCAGTATTATTTTGAACCTCACCTCAATCCCTCACTGTAGTTCAGGGATTCTCAACCTTGGCACTTTTGGCATTTGGGGCTGGAGAATTCTTTGTCAGGGAGGAGGTGGAGTGAGGACGGCCCCTGTGTGCTGTAGGATGTTTAGCAGAATCTCTGGACTCTACCCTAATGCCAGTAGTGCCCTCCTTCCCTGCAGCTGTGGCAACCAAAAATGTCTCTAGACACTGGCAAGCATCCTCTGGGAGGTTACATCACCCCAGGGTAAGGACCACGGCCAGGGCCCTCAGGGAGCAGTGTTACTCTCCCCAGTTTGCCACTGAAGACACTGAGGCTGGGAGAGGTGCTGGGACATGGCCGAGGGTCCCCTGTGGGAACAAAGAACGACTCCCCTCCAGCTGATTCCAAAGCCCTCGCTCTCACCAACCTACCCCGCTGCTTGCTGCCCCTAGGGCACAGGGCTCAGCAAACCTCTGAGAGGGGTACAGGGATTACACCTGTGTTGTGGGTCCTGTAACCTGTGATTCACCTGCCCAAGGTCACACAGCACCCAAGTAGCAGAGCTGGGATTGGAACCCAGGCCTGTGCGACAGCTAAGCCCTCCCACCCTCACCTGGAGCAGGGACCTCGCTTACTCACTCCCTGGCACACTCTCTCTCTCTCTCTCTCCCCCTCTCTTTCTCTCATGCTTGCTCTCTTCCTGTTTAGCCCGAGCCTGCCAGGTTCCTGAGGCCCCACCCGAGGTGCCAGACATGGGGGTCTAACTTCTTTATTGCCAGCTCCCAGACTGTTTATGGCTGGCACAGGCTCCTATCAAAGTGCTCGGGGGCCGTGGGTCAGCTCATTTCACAGATTCCTTCCATGAGAAGGCTGACCCTTCCTCATGTGTATCAGAAAACTGTTCCTTCAGAGCCTAGGAGAGCTGTCAAGTGAAAGAAAAATACCAGAGCATTGCCATCCCACCACCAGGGACCCGGGCCTCACCATGGCTGCCCACACCAGGCTGGGGCCAGCTCACCAAGGTCCACACGCAGTCTGACTGCCCCCCACAAGGACAGGGTCTGACGGTGAGGCCTCAGACAGCTGCTGCAGAAGCAGCAGGTTCCAGCCCAGCCCTGCCCTAGGCCATGTGACATGTACTGAGCATGGCCCCAGGCGCCGGGCCCGTGCTAAGGGCCTGATGTACAGACTGGCGTGGCTCCCCTCCAGCCGGCATGACTCCATAGCCCAGGACAGGTCACATGGCCTCTCTGCTATTCATTTCCTAGCCCTTAAGACAGGACAAACGCTAGCAGCAACACCATCTTGCACTTCGAAGGGTCTTATGACACTACAAATGAAACACCGGGCATACAGCAGGAGGTTAATAAAAGCTGGTGCTGGCACAGCGCTTCCTCATTGTTGGGCAGTCTTCTGAGCATCTACTCAGGCATATATTAACTCACCGAATCCTCCCCCACCCCCGCCCCACCCATGAGGTATGAACTATTATCCTCTTTCCCTGATGAGGAAATGGAGGCACAGAGAAGTTCAGTAGCCTACCCAAGGTCACACAGCTGGGAAGTGGAGTTGCTTGGGTTTGAACCCAAGTAATCTGCCAGAGCCTGTGCTCTTAACCACATCATTATAATCATCCTATTATTTAGCTAAAGTCATCCCATTTAGTCTTCATAATACTTCCATGAGATATGCACTATTTTTTTTTTCCTTTTTTCAATTTTATGAGGAAACCAAGCTGGAAGCACTGAAGAGGTGATAGTCACATAGCTCAGAAGAGTCAAAGAGCCAGGCCTGAAATCTAGGCCACCCATCTGGCAGGATCTGGTGCTACTGTGGCTTCCCCAAGGTCAAGAATCATCTCCTATACAGCCTATACCTCCTGTAGCTCTGAAAGAGGAAGGGGAACAGTGCTGCTGTCATCAGGAATGTGTGTCCTCCATTGGTGCTTCCTACAAAAGGTTTGGAAACTTCTGGTTTAAGAAGACCTGGACTCTGGTTTGCACAGGCTCAGCAAAATCAGATCCTAGCTCCCAGGTGAGGGGTCAAGAGGCAGTAAGGCAAGGTCAAGGCTGAAGTTCAGCTATAGTGAAATCCTTGCTGTGCAGCTGTGCTGTGTGACCTTGGCTGAGTTGCTTGCCCTCTCTGGGCCTTGGATCTCTCGGTTGGAAAACGTTGTGGAGAGGGGGCACAAAAATGAGAAAAGTTTTTTTCCCATTCTATAATTTTGCCTAAACGTTCACCTTCCTGCTATTTCAAGAGTGAAAATTACAAGCATATTTTCCAGGATATCCATCTACCATGACACTGCAGCTTCACCCTCCGTCACGTCTGGACATCTCAGTTGCCAACACAAATCTACCCAGTATCTCCACATACGCACACCCTGGCAGGAAAAATTGGGTCAGCAGACAGTGGCCCATGGCAGCCGGCAAAATAAGCTCTCAAACACTTTCCACAGCAATGCTGCCGCAAAGATCTGCTGGAATGGACAAAGTAGGCCTTCTAAGAAGTTCTGAACTTCCACTCCTCCCAAAATGGCCACAGAGGCCCTGGCAGAGAGCTGACCCACAGAACCGCCCCTTGGTGGGTGCTCTGGGGCTAAAAGCATCCTCTTTCACAGCTGTCACATAAAGGGGAGCAGGCAGTGAGCACCCAGGCTTCCTCTGAAGCATTGAAAAAGCAGGGGAGAAAGGGACGCACCAAGAGGATGATGGGGAATTCCCTGGGGCAAGAGAGGTGAGCCTCCTACCCAGGGAAGGTGAGGGGTTGAGGGGCACCAAACACAGACAGTTCAAGTTTCAAGACCAGTTTCTCTATCTGTGGAAACCATCAAACCCTCCCAAACGCACCCCAGGAAGAAGGACAAAAAAAACCAAAATGTGGGTGAACCCAGCCCCTCTCCCTGTTCTCAGCCTGAACGTGGACAGGGAAGGGACAGAATCACCATTCCATCCTCTGCAGGATCTAACTTCAAAAATCTTGCGCACAGAGTAGGGAGGCAAGGGGCCTACTGAAAACTGGGACACCAGTTTTTGCAGGCTTAAAAACAGATCAATTTTACTCTAAAGTTTAAAATGAAACATGTTCCTGTTTGGGAAAAGAATTTCATTAGGAGGAAAATATAATATAAAAATACCCATTTAGAAAGAATATGCTATTAATTCTTAGCACTCTATGCAGAAAGGAAAATTGCATTTTTATCTAAATGGTTTTTCTGCATAAGCCATTTACAATATTCTTTGCCTCTCTATACTAGGCCCTGCTACCATTAGTAGTGGGACGACCAGGCTGAGGACTGAAATCGCCCTCAAACACATTTAATACATAACCCCTGAAAATCTATTCCAACAGGGACCTCAGCAAACAGGCCCAGCATTCCTTTTTTTAAGGAAGAAATAAATATTGCTGAGGGGGTTGGGAGTGGTGTGCTGATGGGAGAGGAAGGGACAAGATGGTTTAAGTTAAAAGCAAGCACTCTGGGTCCCTTTAGCCAGCTTTAAAATTGCAACCGATTTTTGGCTGCATGATTGCAACCATTTGACTGCCTGCGTGTGTATCCACCCCGAACACACACACACACACACACACACACACACACACACTCACCGGTTTCCATCAAACAAGCAAACAAGGAAAGGATGAAATTCAGGATACGAAAACAAACTATTTTTAAACACTAAAGCAAACACACCAAGATAGCAATACTGCTATTTTCCCATTAAACTAAGTTTCTCTCAATTTGAAAAGTGAGAATAATCTAAACAATACTTCCAAACAAACTGCAGGGAGCTTGGGTGTTGCGGCCTCCGACGGCTTTAACAATGGAAAAATCCTCTCCGTAGAGAAGCAAAAACACAGGCGGGGACGGGGCCGGTCGGTTTTGCCACGTCCTGCCACGTCCCACCAAACGGGTTCCCCCAACATGCCTGAATGCCCAGTGGTCTCCAAATTCAAAATGCAATACTTTTTCTTTTTTCCAAAAAGTTGTTTTTTGCTTTTTGTTTTTTTAAAAAAAGTCTTCGAGCTCTTTCTCTCTTGGATTTCCAAAATAACTACTTACTTAATACCAAATGTCGGGGAGCTAAATTAATTCATTAAGGAAATGCAAGGGCTGTGATGGACACGGAGCGTGAGGCCCCCTGTGATTTCGCTGCCATGAGCCAGAACGTCTTGGGCTGCTCTCTTCCGGCAAAGCTCAGTCCATAAATTCTCCCTTTCAAACCAGGAGCCCAGAAATGTCATAATTATAGCTGATACAGGTAACAGGTGTGCCCCTCTGTTCCTCCCACCTCTGCCACCGCCTTCCAGACAAGCTGCTGGAAGATTTAGTGGTCTAGTCAGGGGTGTCGTAATTACCGGAAACGATTCTGGTTTTAAGGGTTAGATAAAGACCCTCTCCAAATTTAAGGCCAGACCGATGTCCATTAGACTTTAACGGGCCCACATAAAAAAAGAAATTGTATCCTCATCTCTCCAAATGCCTGTTTTCCCAGCGCCTCAAGTTCATTTCAGGCTGGCCCAGCGCCGAAAATACTCCTGTCCAGCCCTCGCCCTGCAAAGGCAAGGACTCAGTAGAAACTGACGTTCAAGGAATTAAGCAACTGGGGAGGGGAGGGTGGCTCAGGACACCCATTTGCTCTACAACTGTTAAGCCAAAATCTGTCGTTTAAAAAATAATAATAAAAGTGGAATTTTAACCCATCATCCAGAGATAGAGAGACAGGAAGGCTGGAGGGAGCCCAGGAAGAAAGGGAGGGGGTGTACCCAGCGATGCCTGGCTAAACAGCCCGCCATCAAGAATGACACACTCTCCCCTTCTGAGACTCGGTGTTCAGAAAGGCCAAAGCTGCAGGCTGTTTTGCTCTGGTTTTCTTTTTCCCAGCTTTCGAGACTCACGCATACTTTTTCTTCCTTCTTTGGAAGTCAAACCACGCGTTTCCTTAAAAGTTACACACACACACACACACACACACACACACACGCACGCACGCACGCACGCACAAACACCCAGCACCACCGTTTGTCAAGGAGCAGCATGGAAGGTGCCCCAGAGAGGTTTAAGATTCTTTACTCTTCTCCACGTCTGTGCTCAGCTCCCAGTCAATTAAGAATTAATGCTTGAAAACTTTCCGGGGACCAAGACACCAGAAGGAAGCCGATGGATGTTCTTTGGCCGTGTCCAAGGCTCTGGGGGGCTGAGTTTGTTGGATTGGGCTTTTCCTCCCTCCTCCCAGACAAGTGATGCTTGGAGGGGCCTCGCCCTCCCTTCCTGTCCTGAGGAAGTGGTGGGAACCTCAACTGGGGGCCTTTATTCCGTGACGGCCAAGGGGGCCCATTAGTGCACACAGTCACACACACACACATACACACACACACTTCTAATCCCGGCAAAATGCTTCACACACACTGAGCACAAAATAAATGCTTATTAACTAAACTGACCCCAAATGGTGAAACGTACAAGTAAATTAATCACGCCTCTCCTGGAGGCCTAACAGGATTACAAATTCGGCAAAAATTGACCACACGGAGATCAATAAGCTTCTACTTAAAATTGAACAGGGCCAAAACTTTGCATGAGCTGCTTCTTGGGGAAAAAATTAATTTATTTTTTCGTTTCTTATTAAGACTTCTCAGGCCTGTGTGTGTTCATGTGTGTGTGTGTGCACTCATGTGTATACTCGAGTAGGGGTGCGCATGCCTGCGTGCACAAGCAGAAACCGGCAAAAGGCATCCAGAGCTTTATGCCCAGACAATTTGGAAATAGTCACGGCATAAGGATCGTGAAATTGCTCCTGTTTAAAAAAGCCAAATTTTGGTCCACAGCCTCCCTTCCCTCAAATACTAAACAACCACCAAAAGTTACATCGCAGGAGATGAAAATGGTCAATTTGCTTTGAGCCAATTAGGCCTGCTGATGGCTGGACCGTGGGTCCCCTGAAGGGGAGGAAAGTGAACCTCTAATTCATCCAGCTCCTTTCCACACTCGGCTTATCTCGAGTCAGGGAAATCTTCCTCTTGCTGAATTTGTCATCTACTTGCCTTCCCTTTTTGCCTACTATTCAGAAAATGGAAAAAAATGTATGTATTGTGTGGGAGGGCACTGCTTGCGTTTTAAGACAGTGGGACCTGCCTGCAAGGTCTGTAATAGGCAAGGTTATCCCTAAAGAGGCTCAGTGCTGGGAGAGAAGCATCAGTGGTCACTTTACGGGGTCATCAGGGAAAAGGTCACTCCTTTTTCCCACCCCCATCGTCCCTCTTTTATGGAAAGATCTGGGTGCATCTGTGAAACTCTATGCTTCTGCAGCAGGCCTCGTGGGACCAGCTTCTCTGCAGGAAAAGTTAGCCACAGCCACATTATGAGGCTCGATCCACCCAGGGCCCATCTGGGTCTTCATCCCCGCGCCCCACGCCCCGGCACCGCATGGCTAGCTTGGCCACTAACTACACAGAAAGGGGCTCTGACTGCTAAGAGACCCATGACGTGGTCATCCGCCCCAGGCTGGGTTCCCCACATCTCTTTCCCCCATACATCTGCGGTCACGTGGAAGCCCCAGGCCCAGCAGGGAGAGCTGGGCCAAGAACTTTCTGTCCTTTATGATGGCCAACACCAGCCCCCAAGCAATTCCCTCACTCCCAGCCTCGCCCGGGAGGTGTTACTATAAATGACTTCCACACTTACAAATTATTTTCCACTCCTAAACCCTGTGTCGGTAAATATTTCGACTCATAGGGACACACTTCTCCCCTCTCCATCCATCCCTTGATCACCTGCCCCCGCCCCCGGAGAAAATAAACTGCACCCCCATCTCCATCCAGTATTCCTAACTGGGGCTGTTTCTCTCTCTGCCTTCCGGCTCAGAGGAAAGGACAGAGTGTCCACATCAGGACTCAGGCCCTTGAATTTCAAGGACTTTTCCAACAGCCCATGCGGTCAGGGTAGAACCCGCTTACTTCCAGTGAACACTCAACCAAGCCTGGCTTTCTCTGGAAGGCTGAGCTCTGGGGGTTTCAAAGCAGGCTATGTTTTCTGCCGACTTCCCCAGCCCTTCTCTGATCATAAGATGGTCCCTCAGAAGTATTTCATTCCTGGTGGTCGTTGCCAATCACTCGACAATATTTGTGTTCCCAGATCCAAGGGCATCTGAAAAACACTGCTTCATGGTAACTTTAAAGGGTCATATCTTTTCCGCATCTCACCCTGCCCTGGATGATTGGACGAACAGGGGGCAGGGTGTGTGTGTGTGTGTGTGTGTGTGTGTGTGTTGTGTACAAGTGCGTGTGCATGTGCGTGTGCCTGTGTGTGTGTCTCCTCTCATTGCAGGAGCTCCCAAATATGACCAGGGGCACCACCAATGGGTCTCTCAAACTGGGGACAGACAGAGTCCTCCAGTCGTACCAGGCAAAGCCAGCTGGGTCAGAAAGGCCCAAGCCCACCCCATTCCAGTGAAAGTGTTGACCCAAGCTCTGAGAGCAAATGAAACCTTCGTGCCCAAACACTCTTTAAATTATCATCAGCAGTTAGAAGGGAAAACTTATTTTAAGTCCTCAGATTGCATCTCCGGGCCACTTAGTTCTCACAAGATGGTCTGCTGGAAGAGGGAGCAGGGTGGGGTAAGGCCCAGAAGGGTCTCAGCACCCAGGTTAGTCCGCATCTCCTCTGAAGGCATGACAATGTTGTCTATTTCTGAGTCTCCCTGGAGCGGGGTTTTGACACGTGCAGGATAAAAACAAGAGCCGGTTCCCTCCAACTTTCCAAAGACCATCCGCGTCAGTGGGCCCCAAAGATGCCTTCACAGAAGGGTCTCCTTGTTTTCCTAAATCATTTTCCAACACACCTGATTCACTTAAACTGAACACTAGCAGAGGTAAGTCATACTGAGACCCAGAAAATCAGAGATCTCTCCTAAGAATCGGAATCCCAGGGCCAATTGTTCCATGAAGAAGCCAAGATCTTCCACAGAGATGTCAAAGACAGGAAGAAGACAGAGCCTTTGGGTCACACAATCCATCCTACCAGCTACAGAGGAAGTGGGGCGAGCTGAGTTCGCTGGACCCCTGAGCTTTAATGATCAGAACGTAAAAACCTGCTTTCCCCCTACCATGTGAGTTTGTGTTGGGATGTTTATTGGAGGTTCCCCCTCTTGGGGGAAAAGTCTATCCCACATAAGATGCTCCATCTGGGACATTCAGAGAGCCAGTTTGTTATCATGAATGCGCTAAGCCCTCCAAACTGTTAAATTCAATTGCCGCTATGTTTAAAGGGCATCTGGGTCCTTACGATGATGCATAAATTGTGAAAGGATCAGCACACGACCACTATAAAGTTCTCCCTCCGATCCTGCTTGGCGAGGATGCGGAGGTGATGAAAACCTACCAGCTTTCTCAGCCAAGAAGGAAAAGGAGAATTTGGGATGCTGGGGCTACGATGGACCCCCCAGCAGTAGGTATCAGGGATGCCAGGTCGAAGTGGCCTTGCGGGGCCAAAACTTGAAGCTATCAGGGCCCACAAAGAGCCCCTTGGATTTCATGATGCTGGGAAGCCTCTCCGCCACTCCGCACCCCATGTCCTTTCTGGGCAAACATCATGTTGGGAGCAGACCCTCCACTTGCTTCCCAAACCTCAGAGGTCACTGATTAAAATGCAAGCCAGCAAACAAAGCAGGCCTCGGAGTCCCGCAATAATTACCCCCCGTGAGAATGATGGCTCTCAAACGCCCCTCCTCGTTCAAGTATATCAAACTTAACTCTGCTTTTCCATCCCGGTCACAAAATAAGTTGGGGGTTCTGGGCCCCTGAAGTGCACATCCGTGGGGTAGCTTCTTACCCACACCCTAAAGTCACTGATGGCCCCGTGAGGCTGCGTGCGGATGTGTGTTGCCCTGTCACTGGAAGATGGCAGAAAATGATCAGGGCCGCCTCGGCACTGGGCGACCCGTCCAGCAAAACGTGATGTGCGAGGGTCCCAGAACCATCTCTTCCTTCCGGTCCCATTCATGAGTTGAGGAGACCATTGGCTGAGCTGTTGTGCACCAGGACACAGAGGGTCCCTGAAGGCAAAGCTGTGACTAATTCAAAAGCCCACCGTCCTCTCCGCCAAGTCGTTGGTACCAAAAGATTACAATAAAGGAGAGGAATTTCCATAAATGAGAAGCAGCGCCCGCTTCCCACAACTGGGAGGGGGTGTGGGGGAGGGGTGGGTGGGCACCGATTCAAAGATTCCTCTCGCGGTTGGAGAGTGGTGTTAGCTGAACTCAGACAGAGAGACACCTCCACGCGCAAAACTCAGCAAGGGGCGACGTACGTCTGCTACCGAAATACTCCAGATCAAAGTCACCCCCAGCCCAGGAGGCCCGGGAGGCCGAGATTTCATAATTAGGATCTTCAAAATCCTCCTCTATTTTTAGGACTTGCGCTCATTCAGTCCTTTACAGAATCAGAACCTGTCAGCTAAGGCCAAAGAGACTGAAGGTTTAGTTTCTCTCCCTGCCACCGCGCGCCCCCCAACTCTGCTTTTGGAAAGCAGATTAACGGTAAACTAAAGGAGTAGCTGGATGATTTGATGGAAATACACTTGGCCATACATATGTATATGTGCGTACGCTGGGGTGGGGTGAGGGGTTTGGGGGTGGGGGGCTCCTTCCCACGCTGAATTGCATGGGCCCTGCTCTCCTCCTGTGGGCTGCAGATAGACCCAGACCGGACTTGGCACCTCAGCCACACCCTTTCAAGCCAGCCCCCAGACCACTTTGCTGGGCCCCAGGGTGTACCAGAAGGCAAGGAAACTTGAAAATTGTTCCCCAAATGTCTCTCTTCTCAATCAGGCACTCATGTATGTATCAACATGTCCGCCACTAGCAATCAAAACCCACACTCAAATCTGTCCACCCAAGACACGCCTAAAAATAGACATCATCCTAAAACAAACACATCGCTGGGCAAGTCAAAATCTGACTTGAGTCAAAACGATGAAGCTGGGTTATTCCTGCCCTTCCAGACGGAAGACTTGGGTGGAACAAGCAGAAGGGCATCGAGGGAAGAATACAAGGTGCACCCACTAGTTACAGGGGACCCCCCCCAACAGATCCAGGTCCCCACTGGCACAAGAGGTTTGGGGTTTTTATATTGCAGTGTGCTTGGGAGGCCTACTTGCCCTTACACACTCCCCGGACATTTGATCCTACTGCATAAAGCTATCGACTTTTAATCTCTAAAATGAACCAAACCGAGGCAAATACAGTATTCCTAACTAGAAATATTTACCTCCTAAATGCTTTCGGCAAAGCATATCACTCCCTGGGCAAAGAACACGACCCAAGGTTATTGTCACTCAAGTGGACAGAAAGGTGATTTTGCTAAAGCTTCCAGCATGGAGTGAGTTCAGGAGATCCTGTGAAATCCCAAGGATACACTCAAGTTTGCCCTTCCAGAGTGGGAAGAATTTCCCTCCTCTAATTTCACCTGGTCCTCCTGGACTGTTTATTAAAGATGTATATTTTATATCAGCAGAGAGTAGCAAGGAACTTCCTGGCAAGGGCAGCCATATTTTCAGGACCTATTAAGATTTTCTTTGGAAATTTAAATACCTCTGTCAGGCAAACAAAATCATATAAGGAATCACAGAATTTCATTTCTAGAAAGAGAAATTAGATTAACCAACCCTCACTCCTTTCCTAGAAATCTCAATAAAATAGAAGTACATTGCAACAGTCTCTTACTTCCGGTCTGAAGGGGCCTCACAAGAAATCTAATTGAATTTAGATTTAAATTAAGAAAGCTAAAGAAAGCAATCCTGAGAAAATGCCTTCAATCTATAAATATTGTATAGATATATATATATAGGAGAATATATAAGTATATATCACATATTAGAAGGCAGAGACTATTTAAAATCAAAACAGCCAGAAAAATCCAGTGGCAGAAACCATAAGTTCAACACCAATAAGCTTCAGGCCCTTAGAAATCCTTGTCCTTTATTAATATTTAGTAGAAATGTATAATTGCAGATGCGTGCTAGGTGGGGATTTTATGTCAGGATGCGGGCAAAGAAGACTGGTTTATTACAACCATGAAATATTGAACAAGCACCAAAGAAGAGTAGTAGTATGTCCCAGACTAGCCAGGGAGCAGGCAGACCCAGACCGTCAGCTGCACAAAGGGGGCTATCTGTTTACATTACCCCTGATTAACACCTGCGAAGTTTTGGGTTACATCTTCCGGATGCTGCAAAAGTCACATGAAGGCATGCAACCCGTGCTGGGTGATTTTTGGGGGAAACAGGAGTGCGAGGCTCCATGACTTCCCAAAACCACTTGGAGGGAGCCTTAAAAATTCTCTCCACGGTGTAAGGAGTGAGGGAAATGACTCAGAACAAGAGCACTAGGAGCCCTCCGGCTCTTACCCCAAGCCTGCCCCATGTCTAAGGAAATTCAATGTTCAAATCCTGCCTGACTAGTATTTCTTAGCACTGCTTACTGTGTTCCGACTGGAACACTGAGAGAAGCATGAAATTCCAAAAATTTCTCCCGCATCACTGTAAAAATATCATACCTCCAAAAAGGGCAGAATTGCATGCAGAAGTGTATACAGAGACCTCTCCCGTTTCACGGTGTGTGAAAGAGCGTTTCTAGACATCTCCGGATTTCAAGATAGAGAACAACCAACGGACTAGAAGTTTGGCAATGGTAAACTTATTACGGGAATACAGTTAATTCAAATTTTGAAAATTGTAAGGGGCTGGGGGGGGCGGGGGACATACTTTTTTAGGCTTAATATCCTTTATCTACAAACTATCATTATGTCTCCTTCCCTGTTTTGAAATTCCTCCATAGCCACACAGCTATTACAAAGATAGGTGGATGACTTTGCAAACTAATTTCAAATTTATGTGATCCTCACTGATTTAATAGATGTCTGAATAGGCCCAAACTCAGGCCGGTTTTTTTTGTTGTTGTTGTTGTTTTTCCCTTTGCACAACCTCACCCTTCCCCCACCCCAACTTTGTGCAAACAGAATCTCATGATGAGACGTAGAGTTTTATGATATGAGAGTTGTTTGGCGGGTTAGGAAGTCAGAGGAAGCATAATTTGGAGAGGATTACTTTCCTGGTTAAAAAAAAATCATCATCACATGTGATTCTGGCCTAGACTTTGTGAGAAGTGTTACTTGCCAGTAGAGTTCCCTCCCCTCCAAAGGACATCTAAACCCCATAAGACAATCTGGGCACGTCCCAGTGGCTACACAGCTTGTGCAGTTCTAAAGACTTATTCGTTCTCTCCAACCTGAGCACGATCATTTTGTTAAAGACCGACTAGTATTTTGTCATCGGAGCGAAGAATTTCAGTAACAGTGTTAATATTTAATCACATTAGTACTGGCGTGTTTTATGGCGTGACAAAATAAAATATCATTACAAAATTGGGCTTTGCCTGAAAGGCGGGGGGCAGGCGGTCAAAGAAAGTGCTCGCTGGGGCTGGAACCTGGAAAAGGTATATCCAAAGCTGCTTCATGGCTGATGGGACCCTGGGCATGTGTTTACGGAAAAGCAGGACGCTTTCGTTTCAATTCTTTTTTTTCTCAACTCTATTTCAAAGTGGTGCACTTCACTCTGATTTTCAGCCAGGGCACTCGGGGGCCCGTTGAAGGCTCTGTGTACCTATTTATACAACATATGCAGATGGAGCTGCAGGGTGTTATCATAATGAAAAGTTTAATCATCCTTATTTACTACCAGTAAGGGAGCAGGAATCATATGCAGATACCTTATAAAGCCTTAACTAGCAGCCCCAAGGCTGTAGAAGCTGCGAGTGACCTCAATTCGGGGCTTTATCTAGGAAACTGTCCTTCCCACATCACAGAGTGGAAAACAAAGGAGGTCAAGTGGGTGTCCCTGCCGAGGCTTCTAAGGCGGCCAGCCCTGAAGCGGGTCCCTGGAGGAAGTTTCCGTCTCCCGTATGCAGGGGAGGGCTGAGTTTAGTATACAGGGGAAATCAACCCCAAAGTGACTAGCATCTGTTTCCAAAAAAATATTTTCCTTCGTCTGACTGTGATAATGAAACAAACAAAACAAAACATTTCTTTAATGACATTTCTTCATTCACAGTCTGCATTTTTTTTCTGCAAAGGACATTAGTCAGACTGGGAAGGGAACAGTGCGACACCTTAAAAAAAATCTCGTTAAAACCACCCAATTCCTCTGCACCTAAGGCCCTTCAAACGACTTGCAAGCAAAGCGTTACTGGTTTTTCTTTATTAATTCTCTAAATCGTGGCGTTTTTTTTTTCTTTTTAACTCTTCTCGCCCCATTTTGGCCAATGTGGTCTTAATTACTGTGGGGGCGGGGGGGGGGAGGGGGAGAAGGGGGAGGGGGAGGGGCAGCCAGACCAAGCCAGGTAGAAGTGACAGGGGCTGGGATTTGTGCTAACCAGTTATTGATCGGCAGGCCCGAGATGTTGTGTACAAGAAAATAAAAGAGAAGCGGGGCAGAGCAAACAGGATGCTGTGTCCAACTCCATTTTAAAAGGGAGGGAGGGGGGAAAAAGGGAGAGGCAGCGGAGGGTCCCAAACTAACCAATTTATGGCCTTGCCTGGGAGAAGCCTGGAGAATGCTGATGCTGGCCGCAGCGTCTGCTGTGCATGCTAAACACCCAGCTTCAAATGAGAGAGCGGCGTCCCGGGCTGGGCAGTAGGCGAACAAAGAGAAAAGCAGCAAGGCCGCATTCATGAATTAGAAAACGCAAGCGGGAAAGCTACCCGGGACAGGCGGGCGTGAAAGCCCGGAGTTCTGAGCCACCCAACTCCTGCCGCACTTCCCCTCCCCCTCCTCCCGCCCCTATCCCCTTCTCCTAAAACCTACCATCACCTTAAACCCTGGGTCAAGAGATGGCAAGATGCAGGATGTGGACTAGGAAAACTAAGGCAGAGGAAAAGCACCTTAAGAGAAGGCGAGGATGGGGGATGTATTTTTTTAAGACACTGTTAAATCGCCAGCTACTGACTCCATGGTAACATTCAGCCTGGTGAAACCAAGGAAATCCAGTGAGTATTTAAAAGAAAAAGGTAGGCATTGTGGGGGTGGGGGTGGGGGGGTGAGGTAGGAAATGATGTTACGTAAAAAGTCCCCATTAAAAAATAAAATGGATAGCTACCGCAGCCCAGTCGTGTTTGGGTTAAAAAAAAAACACTATTATTATTTTATCGGCAATGGTGGTCCATTTACTGACCCCCACCCCACCCACCTTAAAGGCCTCCAGGCCTGGTGGGGAAAGAGTGCTTAGAATGCAAAGGAGAACCGGGACCGGACATCTGTCACCAAAGCCAGGCGAGATATTGACAAACGCGGGTCCTTTGTGTCTTAAGAATATATATCCATATCCCCATACACAAACGAAGCCCTGCCCGATTGGTCTGGTCTCTGCCAAAGTGGACCCCACTCCAGCCCAGGCCCCCCCATCAAATGTCAGGGAGGTGCACTCTGAAGACTGCCTGCCTCCTACCATCCCGACAGGTCTCCAGTTTTTCAATGAAACTCTAATAGTTAAGAAGAGACAAAACAGTTATTCATTAGGAACAAAGGTCAAATTAGGCGTTGCCTCTGAATGATGCTGCAGACACCAGAACTGGTCACTTTTTTTTCCCAGAGATGCTGGCACACGGAAGGGAACTCAAGCTGAAGGTTGGCTGACTAGGAAAAGGTGGGGAGGCATTAACACAGCTTCCCAGGTGTCCTGCCAGGAAGGGGGGGGGGGGGTGGCAAACAACTCCTGAAAAGTGGAACGAGCCTCAATGTTGAAGGTGAGGAGGGGGTCTGAGTGTGAAAGGGAAGGGGCCTAGTGCTCTGGGCACCCAGTAACTCAGCTAAAACTTGAGGGGGTGGGGCTCTACAATAATCGCCAAAGGGCTTCCGCCTAAGTTGTTACCACCCTCTGGAACCAGAATCTACCTGGCAGCACCTGGGGGGAGGGAAGGGGTCTGCCCACAGAGCCCTAGGTGTAACCAAAGGAAGGGCACCCAGCTCTGAACTGGGCATTAGGAAGGCCCTGCGCCCTCCTGACCCCAAGGGACACCACCCTTTCATGGAGCCTTCAAGGCAGAAGCTAAGGCCTGCAATGGGGGTGGGACGGGTATCCACCAGGTGAGAAGGGAACAGGGAATGAGTGCATATACCTTCTTTGCTGTTGGGGTTCTGGGGTTTGGCCTTCTCCCAGGGTGCCAGCGTCTTGTCCTCGTCTGCGCCGTCCACCAAAGCCTTGTCGGCCGGCAGGTACCAGGTGGCGCTGTGCTCTGCCATCAGCGAGTCCAGATCGATGGTGCTCATGGCGCTCTTGACGGCCTCGGAGCAGCAGCTGCCCAGCTCGCTGTCACCATTCTGCGCACCAGAAGCCCCCACAGCACACTCACCCTTCTTGCCACCTTTGAGCCCCAGGGGCTGGTCCTCAGAGATGCTGAACTGCTGCCTCTGCAGCTGGATCTGTGCCTGGAGGATCTCCAGGGGGTGGATCTCGTCAGGCGGCGGTGCGCCGCTGCTGCTCGTTGGGGTCCGGACCTGCTCCAGGCCCGGCGTGCCGGGATGGCCCGTGCCCCCGCCGCCGTAGCTGTCGGGGGTGGAGGTAGAGGTAGACAAGATGCCCAGGCCAAGCGGGGCTGGGGGCGCCTTCGGTCCATGTTCCCCGGCGCCCAACCCGCGGGGAGGGAGTTTGGGCGAGCCTGTCACCAGAGGGCTCCTACTCGCTTTGGCCAGGGCTGGGGGGTTGTCGGAGCTGGATGACACCTCGTCCTCGTTGGCGTAGCTCGTGCTCACCTCGTCCGAGGCGAACTCGCCCGCGTGCGGGGAACTACCGTCCGACTTTGCCCCACCGTCCAGGGACGCCATGAGGTCCGGCTGGTCCCCCAGGAGCAACTCGGCCCCCTTCCCCCACGAAGGCGACGTGAGCGCCTTCTCATGAGGCGTAGGCGCCCCGCGCGCCTCGCCTGTGGAGCTTCCCCCGACGGCTGCGCCTGGCGCCTGCTGTTGCCCTGGGCTCACTCCAGGCGCGCCCCCGCTGTCCGGCGCTGCCGAGTACTTGTCGAAGAAGGTCCCGGGGCTCACGTGACCACTGTCCCTTTTTCTGCGACCCCGTCCCCGGCCGCCGCCCCCGGGAACCGGCTTGCCGTCGTTCCCCGACGTTGATTCCAGGGTGTAGTTGGGGGAGAGGCTGGTGCCATCTCCCTGGGCGGGCGGATTGGGCGGCCCAGAGGCTTTGGAGCCGCTGCTACTGGTCCCCGACTGGCCTCCGGGCCCTGCGGCCCCAGGAGCAGTCCCTCCTGGGAAGTAATCCGAGCCCGGGTTGCTGGCCATGGCCGCGCCGTCGGTCTCGTTCTGGCTCAGTTTCCTCTTGCCCTCGGGCGGGTTCTTCTTGTTGAAGGTAACGTTGAGGTTGGGGGCTCCAAGGCTGGCGATCATGTTCTGGCAGGCTGTGGAGAGTGCAGCCAGGCAACTCTGGCCGAACAGGTTGTCCTTGGAGCTGGGCTTGTTGAAGGAGCCCAGCGAGAGCGCGCCCAGCTTACTGGCCGAGGTGCGCTGGCTGGGCTGGAAATCAGGCTGCTGCGGGTATGCGCCCCCGCCGCCGCCGCCGCCGCCCGTGCTGCCGCCGCCCCCGCCCGCGCTCGGGGGCGAGTTCACGCCTGGGCCGCTGTGCGGCGTGGCCTGCCGGTTCGCTGCGCCGAACGGGAAGCCAGGCTGGCCCCCGAGCGCTGGCGCTGTGAAATCGGGCGGCTGAGGCCGGCGCTCGGAGGGAGCGCTGGGCAGCCCCACCCCAGCCCCGGGCGACTGCAGCTGCCCCAGGCTGGCCAGGCTGCCCCCGAACTGCAGGCCAGGGGAGGGCAGCGCGGGCACGTGGCCCTCTCCGGGCATCCTCAGCGGCTCCTGCAGAGAGCCCCGGAACAGCACCCCCGAGCCACCGGGCGGAGGGGGCGGCGCCAGTCCGGGGTCGTGCGGGCCGCAGTCAGCGGGCAGGCCTGAACCTCCCATCCTGCGGGGCAGCAAGTCACCCGGCGGCGGGTGCGGACCTGGGAACCATGCACTCTCCTGCGCCAAGTGCTGAGCCTGCTGCTCGAACGTGCCCAGGCGCCCGGCGCCCGCGCCGCCGCTTTCGCGCTCAAAGTTCGGCTGGGCCAAGCCGCCCACTGGGCCGCTGTGCACCAGGCCGCCCTGGCCCACGTCCCCGGGGTGGCCTAGCTGGGCCAGGTTGGGCTGGCGCAGCCGCTGCTGCTGATTCCGCGACGCCATCTGCTTGATCATGAGGGCCGCGTTTTGGCGTTGCTGCTGCTGTTGCTGCTGCTGCTGCTGCTGCTGCTGTTGCTGCTGCTGTTGCTGCTGCTGCAGGGACTGGTGGTCCGGGGCCGGATGCTGCAGGGGTGGCCCCGAGGGGAAGCTGTCGGGCACAGGCGGCGTGAACTCGCCGGGTAGGCCGGAATAGGCTGAGGGCGAGAGGTGGTTGTCCAGAGCGCCGTTGTGCATGCTGCCGTTCCACGAAGCGCAGCGATCCACTCCCGCGCTGCCCGGGAAGTCAAAGCGCGGCCTCTTGGCCACATTCATGTAGGGGGGTGCGTCGAAATGCTGCAGCCGCTGGTTGGGCGTCTGCTGCGGAGGAGGGTGCTGCATGTTGAATACAGGCTCAGAATAAGGGTGCATGCTCCGGTTCTCCAGCCGGTGGATGGGGTACTCGAACTGCGCGTGTTGGCTGGGCAGCATGGGGCCCCCGTCCTGCAGGCCGCCGCTGGGCGTGCCCGCCTCGCCCTGCTGGGGACGCGGGAGCGCAGGCGGACACGAATTTTGCCGGACCAGAAGCCCAGGCGGCGGCGGCGGCGGCGGCGGCGGCGGCGGCTGTTGCTGCTGCGGAGGCGGCGGCGGCGGCTGCTGCGGGGGCTGCTGCGGAGGCGGCGGCGGGGCCTGCTGGGGAGGCTGCATTAACGGGTGCCTGGAGCCTACTGCAGGCTCCAGACCCACGGGCATCTTGCGGGTCCCGCCGAACCTCTCGAAGAACACTCCGTGCTGCTGCTGCTGCTGTTGCTGCTGCTGGGCGTGCATTTTGGACAAGCCCACCATGCCTGCAGCTCTAGGCATGGCCGAGGCACCCGGGAAAGAGCCCCCGGGAACCTGACGACCCGCTGCATAATGAGGCAGCTGCCCCTCAGAATCAGAGGGGGAAAACATGTCGAAATGTCCCGAGGGCGGCTCGCCCGGGTAATTGTATTCCAGCGAGTCGACGGCTCCTTGGTTCGCCACCCTCCGGGGCTCCAGACTGTGGGAATCGGAGCCACTGGAGGCGGGCAGGCCATGGAAGGAGGCGGCTCGGTTAGGGCTCTGGTCCAGCGGCAAGCATGGGGCAGGCACGGCGTGGCCTGAGGCGCCCGAACTGTGGAAGTCCGGGAGGTTCCCAGGTCGCTGCGGGCCGAAGCTCTCCGGCCCCTGGCTCTCCGCCAGGTGATCATAACCCTCGGCGAAGGGCGGCTGGCTGCCCAGGCCGCCGGCCGCGCCGCCGTAGCCGAGCAGACGACCCCCGTGCAGGCACGAGGCCCCAGGATCCGACCCGCCGAAGTTGCCCCCGAAGTGGGGGTGATGCTGGTGGGGGTGGTGGCCTCCCGGGTGGCCGTGGTGCGGCTGTTGGCCTCCAAAGAATCCGTGCACCGGCTGCGCCTGCAGCCCCCCCGCGTGCAACTCCGAGTGGCCGCGCGCGTGAAAGCCATAAGGCTCCATGTTCATGCCCAAGATCGGGGATTCGCCCAGCCCGCTCATGGCAGGGTCCACGGGGCCAGGGGGTCCCCCCGCGTGGAAAGCCGGGGCCTTAAAGTGGGCGTTCATGCTTAGTCCGGCCTCGTTAAAGTTCCTCTCGCCCTGGCCAGCGTTCCTGCTGTTGATCTGGGGCTCGAATTGGTCCAGCCCAAACATACTTGGCGGGGGGCGGGGAGATCAATAGGGCATGACAGCCTGATCTCCGCGGCGCGCCTCCGGCCAGCTACTCGTTCCGGCCCTGGGTTGGGCGCTCCGGGACGCTCAGCAGCGCAGGGACGCAGCGCGCACCGCCACCTCGCCCGGCTTGTGAAGGCTGGGGGTTATCAGCTCCTCTCCCGAAGCTCTCGCTCTGCCCGACGCGGGCCTCTCACATCTTGCGGCGCCGCGGGGCCTCCAGGAGCCGTGTTGGGGGGCCCATGCCCTGGGACGTTAGCACGGCCGCGGGTGGGTTTGTGGGGAGGGGACGGAGCTGCGGGTGACTGAAGACAAAAAGTTAAGTGGGGGGAAGGAGTCGGGAAGGAGGGAGGGAAAGCAGAGCAATCACCTTCTTAAGTCCGATCGGTTTGGGTGGGGAGCCCCTGGACGCTGCCTGAAGCCTCCCGGAGTCCGTGGCGGAGTTGCTAAGGGGCCAAGCAGAGAGACCCTTCAAAGCCGTGGCTGGCGCCGGGGCAAAGACCGAGCGGTCCCTCCCCCCTCCCCCCGGAGTCCCCGCGCTCCGCAGCCCGAGCCTCAGCCAAGCAGGATCCGCTCGCACAGTCCCCGTCGGCCCGAGCAAGCGGCTACTGCTTCTTCAGGGAGTCGGAGGACTGGAGGCTCCGCTCTGCATCACCGGTGCCGGTCCCAGAGCCGAGAGCTCAGCGGGGCTGAGGAGGAGGCGGGTGCCCGGGGTTGAAACCGAGGGTTGGTGGAAGGCGCGGCTCCCCTGTTCCGCGGCGGGTGCGCTGCACCCCGGCGCGCCGCTTCGCGGCCACGTCCGCCGCCTGACGCTTCTGTCCTCCGCTGTTAGGTCTCTGAGTTCGCAGGGATCTCCGCGCCCCGTTCCAGGCGCGGGCGGGCAGCAAAACGAGGGATTGGGTCGCTCCAAGGCTAGGGTTCCCTGCCTCCCCGCCAAGGTGCTTCGCAAGTCGCCCTCGGACCCAGGGAGGGGGGCGTACGCTGGTTGGGGGCCACGCTGGGCTAGCAGGCTAAGGCTTTCCGGCTGCGCTCTCGGAGCCCGGAATGGGAGGGAGGCGGGGGCAGCTCTGGGGGGTCCGCGCACCCCTCTCCTGGCTGGCGGGGGGGCTCTGCGTGGGGCGTTCCGAGGGTCTCGGCTCCCCTCTCTGTGTCTGCCTCTCGCCCAGAGCCCGGAGAAGCAGCAACAAGTTTTGCATTTCAGCAATCAATTTCAGCCATTACATTTGCACCAATCAGCGCAGCCCGAGCTCCGGGTCCGGGGCGGGGCCCGCTTTTAAGGTGGTCCTGGGTGCTGACTGCTGAGGCCCCCACCACGAACCCGCACTTCGCCAGCTCGGGGGTCCCCAGCGCCGGTCAGCCTCGGGGTCCGGTGCCAGTGCGCTGCGGGCGCACCCTGGCCTCCTCGCGCATCGGTCTGGAGAGGGCGCAGGCAGAGAATGGCGGGAGCTTGGCTTTGTTCACCCCCCTTCCCATTCACCACAGTTCCCAACTCCCCACCCCCAACTGAAGTGAGACCTGCGGTGTGAGTAAGGGGCGGGGAGGTGGGCGGTAAGCGGTGCGGGGCGCTCAGACAATGGGGTCGCCAGGCAAAGATCCTGGACTCACCGCGGAAAGTCGCTAAGTGTCGACTGCGCTTCAGCTGGAGCGAACCCTCGGCTCTCCACCGCTGTCTGATTACTTGTCGCACCCAAGTTAGCCGGACCTCGGATTTCCCTGGAGGTGAAAGCAGACGGGGAACCCCGAAGTTAGGGATCGCCTCCCTCACTAGGGCGCGCACAATTGTTTCCTATCCCCACTGTCTAGGGTTCCCGGTTCTCAATGGCCGGCTTCCGCCCGGAGGAACCATAACCACTGGGCCACTTTATGGGGGGCATATCGGAGCAACCCAGCGCCAGAGCGGCCAGGCAGTTAGGAGCCCCGAGAAGACCAGCGCGCAGAGGGCCACACTGGCCGGCCGGAGCACCCTAGTTCAGGCACCCCGGTCAAGGCCCAGGCCCTCTTGGGGCGCGAGGTTGGCCTCCTTAAGAGATCAATTAAACTGAAGAGCCCAAAGAACGGAATTGGGTTGTGATACTAAAATCAATAGGAGTAATTTAATATCTGCCCTGCTCTTTATGAAATATTTATCCCAATAATCTTAGTTAAAATGTTTAGATCTTCCTGATCCCCACTGAGTCTGCAATCTATCTTGCAATTAGAAGTTGGGAGTTAGAGGTGATGGAGGGTAGAGGAAGTATTTATTCTCTGTGCCTGCATGTGTGTATTTTCCTCCCTAAAGCGTCTGTACGGGAGGAAGGGGGAGCAGGCTTTTAATTTTCCTTGCCATAAAATAGCACGAGGCGATTTTGCTAGCAGACCAGCATTCTTAGGAGAAGGGGAGAAAAGGGAACTTTCTTTGAAGTGCCCCTGATATCGCTATTAAATCTAAATAAAATTAAGCATGGTGTATAAAAATGCCTTTTCCCCCCAACAAAAGAAAGTGTTTATCGCCCAAGACTGTCTAGCGTTTGCTAAATTGCGCATGAAATCTGAAATGAAATAAACGTTATAATAAAACCAACCCCTGAGCCCTTTTTATTTTAAAACCTCAGATTGCACTTCACCGTCGCGGGGCGGGGAGTTAAAAAGTTACCAGGACGAGCGTGCGGATTCATCGCTCCCCAGAGTTACTGCTGGGAAGGCAGACGCTAGGTGTTCCAGAACCGAAAATGCCAGGAAAATGGGCTCAATTTAGACGGAGGGGAGGAAGAAGCAGGGTCTTCAGGGACTCCGGGAGAAAATAACACCCCCCCCTTCGATAAGAATAAAAATAAAAGCAAACAATAAAAACCTGCAACTTTAAAACTCAGAGAGCAGAAGCAAGCTCAGATCCAAGGCCCTTCGTGGGACCTCCCTGTTGTGGATGTCTACAGATATTTTTTTCCTTTTTGAAATTAAAAATGAAAATTACCCCCACCAAAAATTAGGTCCATAAATAAGCATCCGGGAAGAAGTATTTGTACAGGGAGGTGGAGTTTTAAAAGGATTTTTCTGCAGGATCAGGTTGTTGGTCTGTGATTAAATATTGATTTTGTGTAATTAGTTTTCATGTGAACTATCCTCTTGCTGATAGCTTAGAGGTTTCAGAACTAGAAAAGAAATGGAATTGGACATGGAAATTATTACTTAGCAAAGTGACAGGGAAGTGAGAGCCGAAGAAAAGACTGAGGCTTGGCTGATTTCGGCACAAAGAAATAAAGGGCGTGGGTAAGCCTCCAGTGACCTCCCCACCCCCACCCTGGGGCCCCAGGCCAGAGCTGGGGAGACCCAGAGCCTCCTGGGCAGGAAGGAGACAAGTAGAAGGAATGGCTGCCACAAGGAGGACCCTGCATGGGCAAAGACCTATGCAAAACCCATGACATCTGGTCACATACCTGGTCCAGAGTGGTGGGTTCTGGGTTCTGGGTGCCTCAGGAGGCACCGTTTAAGGGCTTTATGTCTCTGTGTGTCTGGAGAGAACAGGGACAGTTGGGGCCTGTCTGGAGCCCTGGGTGGGCCAGGGCGGTGGGAAAAATGACCCGCAGACCTGCAGGTCTGGGGAGACCCCGGTTGGGGTGTGCTGTTGGCTGAGGCATGACTTCACACGGGGCTGGGAGAGGGTCCCCTGAACACCTGGGCAGGTTTCCTGTGGAATAATTCTGTGCGTTCCAGGGAGGGGTGGTGTGGGAGTATTTTTCTGGGACTGTTTCCAAGAGTTAAGTCTACAAGGTGTGTGAGTGTCTGAAAGCAGAGTGTGTTTGGGCCCGGCTGTGTTTCTGTTCAGAATGTGTGTCTGGGTCACCTTTCCTTAACACTAAAGAATGTTGTGCGGGTGTGTGGCTTGTGCCTGCATTTGTGTCTTGGCCCGTGTGTGCCGGTGCAGGGCACCTGCGCATGTTTGTGTCCATGCCTGTGTGTGCCCACGTTCCTGTGTCTCTGGGTGTCTCCGTGAGCGTCCCTGTCTGCCCCCCAGACCCATGCTCCTCTCTGTGGATGCCTCTGTGTTTGTACCTCTGTGTGTGTGGCTGCCTCACACCTTGCGTGCCTGCATCTCTGCTCACGTGTGTCTGTTTTCTCTGCGAGTGTGAGAGGCCGTGCCCCTGCCTGTGCCCATCTGTGCCGGTGGACGTGCTGGCGTGTGCGCCTCCACGGTGTGGGCGCCCCTGCGTGTGCCTGTGTGTGCATTCTGCCTGCACCGGCCCGCAGCTTCTTTGAAACAGACACATTGCCCCCTAGTGCTCAGACACATTCAAAGTTCCCACCCGCCGGTGCAGAGCCTGGAGCAACAGGAGCAGCAGGGGTTCCAACCCCGGGGCCTTTCCCTCCTCTTCCCCTTCCTTCGGCCTTTCCCTCGAGGGGCGCTGAGTGTGCTGGCACCAGTCAGAAGGGGTCTCCCGGGCAAGGAAAGGAGGAGACACAGCTGGACTGGGGCCCCAGAGCTGAAGAGGGATGCTCCCAGCTGGTGACAAGTGGGGAGCTGCCCCGAATGGCCCCAGGAGCCCCAGTCCCAAAGGGGACTGCAACTAGTGAGCCCCCCACTCCACAAAAAAGCACAAAACAACCCACACTCAACACCCTTTCCTCAGTAGGCACACAGCCTTCACCCTTGCCCATCAGGCCCCCAAAACCAATGCAGGCACACGCACTCACAGACACACTCACGCATACCTCCATAGTGGACAGATCAGCACACTGGCTGCTGGCTATTGAAGCCTCCCTGCTTTACATCCAGGGTCCCATTACATTTCATTTCATTTCATTTCATTACATTTCATTTCCTCCCTGCTTTACATCCAGGGTCCCATTACATTACATTTCATTACATTTCATCCTTGTAGCAACCCTTCAAGGTTGGGACTCTGAACCTGTTTTACAGATGAGGACATAGAACCTCAGACTGGGCAAATGGCTTTCCCAAAGTCAAAGAGTGGCAGAGCTGGGATTCCAAACCAATCTGCCAGACCCTGACCCCTGGCTCTTAACCACCACCTGTTCTACCTGAATGTACTAGTTCAGGCAAAGCGATTAGCACAGTACGGGGAACGTGGTAAGTGCCAAGAAATGTTGGCTACTTTTATCACTACTGCCATTATGATCATCATTAATATTATTGTGATGATGATTAGCACTATTCTCTGGGTGTCTCTCTACCACACCAGTGTGAGAAATTAGTGCACGTGCACGTGTGTGCAAGCGCACGCACGCACGCACACACACACACACTTTTGTTCTCAGCCCGCTCCCCACTAACCCCCATCCCCTTTAGAGCTTGGAAGCTCACAGGAATCACAGCAGACCTAGTCTCTCTTGCAGGCAAAGTCCCCAGGAGGCCTGGAGGGGAACCTGCTTCCACTGACACCTCTCTCTCCTGAGTCAGCGGTGGAAAGCATGTGAGCTTTGGCATTGCACACCCAGATTCAGATCTTGGCTTCACCACTTCTCATCTGTGTGACCTTGGACAAAATACTTTCCTCTTCTGAGCCTCAGTTTCCCCTGCTGGGAAGGGGACTCATAGCCAGTTCATATGGAGCATAAGGATTGGCTCATAAGGAGACAAGGTTTTAAAAGGGGCACAGAGCATGGCAGATGGCGGGCATTCATTAGATGGTAGCCTCTTATTACCATTAGTATCATTATTATTTCTTCTGTGTCTGGATCCAGGGAGGTGAAAAGCAGAACAAGGATGCCAGAGAAACTGGGTTTATTTAACAAATCAGCCTTGCCTCACCAGCCAGTCTTTGAGAGAAAGAATGACTCTCTTAGGTGGTCACCTCAAACTCTCTCACCCCCGACTGTGCTGGCGTAAGCGGGTGCAGGCTCAGCATCTGTTCAGGGAGCAGCCAGGGCTGAAGCCTTTGGGGAAGGTCCAGCTATGGCCAGGATAGAGGATATGGTAGCTGGCTAGAGGTTAGAAGGCATGAGACCTTCATGTAGCCACAGGCTGCCAGTTGCTAGGCAACAGTATCCCCTCCCTCTCTCTATGCATGATGCCTGATATCTTTTGGGGTCTCTTCTCCATTGAATAAATACATATTGAATGCCTACTGAATGTCAGGGTTCAGCCTAGGAACTTGGGGAAAAAGTAGAAGATCCAGTCCCAGCCAGATCAAAGGAAACCTCGTATTCTATGCAAAAGAGACTACATTACACACTATAAGGGATAAAATAACTGTCTTAGGAGAGATGGATAATTGAGAAGTGTTCCCAGAGGTGGGTTTTGAAGGTAGAATAGGAGTTTAACAACCCAACCAGGGTCAAAAGACTTCCCAAGCAGGGGAATCAGATTAGAAGGAGTGTGGGAAGTTTTAGGCAGCACTTCGTTTAGAGTAGGACAAGGGAGGGGCAGGGTCTGAAGCCCAAGAGGTCAACAGGAACCAAGATCAGGAGGACCACAAAGGCAGATGGGACATTTTGGACATGGTTCTGGGGAGCCAGCCATGAAAGGGTTTTTGTTTTTTTTTTTTTTTTTTTTTTTTTTTTGCGGTACGCAGGCCTCTCACTGTTGTGGCCTCTCCCGTTGCGGAGCACAGGCTCCGGAAGCGCAAGCTCAGCGGCCATGGCTCACGGGCCCAGCCGCTCCGCGGCATGTGGGATCTTCCCGGACCGGGGCACGAACCCGTGTCCTCTGCATCGGCAGGCGGACTCTCAACCACTGCGCCACCAGGGAAGCCCCATGAAAGGGTTTTAAGCAAAGCCAAGTGACATAATCAGAGGCGAGTTTCAAAAGGACCTCAGGATCTCCCTTTTCTTTGCCTTCAAGGTAACCCCAGAAGCCATCTTCACTGGTTTCCCAGAAAACAAGGCCTGGGAGAGGGAAAGTCCCAAGTTTGTCCCCAAGCAGCCAGCACAGATCAAGGCAATACCTGCTGGCTCTCCCACCCCAGGGCTGCTTGCACAGACAAGGGTCCCCTCCTGCCTCAGGGATGACAGATGCTGCTTCCTGCTGAGTAGGACTTCCCACCCTCAGCTGGGGGAGGCCAAGGGGCGTTTCCAAGAGAGACATTCTAGGTTCAAAGCCCAGTTCCGCCACACACACAGTTCTGACCACATGACCCTGGGCAAGCCCTGGACTGGAGCTCCATTTTCTGGATCTATAGTAATACCTGTGTCCCAGGGTGTCCGGAAGGCTAAAAGTGCGGGAAAGCACCCAGCCTACACTCTATAACATGTACCATATACAATAGATATTCTCACAGTATATTATATATTCTATTATTATATTATATAGCTACCCTGTGAGGTGGGGTTTGTTAGTTTTCCCATTTTACAAAGGAGGAAGCTGAAGCACAGAGAGGTGAAGGGATTTGGCCCAGGTCATCCAGCAAGTGAAAGGCAGAGTGGGACTCACACCAGCCCCAGTGTGACCCCACCATCAGCCTGCAAACCAGTCCACAGTCTAAACAACTTGGGCCCAGGTCTGAGTCCCAGAGTTTGGGGCTAGGGAGGGGCATGGGAAGGGCCTAAGAAACGCCCCCTCCTCTGCCCCAGGAGTGCCCAGCCTGGGGAGGGATACCCCTCCTCTGCTTCTTCCTGTACCTCCCTGCTTCCCAGAGGCCCCCGGGGCCTGACACAGAGTTTCAATACAAGGGAGCCACTGACCGTCCCCTTGAACAATAGCTGGACGAGAAGTGGCTGTTTCCCAGCTCGCCTGGCCGAGTAGGGCCACCTGCACAGGACGAGAGCTCTGGCCACCATAAGGCATTTCGACTTCCCAGGGAACCAGACACACAGGGGCCTGCTTCCAGCATCAAACCCTCCCTGACAACCTAGCCTTCCCTCAGACACACTCCCTTTCCAGGATCTAGCTCAGAGCCAGCATGGACATCCAAACTGCAGGGCAACATGCCTAGCTGTGACCTGGAGGATCAGAAACAGGGCCACTGCCTGGAAGTATGAATAGCAACCTTGATAAGAGCTGCCCCTTATCTGAGCACAGAAGCTCTCCCAGACCTCGTTTAATCTTGAAAGCACTTCCAGGAGGACAGAATCTCCGTTATCCTTGGGAACTTTCTGGAGGCCACGAGGCTTGTCCATGGCAGGGCCCGGTCTCAAGCCCGGCCCATAGGATCCTGAGGCGATTCAGCGGACCTCCCCATCTATGAGGATTTCTCTTCCCCAGATGGCATCCAGCTATGAGCTTCTATTTTCCATTCTCTAAGCGGAGTGCACTGAACCCAGGCCCTGGTCCCAAAATAACTCAAACCAGCCCCACGAGCTGGAACTGAGGCCCCTGGCGACTCCAGAGCCCAGTCCAGCCTCCCCCTGAAAAAGTTCCCATTCAGCAAAAAAAAAAAAAAAAAAAAAACAGGCATCATACATAAAGCATCACGCACCACACAATTAGTCAGAAAATGGGAAGTTCGGGAGGGTTCGTGATTATTCAACAAACCTATTTAGCTTGATCCCCCCCACCCCTACGTTTTCTCTCCCTGCAGCAATCAGCAATGTGGGCTCATTACCACCGAGAATCTAGCTGGCAAACCAGCTTCATAAACGGAACCAAACAAGCATACATGATGGGAAAACTTTGGACCAGCCAGTCATCAGCCAAAGCTTTTCAAGTCATGTCTCTGTTGCTCCCCCATCCCCACCCCTCCTCTGCTGGGGAAGGCCGCTGCACGCGGTATCTTCATGGGGCTGGGACGGGGGCTGGGAGAATCACCCCCAAGGCAAGGGGAAGGTCACCCAGACTTGGTCCCGCAGTGCCCAGGGCCAAGGACTTGTCTCCCAGAAGGGACCCGCTCTGTGTATCAGCAGCAGCAGCAGCCGCAGCTGCCAGGGTGGCCAGGTAGGTCCCTATTTGCTCAGCACTGTCCCATCCTTCTTTGCTTTCCGTCACCGAGGGGCAGGCTGGTGTGGCTCACAGCATCACACAGATCTGAGATCTGTGACCTGAAACAGGTCATTCCCTTCCCTGTGCCTCAGTTTCCTCATCTGGAAAAGCAGTTGTCAAAGGGCACTTGTGAGGATAGATTAAGTGTCACAGTCTCGCATTTCCCCTAGGAGGTAAGTGGAGGGGTTATAAGGACACGGAGGTGTCCTCTATAGGGCTTCCTGGAAGTGTGAACCCCCGTGTAGGAAATGCACCCCCTCCTCCAATGACTCACAGTAAGAGGGAAGTGGTCTCCAGTCTTGACGGTGTGCTGAGTTCCATGTGGAGTCCTTGCCATAAGGTTATTTCTAATTCCCACAGCAACCTTACAACAGGGTCCTTTGTGTGTGCCCATTTTGCAGAAGGGAATGTAGTGGAATGCACACCGCTTTGGGAAGGAGCGTGGGGAGAGTTCCTCCGAAAACAAAGCCCACACCTGGCACCCAAAGGGCCCCAGCAGGAATCAAACAGAACTCCCCAGGGAAGCCTCAGACTCCCCCCCAGCCAACCCCCAACCCTGGCACTGACCTGTGAAGTGGACCCGGGACCAGCGGGCTTTGAATGCCCTTCCCACTCTGACGAGGAAATAGAGTCCAGAGAGAGTAAGTAATGTGCTTATTTGAGTCAGATCCTTGGAAAAGTTCACAAATTCTCACTGTTTGGTCCGTGACAGTACGAACAGATCTTCTTCTGAACGTTGTTTTGCGTGTAACCAGGAGGACAGTACCGCCTAGGAGTGAATGGGGTCAACCTCAAGCTCGGCCGCTTATAGTGGCTTATAGTGGCTTTCCCTCTCAGAGCCTCAGTTTCCCCATTTGTCCAATGGGGAGAACGATAGCTCCTAGGGTTGTCAGGGAGAGGGGATCCAGCAGAGAGAGCACTTAGCACACAGTTAACACTCAATAAACAGCAGTGCTACTGCACGGAGCGAGGCCCCTGCCGGGCGGGCCGGCTCCCACAGGGCGGCCCTGAGATGGATTGATGAGGTGCCGGTGTCACACTTTTGCTCCCTCTCAGACCCTGGCTGTGCGGTCCCAAGGCTCCCAGCTTGCATCCAGAGGCCTCGCAATGCCAACACGCTGCCAGCTCCGAGGAGGGGCGGCGCTCCGGTGACTCCACCCTGGGTTCTCCAGACTAGGCCGCAGCTGTGCGAGGCCCACCCTCCCCTGGCTGCCGCCTCTCCAGCTGAGGCCCAGCAGCCTCTGACATTTGCCACCGGGCCACCTGGTAAGCTCCGGGTGGGTTCCAGGCGCCAGCTGCCCCCCCACCCCGATCTCTGGCTCGGATGAGCTCATCTGGGTTTGGTAACTTCCAAAGCAGCCAGGAATGTTTGCTCAAATGTTCCAGGCCCAGCGAGCAAAAGAGCAAAACTCTGCCCTCCACCCGCCTCGAACACGCAGAAAGCAATCTGCTATAACTCAGACAGGCTGGCTTCACCAGGCCCGGGAGATGAATGCGGCATTATGGAATCTATATCACCCCAAAGGAAAATGCCTCTTAAATCACAGGGAGCCGGGAGAGTACAGGGGCAGGAGGAGCAGTGATTCTCCAAATGTGGGTCCGTGAGGGAGAGACTGTTACCGGGCGCCAGACCTCCTCCCACCATTGGTCACGGCCGCCCCTCCTTTGGAGGAGTCTCAGGTGGAGGGACGAGGGCCTGGAGGTGCTTGTCCAACGTGGACGCTCACCGGGGGTGTGTGGACCTGCACATACACACACAAACACACACACACATGCACGTGCATGGGCACAGTAATCCTATCCCTCCCCACCTGGACAAGAGCCAGGATCTAAATCTGATCAAATCCAGTCACACCTGTCCCTCCTCCGGCTCCACCTACATCGTTAAAACAGCCAATGGGTCCCATCATTTGGGAATAAAGATCAAATTCCTTGCCACAGTCTGCCCAGCCCTGGAGACCTCACTATGCCCACCCCAGTCTCCCCAGTGGAGTCACACTGGCCCTTACTCTGTCCTTCTTTCTTTCCCCCTTCACAGGACTTTGCAGGTGCTGTGCCCAAGGCTGGAGAGCTCCTTCCCGCCCACACCCCCTTTGCCCAGGTACGAAGGCACAGCCATCCCTCTGCTTAGCTGCCGCATCCTTCGGGAAATCTTCCCAGCCACTTCTGCCAATCAGCCGACTCTGGGATGCTCTCCCAACCTGAGGAGCAGGGAGTGTGACATCCAGTAAGTAGCATTACCGCTTGGGATCCTTTAATGAATCTCTGTCCACCCCACTCAGTAGCCGGCGCCCGGTGGGCAGGGACTCTGCCTGTTTCTGGGTCCCTGCTGTTTGCTGGTACCATATAGGTACTCCAGAGGCATTTGCTGAATGAATGAATGAATGAAATGAGACACTTTCTCTGGGCCAGACGGAGAAAGTGACAAGGTTAGGTCCAGAGCAGCATATCTAAGACTTATTAGGTCAAACCCAACAGATTTGCCGGCCAAGAAGGGCCCTTACATTCCAGTTTTCCCTGTTCAGCCCCATCCCCTCTGTGGCCTTTTTCTCTGGTCTCACTGTTACTTTCCCTTCCAGGCCCAATAAACTCCTATTCACCCTGCAAGGGTCCACTCCGTGCTTGTCAAGCTGCAGGTTGTGAACAGTCCGTAGATTAAAAATCATTTAGGGAGTGTGGTATATACATATAATGGAATATTAACCATAGAAAGAAGTGAAATTCTGGGGGCTTCCCTGGTGGCGCAGTGGTTGAGAGTCCGCCTGCTGATGCAGGGGACACGGGTTCGTGCCCCGGTTCGGGAAGATCCCACATGCGGCGGAGCGGCTGGGCCCGTGAGCCATGGCCGCTGAGCCTGCGCAACCGGAGCCTGTGCTCCGCAATGGGAGAGGCCACAGCGGTGAGAGGCCCGCGTACCGCAAAAAAAAAAAAAAAAAAAAAAAAAAAAATAGAAGTGAAATTCTGGTACATGCTACAACATGGAAGTACCTTGAAAACATTATGCTAAGTGAAATAAGCCAGACACAAAAGGACAAATATTGTGTGATTCTGCTTACATGAGGTAATTAGAATCAGCAAACTTGTAGACAGAAAGCAGAACAGAGATTACCAGGGGCTGGAGGAAGGGGGCAATGGAGAGTTATTGTTTAATGGGGACAGAGTTTCTGTTTGGAATAATGAAAAATTTCTAGAAATGGACAGTGGTGATGGCTGTACAACATTGTGAATGTGCTTAATGCCACTGAACTGCACGCTTGAAAATGGTTAAAGTAGTAAATTTTATGTTATATATATTTTACCGCAATAAAAGAAAAAACCATTAAGCTAGCCAAGTAAGTACACAAGTAAGAATTATCTGGTGAAACTTTTGTTTCATGTGTGTGTTTGTGTAAAATATATTTCCAACGTAGGGTCAAGGTCAAATAATTTTGAAAAACATTGCACTCAGGGGTCACGGATCCTCAGAAGCCTGCCCTGACCTCGGGCAGAGTGACGTTCTGCCCCCTCTGTTCCTAGTCCCCTTTGTGCTGGCTCTCAGCACTCGGCAAGCTTCCCCTTGTGGTCTAATCTCACGTTTATCTGTTGGTCACAAGAACTGGACCACAAGCTCATCAGGGCCAAGGACTATGTCTTATTCCTCTCTGTGCCCTCGAGATACCAAGTTCAGTGCCTGGCACATAGTAGGTACTCAGCATTTTTTAGAAATGATCAGGGTGTAGGTGAGTACAGCAGTCCCAGCTTCGGATTCACTGTGATGCCAAGTCCCAGCTCTGCCACTGATATGCTGTGTGAGCTCAGACGAGTCACTTCACCTCTCTGGGCCTCCATTTCCCATTAATAATAATAGTATTACCTACTATATTTTATTGAGCACTTACTATATGCAAGGCTAAGTGTTTTATAAACATTGACTCATTCATTCAACAGATGCTCAAGCACCTACTACAGGCAGCCCTGGAGATTAAAAGGTGAGCAAGACAAGCAGGTCTTGGATCTTTATCTTTATGGAACTTTATCTTAGCAATCCTCCCAGCACCCATTATACAGACAAGAAAACTGAGGCCAGGAATTTTTGTCTGACTCTGAGCCCGGCCTCTTTGCTGCCTCCATCTCCCTACGAGGGTCATGTGGTCACAGCCCCAGGACTAGAGAAGAATCGATTTCTTCCTCATCCCACAAAGGCTTCATGAGCCCTACTGTGTGTCAGACCAGCCCTGCACTGGCTGGGGAGATAAACACATGAACGATCACTGATGCCTTTATGGGGGAAGCTCTGGGCCTGCAGGAGCACGGAGGAGACCCTGGAGGGGAAAGGGGGTCAGGGCAGGCCCCCTGGAGGAGGTGACACCCAAGCAGAGTGCTGTAGAAGCAGGAAGGGCATTCCAGGCAGTGGAACAGCGAGCCAACTGGGAGGAGCCCCAGATAGCTCCCTGTTTCCTGCTTGGAGGGCTGGATGGCAAAGCTGGTCCTCGCTCTAGTTTGTGTGTGTGTGTGTGTGTATGTGTGAGTGTGTATATGTGTGTGTGTGTGTGTCCTGGATGCACTGGCTGGTGGGGAGGCAGGAAGAAGCAGAGAAGAGGTAAGGGGAGGGATGGCGGCAGAGTGGAGGAGTGGAGGGAACTCAGCTGGAGGGGAGGCAGGAAGGCACCAGCCCTGCCTGGCCCCAGGGAACCCAGAATCTTCATTCAAGACACCCCCTGGCTGAATGAAAGAGCAGGAGAGATCCCTTCCATAGCCACGGCTTCTTTCCCTTGAGAGACAAGGTTAGGACTCCTACAAGAGGCAGTTCACTTCAACGGACTTTAATTGAATACCTACTATGTGCCGGGCACAAGGAATATGATGAATTCAAACAGGCATGGTTCCAGCCTTCAAGGGGCCCACGGTCCAGAGGGAAACAGGTATTAATGTGACAATGAGAAGAACAACAGAGCATTACAGAGAGGTCAGAGCCCTGAAGGCTCTGGAGGGAAACTGGACAATAAGAGCCCACAGCAAAAGACACTGACTAAACCTGGGGCACAGGGTGAACAAATAAGAGTTAACTAGGTTAGAGAGAGACAGAGACAGAAAGAGAAAGGGAAACAGTGCTCCTGGCAGAGAAAATGGCATACGCAAAGGTCCTGAGGCAAGAAGCAGCATGCAAAGTTCAAGAAATGATCAGAGGGGCCAGAGACGATGACAGGGTCCAGGCCTGCAGGACTCGTTGACCAAAGGCAGCCTTTGAAGATTAAGGGGCAGTGATACCTATTCATTTATTCATTCATTCATTCAACAAATCAATATGCATTCAGCATCTACTGTGGACCCCTCTTTGCTCAGCTCAGTTCTAGGCTCTGGAGATACAATGCTGAATAAAATTGACGAGGACCCAACACTCACAGAGCTGACCCGCTGGAGACCAGATCTGTGATATCACATAAGCCTTTCTTTCCCTCCTTCCTTCCCTTCCTTGCTTTTCTCTCCCTCCTTCCTCCCTCCCTACCTTCCTTCCTTCCTTCCTTCCCTCCTTCCTTCCTTCCTTTTTCTTAACTTAAGCCATCCTTTCCCACCAATCTCAATGTTCTTATGTCATATCACCAGCTGGAGAAAAATCATCTTTAAGCAGCTGAACAAGATGGGTGGTTACCCCATGTGTTAGTGTCCTAGACCTGCCATAACAGAGTACCACAAACCAAGTGGCTTCAAACAGCAGAAAGTTATTCTCTCACAGTTCTAGAGGAAAGCAGTCCAAAATCAAGGTGTTGGCAGGGCCATGCTCTCTCCGAATGTTCTAGGGGAGGCCCCTTCCCTCCCTTGTCCAGCTTCTGGTGGCTCCCAGAAACCCTTGACATTCCTGGACTTGTAGACACAGCACTTCAGTCTCTGCCTCTATCTTCATGTGGCATTCTCCTTGCGTGTCTCTGTATTCAAATTTCCCTCTCCTTATAAGGACGTCACTCATATTGGCTGCAGGGCCCAGCCTATTCTAGTATGACTACATTTTAACTTGATGACATCTGCAAAGACCCTGTTTCCAAATAAGGTCACATTCACAGGCTCTGGGTGGACATGAATTTGGGGGGTACACTATTCAAATCAGGACACTCTGGTTCTTTTAAATCAACTAGAACGTTTTCCAGCGACACCAGCTTCTTTTCTGATACACACTGGAAAAAACTCACGGATAAAAATTTCATGCAATTGTGTCCAGATTCAGCATGTGTTATTCAATTAGGTGTTAAAATATCTTTTGTCGAGTAGCATCACAAAGCATTTCATTTCAGTCACAGTCGATCTGCATTTCACCTCATACAACATTTAATAGGTTTCACCCCCAATTAACAAATTTGTTTTTTAAAAATCTAACTGCAGACTGGTTACTTTTGAGCAGCCTACACATTATCATTCACTCAAGGCAGAGGAAAAGTCTGATCGTGATTCACCTCGTTATGGGATACAGTTCGCAAAATATATAGTTACAAACTATTTCATAAATAGTTGTTTTATACTTATAATCTTATAGTATTATAGGAAATGTTTTATAATATTTACTATAATATGTATAATCCATTTGTTATTTTGATCAATTGTATGCTAATAATTACTAAAATAACTACAATGATAACTCAAGACAGAAAAAAGTACTGTAACTCTTAGAGCTTTACAGTCACAGAAAACGAGACAAATATTAAAACTTAAAAAAACATCTGTGTGCAATACTTTGACCTGGAGAGGATGAGGGCTGGGTCTGAGTGGTGACAATAATATTTCTATAGCACGTGGCATGGGCTAAAAGAGCTGGCTGAGACCCACTCACCTTTCTGGATCCTTCTCATGCTTGGGCCAAGACATGGCACAGTGAGAAAGATGCAGGACTTCCAGGGATCACCAGCAACTCAGAAACCACTCCCCACCTGGGCAAGAACCAGATCTCTTGACCCCTGATTGTGAAATTCTTTAGACCCAGAAAATCAGAACCCCCTTCCTGCAACCCCCAGAAGGAGAAATGTCAACACACCTCCTCCAACCAAAGACAACCGCCCAAGAAGTACTTGAAGTCCTGCAGAATCTAATTTTGACCTGGAGGTGACCAGAGCTCGGGGATTAGTTCTGCACACACGTGGAGAAGCCAGGGTTGGAAGAGTCAGAAGGGGCTGCTCTCTCTTGCACATCTCGCTGCAGACGTGTCTCCACTGCACCCTGGACATCTGGAGAAACATGAATTCCCCAGGCACAGACGTTTGGGTATCTCCTGGCGGCCTGAGGCATAGTGAAGGCAGCTGATGAGTATGGTTCACCTTGCCCCATGGACATATATTTCAGTAACAGCAGACCCTTCACCTTGGTTTGATGGGCTCCCTCCAGACCTCTCTGGGGTCCTCGTTGTTAAGACAGGTTCCTGACAGGACCCCACGCTCACCCTGACCTTGCACCATCGGGGGAACCATGTAGAGGGCTTGACACAAGCCCGGGGGGTGGGGAGGGGACACAATGCAAACCCCTTTCCAAGGCCACTGTAGGGGGCATGTGGAAGACAGGCCAGGACTGCCAGAAAACCACAGGCCAGCCCCTGTACATCCAGCAAGCCTGGAATCCTCCCAGGACCTCTACTTTCTCACCTGTAAAATGGAGCTGCAGAAATCCTATCCTTCCAGAGTCACTGTGAGAGTCACATTTTTAAAAATGGGGGTGAAATTCCCATAACATGAAATTAACCATTTTAAAGAAAACAATTCAGTAGCAATTAGTACATTCACAATGTTGTGCAGCCACCACCTCTATCAAGTTCCAAATGTTTCTATCACCTCAAAAGGAAATCCTGTATCCATATTACTCCTCATTCCTTCTCCCCCCACCCTTCCCCAGCCTCTGGCAACCACTAGTCTTCATTCTATCTCTCTGAATTTGCCTATTCTGGGCATTTCTTATAAATGGAATCATTCAATATATGACCTTTGTGCCAGGCTTCTTTCCCTTCGTATAATGTTTTTGAGGGTCATCCATGCTGTAGCCTGGGTCAGTACTTCTTTCCTTTTCGTGGCTGAATAGTAGTCCATTGCACAGATAGACCACTTTTGTATAGCCATTCCTCCACTGATGGACACTTGGATTATTTCTGCCTTTTGGTTATTGTGAAGGGTGCTGCTATGAACACAAATGTACGTAAAGTTGCTGCTTTTTGAAGCAATCTACTACGTGCCAGGCATGGTACTGGGCTCTGGAAAAGCAACAGGGAATAAGCTGGAAACACATCTGCTCCCTTGAGCTCTTTGCAACACAGCACAGGATGAAGTGTGTGAATTATAAAGTGGATTACCTGCTGGGCAGTTCCTCTTTTGGTTCTCCAGCTCCTGGCACAAAGTAGGAGCTCAATAAATATTAGTTGAATGAATGAGTGAATGAATGGATGGATGGATGAACCAATGTCTTTGTCTTGTTCGTTACTGGATCGCCAGTGCCTGGAACCCGGGCTATGTGTAGTAGGTACTCAACATACAATTGCTAAATGATTGGATCTGAAACCCAATGCCTGGTCCCACAGAGGCGCTCAGAGCTTTGTGTTCAGAACCAAACACAAATTCCAGCTGTGCCATTCACATGTTGGGTGACGTTGGCCAAGTCCTTCGCCAGCTCCTCATCTAGAAAGCAGGGATGAAGCTAGTGCTCCTTTCCCAGGCTACTGATGGATCACCAAGGCCGGGACACGCCAGGGAAGGGGGTTGTCAAGCCCGGCAAGTTTAAGGCCCCGCCGTGTCACGTGGCTGGTTGCCCTTCTTACCCCGACAAAAGGCCCAATTTAATCCAGCCGCCATCACTGCTGTGTCAGCTGGGGCACAATGCAGCAGGTTTGTGGCCAGCATCTGCCGATCAGGTTTCGAGTAATATCCCCGCCAACCTGTCCAGCCCAGCAGACAAAGGTCTCTTTGTTGCAAATATATATTTTTTAAATCCCTAAAGATATTAGCAGTGCTGGGGAGCTCACACTGCAAGCTGGTTCAGAAATTGTTTAAGGAACATGTTTCAAATTTGGGGGTGATTGTTTAAATGGAATCTGCCCTGTGCTTTCTTATCAGGAACAAGATTAGCTCAGGGCAGACTTGGCCCTTGGACCTGGGCTGGGAAATCTCAGTGGCGAAATAATCCTAAGAGCCATCATAACAACGAAGCCAGTTGTGATTTACAGAGCCCTGGACAGGTGCCAGCCCGCCCATGCTTGTTACTTCCAATCCTCAGAAGTTCCTCAGTTACTTCCAATCTTCAGATTTAGACTTATGCTACCATTCTGTGGATGGGAAAACTGAGGTTTAGCGAAGTCTTGGCCCAAGTGACAGAGCCAGGCTTGAACTGGGTCTGTTGGATCTTCTAAACTGCTGCCCGTGTTCTTTCTCCATGCTGTTGATGGTCACAGACGTAAAGTACATCCCCACCTCTGAGCTTTGTCTCACTGGTCACCCAGGAGGACAGATGATGGCCACTGGACCCCATACGCACCTTATTCCTTCAAGTTCACACAGGAGTACCTCCCTCAAGCCTCTCCTGCCAACTGGTCTCACCTCCTCTGAAGCAACTCCACTGGTTCCAGACCATGCCTACCCTTGAGTTTTTAATAAATGACAGCGACAGTTCTTCAGGGCTGTGTGGTAGGTAAAGCTTGCAGACGTTTCCATACCCCTCGGCATCGGGAGAGCACTTGGGTGAAGTACTTGGACCTGGATCAGAAACACCAGCTCTACCTAGATTTTCACAAGCTGTGTGACTGGGGGCAAATTAAAAGTGAATTCAGTTCCTCTATAGTTAAACTTAGAATCACCTTATGACCCAGCAATTCCACTCTTAGGTAGACACCCAAGAGAATTGAAAACAAGTGTTTCAACAAAACTTGGACATGAATGTTCACAGCAGCATTATTCATAATAGCCAAAAGGTAGAAACAATGTAATGCCCATCAATAGAAGAATGGATAAGCAAAATGTGGTCCATTCATATAATGGAATATTATCCAGCAATAAAAAAGAATGAAATACTGATACAAGCTACAATATAGATGAACTTTGAAAACATAATGCTAAGTGAAAAAGCCAGACACAAAATGTCACAAATTATATGATTCCATCCATATGAAATGTTCGGAACAGGCAAATCCATAGAAACAGAAAACAGATTAATGATGGGCTCGTGCTAGGAGGAGAGGGGGATAGGGAGGGATTGCTCATGGGTACGGGGTTCCCTTTTGGGGTGATGAAGACATTTTGGAAATAAATAGAGGTGGTGTTTGTACACCATTGTGAATGTGCTACACGCCACTGAATCATTCACTTTAAAACAGTTTAAATGGTGAATTTTATATGTGAATTTTACTATTTCTTAAAAATTTACTTACTGTCTCTGTGCCTGTTTCCCTTACTTTCACACACTATCATGAGGATCCAGGAAGATCACATATTTAAAGAACTTGACACCAAGCGAGGGGCAGCAGCTCTTTTATTTTACTTGAATTCTCAGAACTGCTCTTTGGTTCCCTTTGTAGAGCAGGGAGCTAGTACTCAGGGGTGAGGTGCGGCAGACCCCGAACGCTGCTCTGTCTGGACCTCAGCAGTGTCCGCCCTGTCATGGTTACGACTCTGGAAAAGAGGACGTTCCGATTAAAAGATGCCATCAACTCCCCACTCATCGCTGGGTACGTTACCACTGACTGATCTTTTCAGCGCAAAGTCAAACCAGGACTTGAGACCCTGTGCCCAGTCTGGCCCTTGCTTCTGACTTTTCTCATCGAATCAGGGCTCTGTGCTTCGCAAGCATGTGAGAAGATTCTCCACGTTTATGTACTGAGAGATTACTCTGTGCCTGTATCAGCTGGGGTCCAGCAGGAGCTGAGAGTGGTGGGGGGATGTGATAGGTTTGATAGGAGGTCATTTGTAGGAGCAAGGGCCAGGGAACATGCCTGCAGAGGAAGTGTGTGCACCAAGCACTTCACACACACAGGTGCATGCACACGCACGTGTGCGCACACACACACACACGCTCACCAGGAGGACCCAGGGGACAACACATGGAGGCCCCTCTCATTCTCTTAAAACTGGCCAGGATCCTCTCACTCAGACTACGATCAGTAGCTGGTGTGGACACAGGCCATAATTTAAACTTTACCCATGATAAGCTTTGGACCAGTCCCTTCCCTTCTCAGAGCTTCGGTCTCTCCCTCTTTATAAAAGGGGGTGAGTTTGGGTGACAGAAAGCTCTCTCCAGCTTACAGGTCATTGCAATGCTGTCCCCTCTGCCTGGAATTCTCCTGCCATTCCTCTTCCCCAGCTGATGCCTCTCCCTCACCCGTCCCAGCTCACCTGGATGCCACCTCCTAGTTGAAGGCCCAATATCACACAGCTTAGTGCTTCCTCAGGGTACGCATCATATTCACGTGCTTCCCAGATGGTCCATGAGGATGAAGGACCCATCTGCCTAGGGAGCTGCTGCAGTCTCAGCCCCAACCGCAGTGGCTGGAATTTAACAGACGTCTGCAAACATTTATTGACCTTCAGTGGTGCACCCAACCTCTGGTGGCTCAACTTGAACCTGTAGGTTTCTTGATAAGTTTAACGTAGTTACCCATATGACCCAGCAATTCCATGCCTAGGAATATACCCAAAAGAATTGAAAACAGGTGTTCCAACAAAAATGTGTACATGAATGTTCATAGCAGCGTTATTCACAATCGCCAAAAGTGGAAACTACCAATGTCCATCAACAGATGAATGCATAAACAAAACATGGTCTGTCCATCCAGTGGCATATTATTCAGCCATGAAAGGAATGGAATACTAATACATGCATGCTACAACAAGGATGAGCTTGAAATCATGCTATTGAAAGAAGTCAGTCACGAAGACCACATATTGTATGACTCCATTTATATGTAAAGTCCAGAAGAAGCAAATCTATAGAAACAGAAATAGATTAGTGGTTGCCAGGAGCTGGGAGAAGGGGAATAGGGAGTGGCTGTTAGTGGGTATAGGATTTCCTTTTGATGTGAAAATGTTCTAGAACTAGTTAGAGGTGATGGTTGCATAACATTGTAAATGTAATTAATGCCAATGAATCATTCACTTTAAAATGATTATTTTATATTATGTATATTTTACCATTCACACACACACACCTGTATGTCAGTCCCCTTTCAGGAAAGAGGTGACCTGAGAGAACAAGGAAAAGAGCATCAGAAGACATAGGTCCCAGCTAAGCTCTGTCCAACATGTTGGGCGTCCTTGGGCAAGTCAGTGCACCTCTCTGAGCATCTTTGTTCTCCTCTGTGCATCAGGCCTGTTGCCCTTGGCCCTGCAGATCTCACAGGCTCAGGGCAAGCTCATGCAGGAGACCATATCATGGTCGATGAGAGCAAACAGGAATAGAACCCTTGGGCTCCACGCTAACATCGCTCAAGCTTCCCTCCTTTTTCCAAAGGGCCCTACTTCACTTTGTTCTCACAAAATCCCTGGAAAGAAGGCAGGCCAGGGCTGAGGGGTGTTCTCCAAGCACAACCTACCAGCGCATCCACCCTGGCCAGCTTTCCAGAGCACACCCCATGGGTGTACCGAGGGGGGCCTTCAGATGCCTGTCTGTGCTGGTAGCTGCCCACCCACCTCACTGGCAATATGTCTTGGCAAGTAAGGGCACGAAGTAGCAGCAGGCACACCAGCCTCAGGCCCCCTGATGGCTCTGCATGTTCGTTCCCACCCCCAGGCCTTTGCATATGCTGTTGCCTCTGCCTGGAGCTCTCTTCCACAATATTAGTTTCCTGTTGCTGCTGTAATGAATTACTACAAACTTAATGGCTTAAACCAATACAAATTTATTATTTCAGTTCTGGTGGTTAGAAGTCTTTCCAGTTCTGGAGGTTAGGGTCTCCCTGGGCTAAAATTAAGGCGTATCCTTCTGGAGGCTCTAGGAGAGAGTCCGGTTTACTGCCTCTTTGAGCTTCTAGAAGCTGCTGCATTCCTTGGCTCACGGCCTTCTTCTTCCATCTTCAAAGCCAGCAGGATTGTACCTCTCCAAGCATTCTTCCATAGTAACATGTCCCTCTGAACAGAGTCCAGAAGGATTCCCCTTTTTGAAGGGCTCATACGATTACATTGCCCCAGATAATCCAGGATAATTCCCCCCATCTACAGATCCCGAATCTTAATCCCATCTGCAAAGACCCTTTTGCCATGCAAGGAAATGTAGTCCCCGGGTATAGGGATTAGGATGTGGGCTTCTTGGGAGGCTGTTATTCTGTCTGCCACAAGTACCTCCTCTTACCTTAACTAACTCCTACTTATTCAGTGATTCAGTGCATATATTTTGTGTGCCTACAATGTCCCAGGCACCGTGCTGGGGAAACAGCAGTGACTAGGACAAATGCAACCTCTGCCGTCATGGATCTCTTAGACTGGCAGGTCTCAGTATAGACAATCACCGCCTCCAAGAAGCCTTCCCTGACTGTCCCAACTTCTCCTTTGGGCTCTCCTGGCCCCCTGTGTCACCCCCATCTCAATACCATCATCTTGTAAAGTGACTGGCCCCTCTCCTCAACTAGGTTCCTTAAGGCCAGGGAGTGTGTTTCATTCACCTGCATCTCATCAGGGCCCCCATCTAGCTCATAGTGAACACTCGGGAAGCATTGGTTGAATGGGTGAACTTGGGTTCCATCCCAACTCCACTGCTTCTGGCCACGTGACCATGGGCAATCCCTTTCCTTCTCTGAGCCCAGTGTCACCAGCTCTAAAGTGGGTATATTCAGCAGCACCTGGCTTCAGAGCTTCTTGCAAGAATTAAGCCAGACAAAGTCCATAATGCACATAGTAGGTGTTCAACCGAACAGCAGTTCTTTTATCTCTTTGACCTATTTCATGGAGGCAGATTCTGAGTTAAGCAACCCTTTGGGGTTGATTCCAGGCCTCAGATTTCTCCATCAAAGATGTAGGTTATAGGAGCATTCTTCATAGGCCCAGCTGTCCAAGCCGCACAGTGTGGCTACAGGTGTCACCTTCCCGAACACAGCTTCCTCCTACGGAAACACCACATGCCACCTTGGGAGGACTGGTTAGAAACCTGGAGCTGTCTTGGTTGGATATTCAGCAAGAAAGCAACATGAAAGATGAGAACGTATCTATTTGCACACAGTAGGTGCTTCCATCCAGGATCAGGCAGTGGTGAAAGTCTGGACTTTGGAGTCAGGTAGAACTGGATTCAAATCACCGCTCTCCAGTAATCAATATACTGACCTTGGATAAGTTCCTTCCACTTATCTGAACTTGATTTTTCTCCAGCAAGATGGGGATAAGAAGAGGACCTGTGTGTGTGGAAGAAATAAGATAAGGAAGCACGGGGCACACAGTAAGGACCAGATCATTGTGAGTACAATGGTCAGAGAAAAAACCCATCACCGTTGAGGAACCGGCCAGGAGACAGGGCCCCTGGAAATTACACAAGGTTGGTCTCTGATTTCCTGTAACTTGGAGACTCCTACTCAACTCCTAACTTTGGAAAATATTCTCTTAGCGTTTGCAATTCTTGATCTGGGACCAACACTGAAATTATTGCAGCCCTTTTTTTTCTTCTTCTTCTCTTCTCCTTTTGACAGCTTGAGCAAAAGGAGTTGTTTTTGTATTTCAGAGGGGAAACACACACACACACACACACACACACACACACACACACACACACACACACACACACACACACACACACACACACACACACACACACACACACCAAACAGCATCATTTTGCAGGACAAAATACCCCCTGTGCTCCAGAGCGGGCAGCCCAGGCCCCTCTCCACTGGCCTCACAAACACTTACTGTCACTGGTGGTTATGTAAGCGCGGTTTGGGCCTGTGAGGTTGGACGTGGCCTTGGGTTTTAAAAGGAGGCAGAGGAGTTTGGGTGAGGAGACGTTTGGCTCAAGATAAGTCCAGGAACTCAATGCAGAAAAAAAATCCCCAAGACTCTAATGGAGGGAATATTTAGATGTATAGAACTCAGAAAAATCAAGCCAGAGTTTGGCCAACGTGACTTTCTTAGCCCCATCACGCACGTGGGTGAGGCTCAGAGGCCAAGGGAATGAGGGGTCGGGGGGAGGTTATAATGTGACCCCCTCAGGGGGATAAAGGGCAACATGCAGACCACATCACTCCTGGAAGGAAAACACCAATTCTTAATATTTTCAAAAACTGTGCTTTTGTTCACTGAGTTTCCAGCCCTTTCATTGGGGCCCCAGATTCAATGATTCCTACTGGCCAGTGGGACCAATGCAGGCAAGCAAGATATTTGATCTGGGGAGAAGAAAGCAAGAGATGCAGGGCGCCCAAATGCTCCAGATTTGCCCGAAACCTTCCCAGTTTTAAAACTAAAAGCCTCACATTCAAGGAAACCCCTCAGTCCAGGGTAGATGGGGGCAGTTGGTCACTCTACAAAATAGAGTAATAATGACAACCATCGTAACCATTATAGAGCATCTGCTAAGTGTCCCTTGTCATACTAGGGTTTATCTAAATACTGTCACACTTCATTTCCCCAGCTACATTTTCATGTCGATTATGCTCATTCTACAGACCAGGCAACTGGGACTCAGAAGGGGAAGTCAAACAGCAGGGGAGCAGAGGACCATTGGGGGCCCCACCTCGGTAGTTTGGGACCTGCACTTTTAACACACACTCCCAGTGATTCTATGAGCAAGTAAGTTCAATGTGCAAAACTCAACCAAGCTCTGCTGGGAATGGCCTCGGAACTGAGCGTGGAAAGGCAAGTTCAGTGGGGACAGGCATTTGAGCTGGGGGAATAGCATGAGGACGGGCACAGAGTTGGTGGAGGCTGGTGAGTTTGTAGCTGAATACAATCCCCTCGAGGGACAGAGCAGAAGAGGATGCTGCTGTTGACAAAGCCAGGTCTGGAGGGCTTGAACACCAGGCTAAGGAACTTTTAATTCATCCTGAAGGCAACTGGGGAGCTGTAGGAGGGTTTAAAGAGTAATGACAAGGTCAAATTTGTACTTTTGTAACCCACCCTCCCAAGTGGGTCCCCAACAAGGGTCTTTCTGCCCAGTGTCGTTTGAGCCAATAGAATGTGACGGAGTTCGGTTCAGAAGCAAAGGAAAGCTTTATTCTCCGATCAAAGAATGGAGAGATGTGAGCTTGAGCTCTACACTCCAGGGTCTCCCCAGCAGGCTCCCCACCCCAGTGGGCGGGGCTGCTTTATAGGGTCAGCGGCGAGAGGGCGGAGTTCTGCACAGCTGCGCTGCTCACGGCTCCAGATCGCCGTGCTGGGTGCAGCGTCTCTGAGCACAGCCGGCCACCGCCATCTTGAATTGAGTGTCGCGTGCAGCGCTTCGGCGCACTGCGCGCCGAGCTGACGTGTCTGCGCAGCCGTTTTGCAACAGGAGTTCTGGTCTGAAGTGCCTGGTGCGAGGCCTCTGCACGCAGTCCCCTATGAGCGCGCGAAACTAGACTGACCACAGAGGAAAAGGAGAAAAAAGGTTAGACTTTATTATACCCGGATTCTATTTTTATTTCCCAGGAACTGTTAGTGGGCTTTGCCGGTGACTAACGCCTCCTCTGCCTTTTTCCTGCTACTCATTCTCCAGGGGCGCTGAGGGTGCAGTTCTGTCTTCTGTGACTGCTTGCTGCCGAGCGCGGGCCTCGTGGTGACCGGGTGGAGGAGCAGAACTGCTTCTCTGGCCGCCTTTAGATGTGTTTGGTGTTCACCCGTCCTCGGCCCTGACTGTCCGCATCCCTCAGCAACCCAAGGTGGCTAGAGTGTTACTGAAAGGCATGAGCCCCAGTTTGGGGCCTGTGGGGTGGCAAGTGCATCCCGGGAGTCTGTGTAAACATTTATGATCTTCCGTGTCCTGAGCTGGGGGGAGGGCTGTCAGCTCAGCCTTTTTGGGCAGAAGTCCCTGGGGGAGGCTTCATGCCTCTATGACTTGGATCTGGGCGGTCACTGCGTGTCCCACCAGCCTTTTCCCTTCTTTCCATCTGTGCATCCTTCCCCTTCTCTCTTGAATGTAAAGGTCAAGGGGTTTAGCTAAATCTGGAAGGGTCAGGGTGGGCCTGAAGTACAGTAATTGCTTTTTTGACTCTTGAAAGGCCCCTTTGCATTCTGAATTCATTCAAAAGGGTCATCATCCTTTCCTTTCAACGTTTCATTTGGAGGCCTAGGTATTAGATCATAGTTAGGGATCCAGACGTGGCAAAACCCAGCCATCCCCAGGAGCCCCCTAAGCTGCAAATTACTTCTCTCCTGGGCTAGGCTTCTCTGACCTTCTGTGAGAAGGAAACCGAGGTAGGTCACCCTAGTTTGTGACACTTGAGCCTTGCGCTTGGACACCTTATATCCTTTATCAGCTAAGTGGCCCAGGGTGGTTGCAGTATTTTATCAGAGGCCTCCTTGGTGGGACTGGTGATCAGAATGTTGTCTACGTGTTGGAGGAGGGTTCCCTCCTCCAGCTGTAGATCTTTTAGGTCTTTAGCTGAAGTTTCCCCAAAGATAGTGGGGAAGTTTTTGAGCCATTGGGGCAAGGCTGTCCAGCAGTATTGTTGTTTGTGTTGTGTGTTTGGGTCCTGCCACTCAAAAGCAAAAATGTCTTGTGACTCAGGGGCTAACAGAATACAGAAGAAGGCATCTTTTAAATCTAACACAGAACATCAGGTCCTGGTGGATGGTAGAGTGACTGGCAAGGTGTAGGGATTAGAGAGCACCAGATGTATATCATTGGTGGCTTCATTGGCTGCCCTGAGGTCCTGTGCCATCCAGTATTCCCCACTGGATTTTTTTTTTTTTTCTTTTGGTCGCACTGCATGTCATGCGAGACTTAGTTCACCGACCAGGGATCAAACCCACGCCCCCTGCAGTGGAAGCATGAGTCTTAACCACCGGACTGCCAGGGAAGTCCCCCCACTGGGTTTCTTTACGGGGAGAATGGGAGTAAAGGCTGATTCTCCTGGTCTAATAAGGCCCTGGTCTATTAAGATCTAATAAGGTCAATTAAGCCTTGTATGATGGGGCAATGCCCAAGAAGGCCTCCTGACAGAGAAGGTACTGTTTTCTATTGGCTGTGTACGTTCCGGTTTTAGACGGACTATCAACAGGACTGGCTCCTGCAATTCGTCCCACCGGTCCCTGAGCCCAGCCTTCGGGATTTACTCCAGGGAGGTCGACTTGCCCTGTCCGGGGAGGTTTGTCCTCAGCTATTAACGTTGTCATCTCTGCCCACTGTCTAGGGGACGCCAGTCTCCAGTTTGCCTCCCAATAGGTGGACGGCAACTCCCTGTTTATGTAACATATCCCTTCCTAGCAGGGGTATAGGGCATTCGGGAACGGATAGGGAGGAATGGAGTGTGTTCATCCAGTTTGCATTCTAATGGCTCTGTGAATGCTTGTTTTTGGGCCTTCCCACATATCCCCATAATTTTACAACTCTTGTGACCGAGTTTGCCTGATCTGGTGTTCAGAACCAAGAATAGACCATGAAGGGAAGGAGCGAAGTAGCCCAGCCTTGGGCTGGAACCCACCGGATTACCATTCCCCTTTGCCTGAAGTGGAAACAGAGAGGTGAAGTGACTGATGAAAGGTCACACAGCAACCCAAGGGCTCCAGACTTTGTTCAGACAACTGTTAAGGCCAGCAGTCCACCTTGTGGGCCCTGCAGGGTAAGAGTTATGCACACTCCTTGAAAACAGCCTAGAGAAGCTGCCCATGGACTCTCAGAAGTTTAAGAAGTTTCTCTAAAAGCTGCCCTCCTGCACACCCAGTCTCAATATCCAATCATTCTGCAGGCATATGTTAAAAGGGCGGGAGCCTCAAGAAATCTCTGGTCTAGAGTCAGGATTGAATGGGTCCTGGAAGCCCCCAGGACAAATCACTTCCTGTGTGAGCCATGAAGAAAGGGCTGCAGGTCAAGGAGCTGGGGTCCATGAAGCATGTGATACCACAGTGAACCGTCGCCAGGGCACAATTCATTCCGACATGCAGAGCTGTGTCTGCCTGGAGTGGGGGCTTCGCCGTGTGAGCAGGGGAATAAATAGCCCTGAGCAACACAGCACAGCGCACGCACGCTGCGAGGTCTCTGTCCTTTACCTCTCTGTCTCCTTCCCAGGCTGTGAGTTCCAGGAAGGCGGGGGCCATGTTGCCTGTGTCCTCAGCACCTAACACAGGCCTAGCACACTGTGAGGCCTGACAAATAGTTGTTAGATCAATGAATGGCTGCCTCAGTTGTCTTGCACACCCCCAGGCACTGGAGGCTCACTGCCACCAAGATGGTCTGTCCCTTTGTTGAACAGCCCTGCTGGAAATGCTGTCCTTAATACCACCCCCCTCCAAATGGCAAAATGACAGAGCAGGACCCAGGGATCTCCCAATTTGAAATTCATCCTCAGGAGAGAATTTAAAAGTGGCAAAAACAAATTATCTATATGAAGATGTTCATTCTAGTGTTGTCTACCATGGTGGAAATCTAGGAGCAGTCTGAACACCTCACAGGTGGCAAAGGTTGTATGTATGTGTATATTTGTGTATACATTGTGTGGATGTGTATATGTGAGTGTTCGTGCTTTAGTTACTCCTGAGTCAACTATAATGGACAATTAAGCAACCATTAAAAATGCAAACCGTAAGAACCATGTAGAAATGTGGGGAATTGTGATCTAACAGAAGGTTAGGAAAAGCAAAATGCATGCCATGCCTGCAGCCACATAAGCCAAGTGTGTGCAGACAGGACGGAGTGGGAACTTGCAAGGAAGCAAATAGCTGTGGGGTCAGAATGGCAGCACCTTGGGTTGTTTTTAAAGTTTCTTTCCAGTTTTATTCCCTCATCCTACAGATACTATTATTCCCATTTTAGGGACGAGGAAACTGAGGCTCAGGGAGGTGAAACCATTTGCATGTGGTGGCTGCTGGGACGAACCAGGCAGTTGGCTCTGAGCCCCCTTGTGATCCTATCCGCTGTCTCCACCTGGCCTGCAACTTCCGCAGCCCTCCTGGGACCTGAAGACAAAACTCTTGCCTCCAGGGCCTTCTCTCCTCCTCCTAGACTGTTCCTGCACCCTCACTGTCCCTGCTAAGACTTGGCCTCAAGTCCCCCATCGCAGACCAAGAGGGAGCAAAGGCCGGAGAAGCCCCCACGACAGATAAGAATTGCCTGAAAAACATCCACATGGCCACAGCCTGACTTTTGTGTGAGTCTCGGAACAAAGGCCCCTGTGCCCACCGGAGCGGCACTGCCAGTCGGGCAAACAGAGCGATGTGTCACAGCCGCCCGGCGTGGCCATCTGCTCTTTAGAGCGCAATTAAATCTGACCCAGCAATTATGACTCCCCAGTAGGCGACGGCCTCAATAACCACAGCGCGTGCATCCCCAGGCTTCAGGCTCCAGGCTCTGCAGAGAATTCTAGAGCGTCACACGCTGGGTGAAAAGCCCCTTCTTTTAAGGCAAGTGGAAGAAGTAACTTGTGTCTACAGACAGAGCTGGCTGTGCTAGGCCAGGCTCTCATGTTAACTTATTTACTCTTCCTGAGATCTCATTAAGGTACACGTCTTCCTCCCTGTTTCACAGACAAGAAGCATGAAGGATGCTTGTCTGGCTCTGAATATGCCCCTGTCCTCCAGCCCAGGCAAGCAAATACAACTGTCTTCCCTCCCCTACCCCAGCCCCAGATTCTTTGCTTCTGAGTCACTCCTTCAGGAGTTTTCTTTAGACACAAGCCCCGTTTTCAGACATTCACTTGACAAACATTTATTGAGCATTGACTATATGCCAGAATCTGTGCCTGGAGGAAGGGAAGGTGTCATGAGCAAAAAAGACACAGCGCCTGCCCTCATGGAGCTTGTAGACGAAAGAGAGAGGCTACATTCAACAGCGCAGGCAGCTATACAGTCTGAACAATGAAAGGAGGGGTACACGATACCATGAGAATGTGGGAGCCATGAAGGGCTTCTCCAAGGAAGTGCCACACGGGCTAAGAGCTGAAGGCAGGTAACAAAGCAAAGAAGTGGGGGGGGAGGGAACAGTAGTCCATGCAGCAGAAACAGCATGTGCAAAGGCCCTGTGGTGAGACCCAAAAAGGTCAATGTGACAGGAGCACAGATGTGTCCGGGGAATAAGATAAATGTTGATAAACTCCTGACGCAAGTGATTCCAGCTAACATTTGCCCTGTGGCCAACACATGCTGACTCTGAGCTTCTTGCACAAAATCTCTAAATCCAGTGCTTCCACGGTGACGGTATTTCCTTAAAATGGTAGTTGACTGAGGGGGTGTCACACTGTGCCTGGCTCTGTGTGAAGCACTTTGCACACATTATTTCAGTGAGTCTGTGATCTGTGAAACAGGGACCTTTATTACACCCATCGTAGAGATGACCAAAAGTGAGGCTTAGGCAGGGCGTGTGACCCCTCCGAGGTCACAGAGCTTGGAAGCTGCAGAGCTGGGGTCTGAATCCCGGTGGGCTTGGCTCCAAGTCCAGGGCGGTTTCTACAGTATCAAAGTTGCACCAGCTTCAAAATGTTTGTTGGCTGAAGCCAGCCCCACCCCTGTGCACAGACATGGGTGAGGGATTCGTGTTTGGCTCCACGTCTCTTTGCTGCTGCGGCTTTACAGCTTCTGCAGATCCATGGGCTGAGCAACCTCCAGCTGATGAACTAGGTGCTCTCTCGGTGGCCAGTGCCATCTCACTGTTGGTATCTCAGGGCCTGCCCCCCCCTCACATTATCACTTGATTCCTTCGACACTACCCCCCCAACCTTAGCAGGCATCTAGGCACACTCATTCTGGGTTCCTCTAAAAGCAGGCCCCAAGGAAAGGACTTGGAGGCAAGCACTTTGATTAGAAGGTGATACAGGAAGTAGAATGGGGAGCGAGGAAGTGAGACGGGGGAGAGCCATTGAGGATGCATTCAGGAGTGGGTTTCCACTGTGGGCAACCGGGGCACATTCCTGTTGGGACCTCTGGGAGAATGCGTTGCCCCCACCCACCTAAGTTGCCCCACCCACCTGAGGGGTGAGGGAGTTGGGGTATTCATCCCCCAAAGCCCATCCTGCTATGGCTGAAGGCTGTTTCTGGGGTGGGTGTTTACTCTCCAGGGCTTCTAGCCAGCCTGCCCACTCATCTGGCCAGAGAGCACAGAGGCTGTCTGCAGGTGACCTCCAGGGTGGGCCGGGAGACATGGCTGGGGCATCGATTACAGGAAGTTTGTCCATCCATGCAGTCTGGCAGGCAGCAAACCTTTCTTGAGGCCCCAGGTGCCTGGTGGTGCTAAGCTCTGAACAGAGACAGCCTGGAAGGGTAGAACAAATGAGCACCTACTGTGCATCAGCTGAAAACTTAAATCCATAGTCTTTTTAAAAACCATGTCACCAGACTTTGCATCCTCTACTCACTGGCTGTGGAACCTAGGGCATGGGAATCACCCTTGAAACCTCGGTCTTTCCATCCACAAAATGGGTGTGACATCAGTATTCGTTTCAGAAAGTTGTTGAGAGCATTAAACTGCAAAGTTCTTAGAAATGGTACCTGGCATGGAGTAAGCATTCTATAGACGGTAGTGATTCTTGTATTTTTCTCTTCTTATCACCATATGTCACAAATCTAAGACACCACATCCCAATTTTAGAGATATTAAAATGCGAGAGAGAAAAACATAACTTTTTAGAATTGATGGAATACAGCATAATTCCTGTTGCCCAGATTGAGGCGTGGAGGCTTGGGGCAGGGATATAATTTGCCTGTTTTTTCCCCCTATGTTCCCTGCTTCTTGCCCCCGGACAGGGCCTTCACCAGGTCATTCTGGTGTCAGGTTCAGTCAGACTTCGCTGTTAATGCCATGTTGCAAGAGGAGATTCAGCCCTTTTTGAGCCATGGATTAACTTATTTTACTGCGTGTCAAAGAGAAGCAGAAGTCGGGAGCAATTATGCTGATGGCGGCCCCACCCACCCAACACCCTCCTCCCGGCCTCTGCCAAGATGACTCAGCCCAAATTATCCTGCTAATTGTATCAACCTGTGTGGACTCCCAGCTGAGGCCCTCCTTCCCCCAAACAAGTATTACTGGATCCTGGAGGGCTGCACAGGTGGAGAGAGCCCCTCTCTCTGAAATGGACTTTGGACTTTCAGGCCCTTCCACCATTCCTCATAAACCCAGTTCCCACTGCCCGCCCTCCTCTGCACGCATGCCCTGTTGTTGATGACATTTTTGAAAGTTCCTGCTTGGAACAGACAATCTCTTTCTTTGGGCATCCCTGTTTCTCTCTCTACCCCTGGCCTTGCCCTGTGCTTGTTGACCGCCTGGGGAAGGAGAGGTATTGAATTTGAAGTCCCATGAGAAAAGGAACTATCTTGCTTTGACATCTGAATCCCACCCAGCCGAGTTTATGGCACAGAGAAGCTCTTTAAGACAAGTGGGTTGAATAAAAGAGAAGAAAGGAAAAAGAACCAAAGAAGAACTTTGGTTATGGAAGAGAAACGAAGGCCGCCAAGGAAGGGGATGCTATGGCTGAATCAAACTCCTGTAGTGAGAATAAGCAGACAGCAAAACAAAATGGATACAGCAGCAAGAACAAGCAGACATACCAATGTTCCATGCAAATCAGGGGATCAATAGAATCTCACAGGGAGAGAGGAGAATGCACTAAGTAGTGGATTTTCACGTTTAGGGTTCAATAAAGGATCTTTTGTTGGCTGAGAAAATGCTCCTAGTATATCGGTTTTATGAAGGCAGGAGTCCCATGAATTGAACAGATATTTATTAAAGACCCACTGAGAAGGCAGACTGAGGCTCCAGGGACCCAGGCCCAGGCTGTGCCACCATAGGCTGGGAGATGCCGGGAGCCTGATTTACTTACTTTTAATTGGCAGATGGACAGGGATGAACTGAGTCCCTCAAGGACACTCATCTGTGAGCAGCTCAATATCATCATCAGTCTAGACAGACCCTCCCCCCCCCCAGTCTGTTCCCTCCTTGCTACCATAGACATGGGCATAACGTATTTAATGTAATTTCAAACTTCCAGGATGCTTGCCACCCCTTTGTGGACATTGCCTTGGGTAGGTGGTTTTAAAATGAATGTAAGTGATAACGTCCTCTGTGGTTCATTTGCAATTTTCTTTTCTTTGTCAGTATAAATTTTCAAGGTTCATCCTTGCCCACTCCTTTTAGCTACTATATAATACTCCATTTTATGAACAGCCCTTATTTTATCTGTCTGTTCCCCCACAATGTAAGTTAATTCTAACCCTACCCTACCAGACACCTCATTTCCTTTAATGAAAATGAGGTGCCACAGATGACTTCCAAGTTTCCACAAGCTGGCTGCCTAAAATGCAGAACTCACCCCCAGGAAGTTCGCAGTCCGGTTGGAAAAGTCACGATTTGTACATACAAACGAGGGACTTCACTACTTGGCTGAACTGGCCGCCAAATACATGTCTTAATTTTCGTCTCTGTTTTTGGCCCCTCTCACCCTGAGGATGCTTTGCAGAGCGCCTGGCACTCCTGAGTGAGGCCAGTGAGTGATCTGGCATGCGGGATGGGGGTGGTGGGGGAGGGGGGAGGGGGTGCAGCTCCACTGATTCCGTAAGGGGGCCCAGTCTCGTCCATCAATAGCAGCCCGAGCTGGGCAGCTTCCTGCCCCAGACCAGCAGGACGCACCTCACGTCACGCAGCAGGAATCCTCTCGCTGTTATTTATGTTGGCTGCAAAATCCAGGAAATCGCCACTGGATATATAGCCCAGTGTCTCAGGATTAAATCTTGTTAGCATGAATCTCATTCCCCAGTATTCCCCTGTGATCCAGACCATGGGGCCCACCCGATGGTGCATCCAGGTTGTTGTTACGGGGAAAAAGAAAGAAACCAGAGCCCACTTCGGGGAAGCTCAGAATCAGATCTATGGGCTGGTGGAAACACTGCCATATGCTTAATTGTACTCCAATTACACAGATTCCTCCAGAATCGCTGCTCTGGGGTGGAGAGACGCTAATGGCCATCATTACATTTGGACAGCCCTGTTCGGTTATGCTGTGATCTTTGTATCTACCATGTGGTTCACTGAGAGTCACCAGCCTCCTCTCACATGGGAGAAACACCAGAGTTACTCATTTGCAAATGCTTACTGAGCACCTAGTACAGATCACACAGGGTTCCAGGCACGGAGGGCAGCGCGAAATTGGCTGTCATGGAACTTCTAGTCCAGTGGGAAGAGACAAGCAATATACACACACACAACACACACCATGCAGGTAGTGATAAGTGCTATGAAGGATAAAGAGCTATGACAGATGCGGGGAGGCCTGTTTTGTATAAGGTGGCCTGGGAAGGCCCTCCTGGACATTAGAGCATCTGAGTGAGGCAGGAGAGGGAACTGGGAGGGGCTCTGGTGGAAGTGTTCCAGACAGTGGGAGCAGCCAGTGCAAAGGCCCTGGAGGGGACTCGCCTGTTGTTTTGGAGAACTGGCCCGCAGGAGGCCAGTGTGGCTGGAGTGGAGCGAGGGAGAGGAGGAGCAGGGGCCGGTAGGGACAGAGAGGCGTCTAGCGGGTCACTGTCAGCTACGCAGGGGCACTCTGAGCAGAGGGGGGCACAACTTGTTTGATACTTAAAAGAACCACTCTGGCTTCTCTATGGGAAGAGAAGGGGCCAGTTAGGAAGGTCTTGAGCAACAGTCCAGGGAGAGAAGATGGTGGCTGGGCTGGGTTATGGTCGTTGTGGGTGTGGTGAGAAGGGTCGGAGTCTGGATGCGTGTTCAAGGTGGAGCCCATAGGAACCAATGCAGGGATGTGGGGTGGGAGAGGCGCACTTGACCCAGTCGGCGGGGACGTGGGGGGCTGGGAGGGGGGAGATGGAGGGGGGTGTGGAGGCACATCTGCTCAGCTGTGCCCCGGGCTCCCTCCACTGCAGCCTGTCACTGGGCTTTGCTTTATCCACTTGAACAAGCATGCTGACAGCCACCAAGCCCAGTGGGTTCAAGCCAGCGGGCGTGACCCCTGTTAAGGTGATCCCTGGGCTCCCTTTTACCTTCGCAGACTCTACTCCTCGTGTGCACTCCCTCTTACCAACGGGATTATCATGAACAGGGTTTGGGACTAGGACCCTGGGTCAACCTCAGTGTTTTCACAGACACGTAAAACCCATACAAATAATCCTTTATGTTGCACCCACTTTAAAGCCATAACCAGCGAAGAGTCTTTCCATCTTTATTGAAAAGACAAGGAAACTACATTAGGAAGCAGCAGGATCTGCTGCCTGAGGCAACTCAGTTAAGCTGGGGGTTGCACTCCGGTGATGGGGACACCGCCATGACCTGGCTGAGCCCTGTCCAGGCTGAGGGGTGAAGGATTGTGATGCTGGGATCCTGCCAGGGCCAGACACTGGCTCCTACTCCTTCCCCTCAGCTTAGCATGTTTTCTGGGCTCCCTGATCCCCACTGCTCAGCCCGGAGACCTCACACTTGAGTCCGTCTTCATGCACAGCTGTGATTATTTGAGGAGCTGCAGACTTTAAACATTTGAAAGCACTAAGGGATGCTAGGCTTTGATACTCAGGTACAAGGCATATGGCCTCTTGTTCTCTCTGCCTGCAGAAGCTCCCATGACGATTAAGGAAGAAAACAATTCTGTCTTAGGACGTTCATGGTTCCAGTCCATTCCATTTTAGAATTTCTTAGATCTAATTGCTTATTTGTTCCATCTTGGAACGTTCAAGGTTTTCACTCCCTTAAAAAAATATCCTAGATCCAATTCCTGCTCTACTAGAATTTCCTTGATCTAACTTCTAATCGAGTCCACCCTAGAACTTTGGAAAAGTACGTGGGAAACAGGTCTGGGTCACTTTCCCCGGCATGGATATTTGCTTGTGTCCAATTATTTCTTCCGTCGGTCTGTTCTGAGTGTCGACTGTGGGCCAGACACAGAGCTGGGAACTGAAGGCAAAAGCGAACTGGGCTGATCCCTTCCCTTGAGGATCTCACAGTGAGGGAATCAAACACTCTACCAAAGAAAGTGATGAGGGTATCGTGTGCTACATTCATGCAAAGTGAGAGAACACGGGCCCTGAGGGTACCTGTGGTTCCAAGCTTCTCAGAATCACCCATGGGAACTGATCAAAACTAGATCCCTAGGCCTGAGCCCTCAGAGGTTCTCATTCTGGGGTCTGGGGTAGGGCCCAAGTAGGGTGACCAACCGTCCTGGCTTGCCCAGATCTGGTGGGGTTTTCCAGGACACAGGACTCTCAGTGCTAAAACTAGGATAGTACTGAGCAAACTGGGACAGTTTCTCTCCCTCAATCCAGGCGTGTGCATTTTTAACATCCTCTGGTAATTCAACTGTAGGTGGTTCCCAGGGACCTGGGCGGGTACAGAGAGGAGGCCCTGAGTCCCAGTCTTCCCCAGGGTAGATGGGGAAACATAGCTGGGCTGGGAAGTCCAGGGTGAGTTTGCAAGAGCAAGGTGGCTGGCGGGGGTGCATAATCTCGGCAGATCAGGCAGTCAAGACTCCCGGGAGTGGAAACACAATTGAGACTTAAGCCCCCGAATCTGCTGACCTAGATCTCTTTCAGAGCATCCCATCCCCCGGCGTGGCGGGCCAGTGTGGGCAGAAATAAAAGTAAAAACGGATTGATTAACCCAACCGGGTGGAGATGTCCAAGCTTGTTGATACCACTGGGCCAAGCTTCCCAGCAGCCCCCAGCTGGGCACAGCTGAGCTACGGCTTCCGTGAGCGGCAGGATATTTGGAATCAAGGCTCAACCTTGAAGAAGTATTAATGAAAATGTCACAGGCACTAAAGTCAAAGCAGATGTGAAGCCGGCTACATGGGCAGACATAGCTGATAAGAAACAGCCCAGGAGAGAACAAAATCTCTTGAGATTAGGTCACGGGCAGACCAGGAAAAAAAAAAAAAATGACATCAGGGGTCCCCCATGAAAACTCAGAGGAACACTGTCGCTCCTGTGGACAAGCCAACGTTTTTTGTGCTGCTGCGTTATATACTGACATCCCGACGGGGCAGCGTTTGGAGGCTTCCACATCAGCAAATAAATATTACGTCTCCATCTTCAGCTAAGCAGAGCTGTGGTGCATTCCTATTACTTCATGTGGATTAACCATCTGGAAGTTGAATCAAGCCACAGAGTAAAGAATGGGATCCAATTTTGCATTCACCAAAATAAGCCGTACTAGTCTCAATTTATGGCAGATGGTTATGCAGTCTCAGCGGGCCAAAAAATCTCTCTGCAAAAGAATAAAGTTTATGCCAATTACTGTAATAGGAACCAGCACAACAACTGTGTGGGTTGACTAAGATCGCAGATATCGCTGTACAGCTCATAAACCGCAGGGGGCCGCGGGAACGATGGGGACCCAGTTAATTCATTAAGATAACGCGAGAGAAATGAGGAGCAGAGTTTAGTCATAAAACAGAAATATTTCCTCGCAAATGATGGGAGGGGAGCGAGGTGGGGTGGCTGTTACTGGGATGTGGCCTCGGCTGGGCTGCAGGCAGGGTCAGGGGAATGGTTAACAGGTAATGATGGAGAGAGACTGCCTGCTGCTCGGTGGGAAAGGCGTGGGAGGAGAGGGGTTAAATTTGGGGCTTCTCGGCTCCATTCATTCAAAACAGATCTGTGGAGTGTGGATGACTCCGAGGCAGGCCCTGAGCCTACGCTGGCGAGTGCCGCTAGTGCTCCTGGTACCCGCCTTTATGGCGCTCCCGGCTTGGCTGGGATGGCAGCACCCAGTAGGGATGCTGGCCTATTTGGGAGGTCAGGGGAGGCATCTTGGAGGATGGGGCCCCTGGGCTGAGGTTGAAGGAGGAACAGGGGAGGGAAGGGGGCTCCAGGCCTAGAGGGCACCGTGGGCTTTGGTCTCAGAACCTGGAATGAGGCACATGTGGCTGAAGCCTGGAGGTGAGGGTGAGGATGGAGAGGGTTCCGGGCCAACACACAGCGAGGAGGTTGGTCTCTGTCCTGGAAGCAAAGATGGAATGACCTGACCCACCTGCTTTGGGAGAGAGGCCTTGACTGCAGGAAGTGCAGCCTGTGTTTAGCCGAGGACAGCTTCTTGACCTATGGGAAGTGTGAGAACTTCCTGTTCCCCAGGATGGTGGCAGGGTGAACCTGTGAGCTGGAGCAGAGGAGGCCTGGGTGGAGAAGGGATTTGCTCCATCCTTGATGAGTCATCCCACCTGAGGAAAGCACTTCCAGGCCCTCCTGGCCAGCACCTCCTCGGGCTGGAGAGAGAGAGGCAGTTAGTTAGTTTGGGGCACATCAGGCTACAAAACAAGTCTGTTTCCTATACAATTTGGGTTCAGTTTATTTATTTGTTTTTAAGTGAAAGCTGTTGGCTTCAAGAATCTTGACATTTGGGGCTAAAAATAAGGTGACCAATGGTCTTAATTTGCCCAGGACTGTCTTGGTTGTAGCACCCAAAGTTCCATCCTGGGCGAACCAGGATGGCTGGTCACCCTAGCTGATTAGTAGACCAACCCAGGGGCAAATCCAGTGCTGGAGAGATTTTCACACACTACTTACACATTTGTGTCTCCTGGCCACGTTCCATGTTGGTATTGTTACCCCAACCTTCACTGGCAGGACGGTGAGGCTCAGAGGGGCCAAGACTTATTTGCTGGCCCGTTGCTCAGTAAGTGGACGTGGCAGGCTTGGAATGCAGGCGGCGGATGGCAAAGCCCCCATGTCCAGCGGGGCCTCTCCGGGAGAGTCAGCGGCAGTGACCATTAGTAAACCCCATGGCAGTGGTCATGGTTGCCGACCTCCACATTCTCTCGTGGGTTGACAAGGAAGGGATGGAGCTCTTTGCAAGCAACAGTAATCCCACTGTTCCTCTCCTGGCTAGAGGACTCTTCCGTACTCACTCTCAGGCCTGAGCAAACACAGGGGCTGCATCTCAGCCTGGTGGCCCAGAGCCAGAGCTGGGTCAGGCTGTCCCCAGTCTCCGATGGAGCCTCCCCACCCCATGGGTGGCAAGCAGGATGGAGAGGGCCAACTAGGGGAGTGAATTCCAGGGCAAATGAGAGAAGCCCCTGCCTAAGGCCTGGCACTAGCATATGTGGGGAGCTTGCCAGCCAGAATGCAGGCACTGACCTCAGTCACACAAGTGGAAAATCTGAGCCTGTTGGGTTGGGAGGTGCCAGGAGGAATCGTGAAATCCCCCCCGACGGCTTTCTGGCACGCACCTAGGAAGAGGAGTGAGCTCATGGGCCACCAGATGCTGAACTGAAAATTCTTATCCCCAGTGATACAAGGCACGACTGGGCATTCACATATGGGGAAGTGCTCTCAAGGTCTCGTGCGTTACAAAAATAGTTTCAAGGAAGAGTCTCTTGTAAAGTGAAATACTGAGGACAATTCTTGGAGGAAAAAACTACCCACAAGCCCGCAAAGCTAACAAAACAACCCTGGTGGCTCCCCTCCAGGTAGTCACAGGCCTCGAGATTTCCTGCAGCTGAAGAGTGATTGCAGTTCTTCTGATTTTTCACCTCAATGGAACAGACGTTGTGTTTCTACATACATCAGAATCATCACTAAACCTTTCCCCCCAAGGAGTTTGAGGGAACTTACCTAGCAGTCGTGGACACAGGAGAACCACAAACCCTCAAATTTCACAGCACCGTCACAGAATTCAAGTATGAGGGGTGGCAAGGGGGACTGGGTGGGTGGGGGTGGAGTGATGCCAGGAGGCCTGCCTAAAGAGGTTGCCTCAGTTGCACATAAAATGCAACATGGGAGTTTCCTGACACGAAGACTGAGGGGGAAATTCAACACTGTTGAGGAAGTTTTCTTGGCTCTGAGCTCTGGGAAGAATCGGTCATGGAATTTTGCTCCTAAGTGGTGGTTAAGAACACAGAGTGTCCTCAGTAGAATTTTTATCGTGATGGCTGCTCCTTATGTTGGCCTTAGTATATGCCACAGGCATGGAAACTTGCAGCTGTCAGACACAGGGAGACGGGACGATGGGCAGTGGTTGTGCATGACTCCGGAAAGGTCCCTGGATTATATCCCTGGCTCCCCTGCTTTCTGTAACAATACCTAGCAAAACTACACTTACCTGGTTCTCAGTTTCCTCATCTGTAAAAAGGGGTGATAACAGCACCTACTTCATAGCGTGGTAGTGAAGATTAAAGGCGGCCATTTACATGTTGTGCTTATTAGAACAACGCCGGACATACACTACTAAGTGTTGGCCGCTTTGGCCGGGAAGAATCTAAAGCAGAGCTCGGAAAACTAGGGCCCTGGGGCTAAATCCAGCCCACCACCTGTTTGTGTAAATGAAGTCTTATCGGAACACAACCCCACCCATTCACTTACACAACATCTGAGGCTGCTTTTAAGCTACAAAGGCAGAGTTGAGTAGCTGCAACAGGAACTGTATGGCCCACAAAGCCCCAAATATTTACTAGATGGCCCTTTATAGAAAAAGTTTGCCACCCTCTGATCTAAATGAACGAATGGCTGTTCTGGGCTTGGTCCTAAGCCTCCCTCCAGACTTACTTGAGAGAAGTCTCAGCCTACACAGTGTCTCTCTGGGAACATTTTTGGAGTGACGGCTACGGAACACCCTGGATGGGAAGCACTCACAGCACCTCTTGGCAAGCTGAGTCGTTTCAGGCCTTCCAGGGCCATGGGAAAGTCGAGGCGGCTCTGAGAGAACATGCCATCAGTATTCCAGGCTGCAGGGAGCCGGCGTGCAACGGGATGCCCAGAGGCGAGGCTTTTGTTTAGCACATACATTAATAAACACCGTAAGCCACTCCTCCGTTCCACTTCATGAAGCTCCCTCAGTCTGGAGTGCAAGGCAATTCTGCTATCGGCTGATTAGCAGGTGGTGTCAGAATATATAAGGGATCAACGAGGCGGAGACGTGTCACAGTGCTTTACTGCTTCTCAGAAATCCAAGGAGTAAACAGATTCGACCCAAAGTCGAGTGTCACTGACTCAGGGAAACTCCGGGCTGCTTTTCTAGGCAAAGGCCTAACCTTACCATGCCCAGTCAGGAGCCACGGAGCCGAGCTCAGGTTAGCACGTTGGCAGTGGTATCTAGGGAGCCAGATTTTAATTGTGGGAAATGTATAGGGCATCTGTGAGCTTTCCCATGAGAATAGCATTTTAGTTTAACAGCCACAGATGGTATTTTCTGGACAACAGACATACAGCGATATAAAATATGCCAATCGAGAAGAGTTTAGCTAACCAGCATTGTCTTCATTGTATTTTATACATCAACAGCTTTGTTAGCACACCACAGCTCTACCCTTCAACTTCCGGTTGGGTATTGGCTGGGAATCAGATGGCAAACAGCAGCAACTGTCTTCCTCAGCTTAGAGCCTTTCTAGGGACAGCATCCATGCCGGGGCAGCGGAAATCTGCTCAGTCCCTTTCACCCATCCAACGGCCATGAGGTGGATGAACGTCACTGGCTCCACTTTACAGACAGCAGAGGGAGGCTCTCGCTGGTCACTGGCCTTGACTGCACTGGTCTTTTGGGCCTCACGGAGCCATGCAGGTGTTCAAGCAGGGGTGTAGCACCATCAGGGGCGTTCCAGAAAGTCACCTCTGGCAGAGACTGATTAAGGCTTTCCATGCTCTAGACCAGGTCTTGGCAGCTACGGCCTCACCAGCCAAATCTGGCCCACTGCCTGTTTGTGTAAATAAAGTTTTATCGGAACAGACACACTTACTTTACATATTGTCTACAGCCGTTTTTGCATTGCAAGGGCAGAGTTGAATGGCTGTGACAGACCATGTGGTCTGTAAAGCCTAACATATTTACTGTGTTTGCAGACCCCTGCCCTAGATAAGAGGACAACCCATCGGAGCATGGCTTGGACCAGGATATTCAAGAGGAGCAGGATTTCACAAGCGTTTCGGGGCCCTTTTAAGACTCGGTGACCAGCTAGGATTTCTAGCTTGGGCAGCACAGCCAGTGACACAGTTAACTGATGGGAGAAAGAAGTACATTTAGGGGAAAGAGGAAAGACTTAAGAGTTTGGTCTTAGACTTCTTCAGTTTGAAGAGTCTACCAAAGCTCCTGTTAATGTCTGGAAAAGTGAGGAGGGAATGCGGACCTGGAGCTCCCTCGTCTGTTCTCTCAACGTACTTAGTAGTACCCTGAGCTACCAGAACTGCTACCTCCTGCTGCAGCTGGCTGTCAGGATTTGATTCTCTGAGGGCAGAAATCTGATCTTACTGAATTTTTCATCATACTCCCCTCCACTCCAACCCCAGGACTCAAAGGGGGCCTTGCACAGCATAGGCAGGAATCTGTTGTGGACAAAAGGATCAGTTTCAGAGTCAAACTTTCCATCGGGAGAGGTGATTCTGGGGTACAACTGTGACTCCTGCCCATGAGGAGTTCCTGAGCTCACTTGGGAAGCAAAACATACAGATGTATTAACCAAGGCGGCAGTCTGTTAAGAGCCAAGGGAGGGGTGTAGACTGCTAGAGGTCACTCCAGGTTAAGAAAGGCTGCCCTGGGCTTTGAAGAATGGGCAGGAGTCTGATTACTTGGAGAGAAGGTCTTCTCGATGATCTTCCAGGAGCAGGAATTCTCTAAGCTCTCTCCCTGGCCTTTGAAAACGGGGCACACTGAACCCAAGCCATAGAAAGGCAACTGGTGGGCAACGGTATTTTTAAAGGCTCCCCCCATGATTCTAAGTGGAGCCAATGTTGAGAACCTCTGATTGACACATGCTGAATTTTTTTTGAAACAGTAGCCCTAGCATAACAGAACACTCAAAATTTTCTACTTTCCCTAATCCAGTCTGGTTTAAGAACTGGTTTTGAAGGGATCGCTGTTGTTTAATATTTCCAAGTCAGAAGACATAACCCCAAGTGATGTTGGCAGGGTTCCTAGGAAGCACACCCTGTAGATGCTCCAGGGTCAGTAGGACGACCTTTAACCTATCCCCCAGCACCTTCCCTCCCTCCCTGCAGTCACGTGAAGTCCCAAACTCTAAAGCTGACAGTGAGGGCAGCATTGAAAAAAATCGAATTTTGGACTCACTGAACTCTACCTCCTAACATTCAGTGGCTCTCAATGGTATCAGGTGTGAGGGTCTAACAACAGTCAGAACATTCTCCTTCCAAATCGTCAGGAACAGGGAATTCTATGCCGACCTCTTGTCAACTCGACTGCTGACTGCTGAGGGGAAATGGACAAAACAACTGTTAATAAATGTCTCTTACTTCCTCAGAGACAAGATCTGAGGGGGAGGTGGGGCTGTGAAACTTTACAGCTTAGCCAGTTGAAAAGGGGAGAGAAAAGTTGAGCTATTTAAAAGCCAGGTGTTAGGTCCACAGTGATTTTTAGATCAACCAGGAGGCAGTTTGGTAAATGGATAGAACAGGAGGGGAGAAATCACACTGAAGAGGACACAACACATGCTAGAGGATACAGTGCCTCAGCCGACCCTGAACACTACAGGGTACCAGGGCCCCAGTGACAGAAAAGGAGTCCAAGACTCGGCGAGGGGCCAGGAGGGGGGCTCCAGGGGTCCCCACTGCCAAGCTGCCTTTGGCCTGGACTTTTGCTTTCTCATCTGTAAGATGTGGATGACATCTTAAGATCTCTCTCCACCAATTCTCTAGTGTCAAATGACTACTTAATCAGACTGAGCTGTCATCTACCTCTTAACACGCCTGTCTCCCACCCTGGACTCTGCACTGCTGCTCACTCTGGCACCTCCAGGGGACCCAAGTACTGGGCGTGGAAGAGCTCAGCTCACACTGCTGAACGCACGAATGACGGTCCACGTGAATGCAAACACTCTCTGAAATAAAACACTAAGAAAATCACCTCAGAAAGCAAACACAAGAACACCCTGGAAATAAAACATTTTATTAAATCCATCCAGATACCTGGCCACCTCTCTGAAGGTTGAACCGCTCTAGAATGTACGTTGGCACCACAAGAAAATAGTTGTTACGTGTCCAAAACTGGAAGATTGGAAGTGACCAAGTCCTAAAAGAGGAGATGTAAAACATGGCCCCAAACCAAAAAGCCACGATCTTGAAATGAGCAGAATCTAACAGCAAAATGCTTACTGAGTACTTTAAAAAATACTGTGGATTTTCCTTATTTTTCCCCTTTAAGAATAGTTTTTAAAAACCCCTGAGACTAATATATAATCCTTCTTTACTGCTCAGATTTTAAGGACAAATTAAAAAAAATTTTTTTCCCAGAGTGGTAGTGCTGCAAATTAGAGAATTCTTGAAAAAACAGCAGAGAAGTCATCCACAGCGTTCTAAACCAGACGTGGCATCAGGGAAACAACCACTCAGGCACACAAGTGGCATTTTGTGATCAAATTTATTTTTTGTTTAAATTTCATTTACTTTGTTTTACTGTAATTTACACAAGAGACTGCCAAGTAAACTAGATATTTTACATTCACCACACATTCCCTCAAATCTCCACAGTTGTTAGAAAAACATTAAAATCCATGCGCTGGGCTCTCATTTCCGTGTGCGTCTAAGCTCCCAATGATGCTACAGACGCCAGCGAGAGTTAAGTTCATTAAAAGGAGAAGGCTAGACTCTTTATTTCACAAAATTAGCAATAATCTTCCTGGCATCACTTTGCAGACAATGATTATGCTTTGACAAAACCTATCCTACAACGGTGCCCAGAGAGTAAACATCAGTCTTGATCCTGAGTACACAGAGGACATGTGCGACGTGGGGTCTGCAGCTGAGGATAAAGGGTATCACAGCGCAGGAGTGAACCTAAACATCCTTGTCTAAGTCACTGTGATCACTTCAGTGGGGACACAGGTCGTGGGAAAACAAGGAGCAGGGAGGGCAGGACTGTCAGCAAATCAGATTACTAATGTGATATGACCACGTAGGGGCTTGTGTGCTGTAGGAGGGACGGGAGGTTAAAGAAGATGGTTTGTGACTTGAAGGCTTCAACAATACCACTCTATTCAAGCTCCCAGGACTGACAGGAGAAAAACTGGATTTGGACAGAGAAAGATAATAAAAATCTTACCTAGCTATTGTTCCTTTCTTTAAAAAAAAAAGGAAAAAAGAAAGAAAAAAGGGGCAGCAGCTTCTAACCGTCATTTTCATGATGCCTTTTCAGGATATGTTCTAATGACATCCTACTTGAGAGCACATCCCAACGGGTGGAACTGCGCTGGCCCCGGGCAGGGCCTCCTAACCATGTGCAGACAAGCCTCATGCTGCCTCTGAACCTCTTCTTATCTCAAAGGCAGCATCTCCCCCTTAAAGTATATTTCAACATGAAAAGAGCAAAATGTCATCACTATCTATATTCTACTGTGTAAGCTGTGAGGAATCTAGATCCTTTGCATAGTTTCCAAGCTGTAATTTCAGAAAGCAGTCATTTCAGAAACAAGACTCCATGGAAGTGCTGTACGTCCAATTTTTCTAAACAGCCTACAATCCTATTAATTTCTTTATCAATTTCTTTCTTTGCCTAACAGAAGCCTGAAAATTGTATAGTGTTTGTTATAAATCACAGACTGTCATTTCCATTTTTGCTAGACTTGATGTAGAAAAATACTTGAAATTCAACATACAAAAATCCAATAAAAAATGGAATTTTTTTAAAAGGATCTTTTCCTTGGGGCAAACAAGTAAAAATTGGTCTGTAACTCCACTACTTACTAATAGATATTATCCAGTTTGGCTGTATGATAATGAAAATCCAGAAATAAATGATTATAAATACATTCAGAGTTACATTCCAAATTCCTTGGAATACCAAAAGATTTCTAATAAATTTTTCTGTGGGAGTCTGTTGATTATGGCACTAAAATTAAAATTTATAAGAGACTGATTTAAAAGAACAGAAAAGTAATAAAAGGCTACATATATTGGTCCACAACTTGCCATTTATGAAACATACCAGCTAGTATTACACTGCAGTCAATTTGTCCATTAATGGTATTACTCTGATAATTATTAAAATCTGTTCCAGGTATATATATTGAAAATATTTTCTTTTGCATTCTTGCTGAAGATAGGTACAGTACTTTGGAGAAATTGTACTAATCCCTTCAGTATGTATGTACATATATACACTAGTGTGTATTTTGATCTGCAGCTCTACATGCGTTTTATATACAGCTACAGATAGACACACATATATACACACGTGGTTGGGACCTGTGCCTGTGGGCACATAACCACAAGCACACGTCTGGGAAACGTCAACACTGCGAGACATGGTCAGATTCTTCTTCACTCATCACTGGCTGCACTTGTTCCCCTTACTTGACCTTGATTACGTAACTGTAAGGAAAGCGAGACAGTGCAATGTGTTAAAATACAGAGAGACGCAAAAAATGTTAGACCGCAGCTTGTCACAAACATTCTCTTGGAAAAAAATCCTCAGTGTAACAAAACTTCTGGCAGACAATGCACCCCAACTACTGCATTTTTAACGTTTAATCTCTTGATTCTGGTCTTACTAAGGGCATAATATTTTGTTTCATCAGAGGGAAAATAAATTAGAAGCAGAAATAAATCATAGAAACTCAGAAGACCTTAGTGAAAGTAATAATAAATTTTTTAAAAAATTGTAAATGAACACTAAATTTTAAAAAAAGGGCTTTGGAGGAATCCTGGCAGAGTTCATCCATTCTTATTTGGTATTTTTCTTCAGGACTGAACATTTCGTTTCTCCGGTGTTCAATAATTAAAGAGCAGGTAGCACACGTCAGGGGGCAGCCAAGAAACAGTGGGGTAAGAAGTGTGTTCTGTCTTGTCATTTGTCTCAATAAACATCATAGCTCCATATTAACAAATGACGACAGTGTACTGCCGATTTTTGTTTTTCATCCTGCTTTCAATATGTGGGGTAGATTTTGAGGCTCTCTTTTTCCCCTCTAGGAAAATCTCTTATCTAGGCATGTAAATCTGTGTGAAAGAAATAAGACCATAGAAATATTTTACACTGTAAACAAAAAACAGTGCATTTACACATATTAAAGCTAAATATAAAGACTGAACAGTCAACATGAAGGAAGCCTTCCTGATATTCAAAAATTGTCAGCTAAAATGAATGACTGAGATTGGCCCTTATGGCATGGGATGAAGGATCTTTGACTTTAAATGCTTTTACATATTTCCTTACTAACCACAAATGGTCCTAGTGAGAAATAGGTCGATTAACTGGCTATGGATGAAAACTCAGCTGGTTTCTAGGACAGTGCTGCATGATGAGTAAGCGTACTTGGCAGCTGGATTCTAACCCATAACACTAAGAACTAACTTAGATTACTAAATTCAACCTCTTCCACAGATAAAATTCTTACAGAATAACTCAGGTGTTCACTGTCGATGTCTGAAATATATACCTCTTACATTCTAAAAATTAAACCATACTTAATATGTTGTCTCCACTCAGCAAGTTAACTACCCATTACCAAAAAGGTATTGGTTTTTAAACATTCTTTTTACCCAGGTCTTCACTTACACAGTTTGATATTGTCTCTGACCCTACAGGGGACTCATCTAGACATCAGCAGCCGACGTGCCTCGGATGGAACCCTTCTTACGCATCTAAACGTAAAATAAAATCATGAGCTGCTGAAATCACAGACTCTAAATTGGGTTAGTAAGCAAGGGGAGAAAAAAGATCTAGAAGAGATTGTGAAGTGACCGCTGCCTATTTACAAGCACATCCACATTAAAAATGAAGTTCCAGGGCTTCCCTGGTGGCGCAGTGATTGAGAGTCCACCTGCCGATGCAGGGGACACGGGTTTGTGCCCCGGTCCGGGAAGATCCCACATGCCGCGGAGCGGCTAGGCCTGTGCCTGCGCGTCCGGAGCCTGTGCTCCGCAACGGGAGAGGCCACAACATTGAGAGGCCTGCGTACCGCAAAAAAAAAAAAAAAGTTCCGAGGCCCTTCTGTAGTTACCTTGATCTAAAGTAAATCTTGCAAAAGGCTTTTCTTACCACAGCACAAAAAATGTATCTATTCTCTAATCTAGGAAACAAAAGCCTGCAGACTGATGATGTGAAATTATCAAAGATAGCCAGGGTAAATGAACTGTTCACTAATACAGTGTGAGAAAATGCCCCGATGGTCTGGTTCACCTTTTCATAGTCCCTTGACCAGACAGGAAGCCATGAGGTGTCGCCACCTCTGGCTTCTGAGACCAGTGTCCCTCAAAGGAGTTCTTTACAGGAAGTTTATTAAAAAGAGGGAGGACAAAAGGAAGAACAAGCGAACACAAGAACAATGTATGAGAAACAATGGACACAAGGACAGGCATCAGAAAAGACAGGCATTCACAACAACGGCCTAGAGACAATTCAATGAGAAAATTAGAAAAGAATGGACAGAAAAGGAACACATGTAATAAACACATTTCTGAAGCTCAACCCTTCCCCCCTCTCCCGATCCCTCCTGAAGGTCCAGTTGAGAACAGGCATAACGTTGCCCTAAGTACTCCTTCAGTTGCTGGGCCTAAACCCAGTATTTCCTCTTCAGGATTACAGGCAGGGGCATCCCTCTCATGCCTAACCTCTTGAGGTGCTACGCCTTCTCTCCAGGGCCAAAACCCATTTGAAAGAAATCCAATTCTTCAGATATTTGTGAGTTAAGAAGAGAATTATAACACATCACATTCTATCATCAGGTGTCAGGGAAACAGGACCTCAAGAAAAGGGGAAATTCCTCCGTGGTGAAGAGGACTTGAAAATGTTATGCCTCTTCAGGAGGCAGGTGTTTTCTGGGTAGGCATTTTGGCCTGTGGGCATGATGCTGCCCAGACTGAGATGCTCACAAACCAACTGTTAGGACTCAGAGCAGCAGCAATGGGCTGTGGAATAAAGCACTCCCCAGTGACCTAGAACAAAATAAATGGGCTTTAACATTAAGATGATCAGCATTTAACCCTGCAATCTGACGTGAAGTATTTTTGAAATATTTAACAAAGATACTGCCATGGATTCCCAGCCCTGAACCAATGACAGATTTCTACCAACTTCATGAGGGAATTTGTCAGTTTAAGCCATGTGGATACAATAATGATGCTTTCTAATAAACTGGGCTTCTTGTAAGAAGTGTGTAACACTTCTTACACCTTCTTTTCGAGTGTGATTCCCAACTCACAAGTAACAGAGGTGCATGGAGAAGCAGCTGAGCCTGCAGGCCCTCTGCCACAGGTGGCAGCCACAGTCACCACCTCCTGTCAGGGCTCTCCCGTTGGTGCTGTGTTCAGGCACCTTGAGACTAAAAACTTGTAAGGGAAGTAAGCACTCCCCTGGGGGAAGACAAGGCCTCGGCCAAGTTCCGTCCGAGGGGTCCAGAGCCCAAACCAGGGAGGGCTCCATTCGTTACCCCTTCAGCCATCACCACTCTTCCTCATGCTATGGACGGGCCTTCAGCATAGAAATCAAAACCAAATGAAAACCTCCTTCCTGAGAGTTCGAATCAATAAATGTAAGTCCATTTTCTGTTTCTTCTTGGTGTTGGCAAATCGTTTTTTGGAGATGCCAAGGCTGTACCATAAGCTTAGTGGGAATGAGTGTGTAATCCTGCTGCTTTCTTCTTGATGTTCAGCTGACACCGGCTGCTTGGAGGGGTTGGAGGCAGAGGTGGCAGCTATTACTGGAGCCTGGAGCACCTGGAAGGAGCAAAACCAGGCAAGGCAGGAGGAAAGAGACTAAGACTGGGTGGTGGTGAGGGGTGCTGCTCAGAGAAGGGAACCTGACTCTTGAGAAAGGGAAGACAAAAGTGGGAGAGAGGCATTGGAAGGAAGGTAGCAAGTACCCACGACTTACTCTTGTCCGTTTAAATATTTTGCCTGGGGCCAGCCTAAAAATAAGGGTGTAAGGGATGGTCTTCCATGCTTGCCATCCTATCACCTTACTCCCAAGATCTAGAACTCAGAGCCATACTTTTAGTATGAGAAATTGAGGTCAGAGAGGCCTCTATTGTCTGGCCTGCAAACCAAACCCCAATTTATAATGTCACTATGGGAAAACATGTTCCAAATCTCAAAAACTGAACTTAAAAACATTTGGAACAAAATCCATTCATAAGCTGGAGGCTGCTTAAAGTTTACTTTATGTATAAGATAAGGTTAAAACATTTTATTGCCTTATAAAGAAAATATGTCCTGGTCCTCTCAGAAGGTTTGTATAAAGCTAATTAGAAGCAGATCTGCTGTAATCACCAAAAGTAAGCAATTTTAAACACAGATTCTTTACAATGCTATGTGCCAGACAAATAGATTTCCTTCTGTGCCAAAGAACCTGATTTGTTGCCATTCTCCTGTGATTAAATGGAGTTCCTGCCTCACACACAGGCGTTCGTCAAACACTCCCGCCCGCCCACGGGGCTTCCCAAACTGGGACTGCTGGCAGGACTCTGGATGCCTGCATGGAAACCACAGCCTACCCTGGACATTCCTCGGGTTTACTTCCCCCGTGGGGCCTTACTTCCAACAGAAAAGAAGCGCAGCCCAGAGCAAAAGCAAAACCAGACGCATGCAAGAGTAAGTCGGGGAAGAAACCACTCTGGGAGAAAGGGGGTGCTCTTGAGCTGCAGGGCCAGCTCTCTGGTGCGGGAGGAGCTGGGGTGGGCTTAACTTTGAGAAACGGCATGCAGACCTCCAGCCCAAGGATCACCTGAATTTCTGCCTAAAGCTTGTAAGAAATAAGGAGACACTGCTAGTTGTGGGATGGGAGGAGGCACTTCTGCGATCAATGACAATACTACTAGCCTTATCTTATCTACAGAATAGCGAACTAGGACTTACAGTGCTAGCATTAATAACTTACTGCGATAACAAAATGACAAAGGCAACTTGGCCTGATAAAGTGAATGCCTAAAAGGACTGCGAACCAGGCACCAGCATGGACAACCAATGCATGAAAAAGAATACAAGACCACTGAACATTTTACACGTAACGAATTCTGGATCAACAAAGTTCTAATTTACTTTCACGAAAGATGCTCAACAAAGGAGAAATCAGAATAAAAGGATATTAGTGTCTAAGAAACTGGGTTTTGAGGATATAGAGATTAAGAAATGGCTTTCAATAACACTTTTCCTAATTTTAAGTCTATACTTATTAAGCACACAGTTTTAGAAAGGGGAAAGTAGAGAATTTCCCCAGAATGGGAAGTCTTACTGTTTCTAGTTCTTTCTGAGTTTCATCTTCCATTCTCCTAATATCTTCCATTGTCAGATCAATCCACTTGTCAATCCAACAAAAAAGCTGGCGATGAAAGTTTGTAAATATCCTTTTTTCTTGCTTTTAAAACAAAGAAGAAAATGATTATAAGACGGCAAAACTCTAACATAACATATTAACTTTATGTGCCCCAATTAACCCATGAAATCTACATATTCTTGGTTTGAAAAGACCACTATTTCAATTAGTGAAAATCTTAATTCCGTCCTATTAACATTTTGTAAAACAAAAGAAAAAGAAAAATCTCCCTTTGAAATGTGAAACAATCCTCCTTGCAAAAGCAGAATGATTCACCAGAAACTGAAAACAAATGTGGTGGGCATTCTGATCCAACACGAACTCCTGCTAGACCCGACTTAGTTTTACCTTTTTCTAATGTCAGTGACTAAAGGTCAACTTGATTTCTTCTGCTATAAAATCATACACTGTCATTCTTAACTTCTCTGCAATTCAAAGAAATATTGTGATGTAGAATACAACATGTACATAAGAAGAGAGTTCTGGGTTCTTTAGAATAAAATGTTTTATTAAATTAAGAATTCTTATATACTCTCCATTAATTTTTCTGCTCTATTGTTATTAGGTACATATATATACACACACACACATATATATATATATATATTTAGTGGCTTTAACATATATAATTAGTGGCTTTAATTGCTGGATTATTTAAGTTTTACTACACTTTCCCAAGAAGCGAGAAAAGTGCAATAAACAGTGAATACTTTAGTACGTTTGGACAATTGACTTAAATTTTTTTTTCCATGAACAGGATGGACTTTATCAATTACATGTGTACCTTCTATTTATCAGAACTGGATTGTTAATCTATTATTGTGATCCAAGAGGAAGAAAAGAAGCCAGTATTTACAGAGTGCCTACTGTGGCCAACAGCAAGCAGGCCCAAGAATAATGAAAGTTTCCAGCACTTTAAGATCCTTTTTTTTTTTAAACATATTTATTGGAGTATAATTGCTTTACAATGTTGTGTTAGTTTCTGCTGTATAACAAAGTGAATCAGCTATATGTGTAACATCCTTTTTTAAAAAAAATGTTACAGCAGTTACAGTTTAAAAGTAGAAAAGTTACAGTGAAACTCAGATGCAACTAGTTGTGGGAAGTTCAGAGATATAACAGGGGCCTCTATATAATGATAATGGAATGAACTATTCACCCTATAGGAAAATTAAATACCAAAGAAACTTTCCATGTTCCTCACACGTTTACAACCATGTGTTTCTATGCAACTGCAATTCTCCCCTCTTTCTACATCAAAATACTTGTGTTACTTTCAGCTGAATAAAGAAGACATAAAAAAGAGGTAATTAGAATCTGGATCCTCAGATTATGTCACCCTAGGTTCAGCGTAACTATTCTCAGTGAGGATCTCTGAAGAAGACATCCCACCAGAAGGTGGAAATTGCACAGGGCACAGAAAGTGTGTGTCAGGAGAGACCTGTGTGCAGGGGCTATCAGCCGAGCTGGGACAGAGGAGCCTCAACATCAAGGCATGGCCTCTCCCTCCAGCCAGTGCCAGGACCCTGGGTACCCTTGGAGACATGCTGGACGTGGAAAGGGCGCTCTACAGAAGAGCTGGGCAAACCATCAGAAAAGCACTTTGCACCAAAAACCGCTATGCTTTTCTCCAAAGAAAGCCCCTTAAAACCTCTGCTGGCATCTGTTTTTGCTGTTTGTAGGCAGAAAAAGGAGGGCAGAGAGGAATTACACAGAGGGGCAATAATTTCATCTAAACGAGAAGGAAAAAGTGGCAAAAGAGAAACTATACCATTAATAGCTACTTCAACTCTTAACCTAAATTTAAGTCACCATCCTCTGAACAGACTTTACCTTCTGAATGAAGTTCTCTACTTTGCTTTGCAGTCCCCACCACTTGAATTTGATGGTCACCAGCTTATAGGCACACATCTGAGGACAGTCAGGGTTGCTTGCCAGCTCCTTCTGCATGAGGAAAATTGAAAATGGGCAATCGTGACTTAAAATTGACTGTTGTGTAACAACATCACAGACGTACATGAAGAAAATTACAATCTCATATGTGTTTAATTCAGGTATTTGGAAATTTGAAATCATTTTAGCAAAAGCAGCAGTATTCCCCTGCTGCAAACCCTCCTTCCACAGACCAAGTTACTTCCTGGCTCTACAATTTAATAGGCACAGTGCTCCGCCTCAAATTACACTATTCATATTTCAGATTAAACACCAAATTCAATTCACGTCATATCAATAGTGAGCCTTTAATACGTAAAGGTTCTCATAACACCATTATCGCACTCCCACCGTGGATGTGGTGAGGTCTCATCCATTTTATTGAGCCTCAATAAAAAAACCATGAGGAAGATTAGTCGTCTTCTTGTCTTCAAACACTGGCAAGTGGAGGGGCACTGTTTTTTGTGTTTTTTAAAAAATTTATTTATTTTTATTTTTGGCTGTGTTGGGTCATCATTGCTGCGGGCCTTCTCTAGTTGCAGTGAGCAGGGGCTACTCTTCATTGCGGTGCACAGGCTTCTCATTGCGGTGGCTTCTCTTGTTGCAGAGCACGGGCTCTAGGTGCGTGGGCTTCAGTAGTTGTGGCTCGCGGGCTCTAAAGCGCAGGCGCGCAGGCTCAGTAGTTGTGGTGCACAGGCTTAGTTGCTCTGCAGCATGTGGGATCTTCCCGGACCAGGGCTCGAACCCGTGTCCCCTGCATTGGCAGGCAGATTCTTAACCACTGCACCACCAGGGAGGTCTGGGGCACTGTTTATTAACTGAGGTATTTTTCAACCGAAAGCGGGGACATTTAAAGGGATGTAGCAGCAAAAGTGATCTATAATTATCAAGTATTTGAAGGCAAATCCCATACATCCGGACTTTAACTTCCATAAATCATTACAACTCATAGTTTAAATGTAGTAGGGAATCAAATCAAGAGTTAGGGTAAAAAAGGAAAAATATTAAAAAAAAAAGAGCAAGGGAGAGAGAGGGGGGACTATGTGGACAGAAAAAAACAAAATAAAATGTTCGCAATTTACTTTCATAAGAAAACATGAAAAAGCAATTAGAATTTGGATCCTTAAAACATGTCACCCTAGGCCCAGAGTATAAAAACTTACTCTGGATTTTTAGGTTCAGCATAAATAAATAAATAAGTAAATAAACAGGTAGAGAGAAGGAGAGAGAGGAGGCAGAAAAGGGAGAAGAGGAGGGAAAAAACAAATACGGCAAAGTGCTAACAACTGTCCAGTCTAGATGGAGGTGTTTACTGTTCTGTTCTTTCGGTTTTTATGGCTGCTTCTGAAAATTTTCATTATAAAAACTGGGTGGGGGGGGGATTGCAAGCTATAGTATTGCTGATGATTTCTGTGAAACTTAGTGCAGGCTACTGTCCTAGTAAGCACAATATACTAGCATGTTTACCTGGGGGAGAGGGGTGAGTGGTGGGGGAGGGGTGAACCAGGAACTCACCGCACACATCAGTGTCTTCACCATGGACCCACTTAGCACCACTGTTCTCCCAAGGTGGTATATGTGGGAGACTGATCCGCTCCCGAGCTGACCAAGGAGAGAGCCTGGGACGGGCCCAGAGCAAAGGCAGCCACCAACCTGTCTCTGGAGCTCCCAGTCTAGCATGGAAGGCAGGTATGGTTCAAAGAATCCCAGGTGGCAGAGGCGGACTGCAGGTATGGTCTAGGGGAAGGGCCATCCAGTAAACTCTCAGCCCCAGTTCTGGTGTAATTCCAAGAAGAAAGCTATGTCTCAGGACTGTTATAAAGACTAAATAAGGCAGAGTATGCTCCGTGCTTAGTTGGTGGGACTCGGAGCTTAAAACAGATTAGTTCTCCCTCCCTTATTCTTTCACAGAGTTGTACCTACCACCTTGAATTTGCAAAACAATTTTAAAATAAAGTTTCTCAAAAGAGTAGAAAGTTATGGGGACCCTTTTTATAAAAACTAAATTAGAGTGAAAAGATTAAGCAGCCTTTTTTCAAGCGTTCTTCCCTTTTTCACCACTGTTCTTAGCTTCACACAGCACTCAAATTGCAGAGCTGGCGTCAGTCACACTGTGTGCCACTATCACTTCTTGTCAGCTTGCACTCATACACACCCCCCACTTTCAGTAAGTTCGTTGTGTGTGAACAAATATTACTTCCATTCAGCCACACGTACATAAAATTTTAAAATGATGAACTTCTAGGTCTTATTCTAAAACCTCAAGATTATTCTTCATTTACACAATCATAGCAACCAGACCACATTTCCCCCCGAAACTCTCAATAATGTTCCAGTGTCAAGTGAATTCTATGATACAATATATGAAAAAATTCTATTTTGGTATTATTAATAGGACTCAAAGCCTGTAGAGTCCTGCATGACTGATCAACTTTTCTCAGAAAATGTCTTCTGTAATAACATTTCATCTTCTGAATAATGACCTGGTACATGGATTAAATCAATGAGGCAACATCACAAGCATTTAAATACAAACATTACATACAGCAGACAGTCCTTCTGTAGGTGAGTTCTATGTCAACAGAAGGACTTGGCTAGCTCAGCTCTAGTTTTCCAGTTTCCTTCCCATTGAACAGAGTACCAATGTGAAAATTCAGCATGGATGTGTACGTGTGCACATGCGTGCACACACACATACCCATACTTTATGAACAAGTTTAATTCAGCAAGTATTAAGTGGGCACCATTTACAATCCCATTTGTGCTAGGTGGTATTAGAGGACACACATGTGGCTGGTAGAGAGGAGAGTGACTATAAAAATAATGATGAAACCACTATCCTTGTACAAACAATCCCTATCAGAAGGGACACACCTCTGTTGTGGACACTGTGGCCCCAGACTAAAATCACATATTTGTAACTCCCCATCCCGTCCCTGACCTGCAGACCCAGCTCTTAAGCTGGGCTCTGGTGTCTCTAAGAGCAGTCCACAGCCTTCCCCAGGATGTAGCGAGCTTCTCGGTACCCAGCCTTGTTGAAATAATGACAAGGTTGGCCTTTTACAGATCATTTTTTCAATAAGCAGTGAGCCAGAGTGGAGGTACTCTCTAATCCAATAAGTGTCACTGACATGAAAATTTCACATGAAATACAATTTGGGTGTATGTAGAATAAGGCACTTAAAACTGTGAGGTACACCTGCCAAACGGTAGTGCTAGACTCGGAGTAAGGGGACTTGGGTTGCAGTTCCCATTATGCAAAGTAACTTCCCATGTAACGTGGGCAGGATCCTTTACCTCCCCAGGCCTTAACTTCTCTGTCAGTAAAAGCAAAGGCTGGGCTCCACTAGAGCTTTTCATCTTCCACTGACGTGCCACTAAAAGCAGGGGTGAAGGAGTTGGGTGTGAGGGTTGGGGTTGGCCCAGGGCTGCAGTGGGTAAGCTCATGTCCCTGACATTCAATGGCTTGTCTTACAACTTCCTATAATTTTGCATTTTATTCTGTAATATGCTTAGGCTTAACAAAATATCCTCCTGCCCACCTACTCAGGCTGAAATTTCCTCTTGACTGAGAACCTCTGATGCACTACTGATTAGTCCTAAGATACCTTCCAGATGGAACATTCCAAGGTCCTATTAATTACGGGCTACTGAGAGCTTCGTTCTCAAACTCCAAATCATTGGACACCTTGTGCTAAATGAAAACCCTGGGTGTTTCTAAAACACCAACTCTTCAGAATTTCCCCACCATTTTATAAAAACAGCAGGATGAAGCATGGCTCTAATTAAAGAGTAAGCTAAATTTAATACACACATGCCTATACCAAACTGGGGCTCCAAGAACAAAGCACACACGCGTGACTTCAATAATTACCCAAGTTTGTTTCTCACATTCTTTCTAGTGACTTTGGCAGGCTGCTCAAACTAATTAAAGTACTACTGGTAATTTACAAAGTAACACTGGTCTATAGCATTTAGTTTAAAAACTGTAAGTGATGGGACAACAAGAACCAGTTCTCTGAGCTATCTTCCATGGATCTAAAATGTACATTGTCTCAATTTGATTTTTCTTTTCCATCCAATTTACAATTATTAAAAAAAAAACTGCAGCGAAGAATATGTAAACCAATTAAAAAAATAAACCAGTGAACAAACAGCCTGCTGCCTTTATTTCTTGGCCTAATTCTCCACAGTATCAATACTCTAGTGTGAGGTACAGAAGGTGACTTACAGAAACACAATCTCAAAGATCCCCGGGAGAAAGATGAGAACATAGAAGCTATATATTTTCATCAGCTATCATTATTAATATGTATGTGATATTTAAGGTCTCACCCCAATTCTAAAAATGACTTATGCAATTCACCTCTTAATCTGTGCTGTGGTCTTAAAACTAGTGATTAAATTAAGAAAATAGCTTTAAAAGTCTCTTTTGGGACTTCCCTGGTGGTGCAGTGGTTGAGAGTCAGCCTGCCAAAGCAGGAGACGCCGGTTCGATCCCTGGTCCAGGAGGATCCCACATGCCGCAGAGCAACTGAGCCCATGCGCCACAACTACTAGGCCTGCGCTCTAGGGCCCACGAGCCACAACTACTGAGCCTGTGCGCCTAGAGCCCATGCTCCGCAACAGGAAAAGCCACTGCATTGAGAAGCCCATGCACCGCAACAAAGAGTAGCCCCCACTCGCCACAACTGGAGAAAGCCCGGGCACATCAATGAAGACCCGACACAGCCATAAATAAATAAATAAACAGACAAACAAATAAATAAAAGTCTCTTTAATGATGACACAGAAAATAGTAAACTTGACTACATGTGGTAAATAAAAGGTAAAAGAATCCTTTTGGCATAATCTTTCTGGGGTGGGGTCTGACACTACGTAGTTAAAAAGTTTTAAAGCTGCTCGTATCCTATATATACCATATACCCTTTAACTTGATAATTCCACTTTCAGAAATGCATCCCAATTCATCAGGTAAGAAAATAACACTAGATTTTTTCAGAACAGCGAAACCTTGGACTTACTAAACACCCACTGAAAGAGAGAGTTGGTGAAATACCTCATAGTTCTTCCAAGCAATCGGCTACTATGCATACAGCCATTAAAAACCATCTTTTCAAAGAATGTGAAGAAAAAAAAATCATAATACCAATATAAATAGGTATCTATGTATAATATAAACATCTACAGCAAAATAAACTATGTGAATTAAGAAATATAACAAATAGCGGTAATTAAATGCTGAGACTACAACTGACTTTTATTTTCAAAACTTCATAAATATGTATTATTTTATAATCAGAAAAAAAAAATTAACACGCTTGAAAAAGAGACTCTAAAAAAGTTTTTGCCTTCAGCTGAGTATTTTAGGACAAAGATTTACTTCGCCCTAAATTATCTGGGTACTATTTTAAATCTTCATTCATCTTTGACTATAAACAATCTAAATATTTTCCTGCTTCTTTTCTTTTTGATGTTTCATAAATCAAAGCTAAATAAAATCAAGCTAAAAGCTGAATTAAGATCTTTAATACGTAACTTTAGCTCAGCCCACATTTAATTTTTCCTCATCTTAAACTTCTAAAGCAAAAACAAGGTATACATGTAAAGTATTATCAGCTTCAGAGTTATCAGAAGTATTCTTGTGAAAAAATGTGTAACCTTTAAAAAAATGTGAAAAATCTCAATGGGACAAGTATTTGCGACCCCACATTCAGAGCAGTGTTTTAGAATCCAGAGAACCCAAAGGAGTTTCAGCCTTCAGGGAGCTTGCTGCTGGCGCAAAGCAAAGTTTCCTCTTTGGCCTTAAACAATACAAATGTTTTCTGATTCTTTCCTCCTCCATCATTTGAAAGAATAACCCCAAAGCAAATAAAGGCAAAATCTGAATTCAGATCATTCACACCTAATTCCAATCCAGCCCAAACCTAACACTTCCTAACCTAGTGTAGCAGTAAATAAAATTATTCTGCTAATGAAAATACAAGTTTTATACAGATTATAGCATGAAAATTTAAAAAAACAATCGAAAATAAAAGGTAAAGAATGGTTGGTCTCCAAAAGATAAGAATCAGAAGTTCTATAAAAAACAAAGTCATGGGCTAACATAAGAACGCAAAATGATCACCCATCTCTACACGATTTTAAATTTCATCTGTAATACTAGCTCGCTGTGAAATGTTTCCAAAATTGTATTTAAATAGTTTGTGTATTCACTGAATTCCTTACATTTCACTTTTCTAACTATAAATGAAACCCCTAAGCTCAAATCATGTTTTTAATTTAACGACACATATTAGGTTACTCTGAGGTATGTGGATGAGGCCTAAGGGAGAGTAATGTATACTGAAGCCACACAACGTAACTAAACAAAACGCAGGGTGTTTAATTGGAACGGTGAGCAATCAGCCCATGCTCTCCACAAGAACTACTTCCTCGTATCTGTGACAAACAAATACACACAAATGCAAAAGAGGGGGGAAAAACCACCCAAAGGCATTCTGCAAACTCATTTCCTAAAAATGTAGTCCTCTCACAGCTTCATCATACATGTCAACTGCACATACACTTTTTCCTATTTAAAATGTGTTGGGATAAAGACAGAATAGGTATAAGTTACATCTAACCAGCGTTAATATTTTGCAAGGACACAGCAGTTTTTATAAGGCTCATGCTCCCTTCATATTTCAATTTTTCAATTTTAGGCAATCTGAACGCTCAATTTCAGCTGCTGATTTCGTAATGTTAAGTTTCCAACCCAGAGTTCACTAAGAAAGTTAAAAATAAATGCACTGCTGTGGCTGTTGCCAGCGCCCCCATCAGTAAATATCAACACACGATTACAGAATGTATGTGGAGTATGTGTACCGAAATTTCAAGCAAAGCCTGATGCTACAATTCACAGCCATTCCCTCAATTTGGTTTAGATTTTGGTAGCCATTTGGACAGACCAACACTGGACATTATATTCTCTGTAAGTACATGGCAAGTCCAACACTGATTTTTACTTGGTTTAAGATAGTTAACTTGAATTCAGCAAATACTTACTAAGTATCTGTAAGTATCTACTATGAGCAAACCCCGTGCTCAGCACTGCACATACCAAGTGAGCCGGACACAGAGCCTACGGCTGAGAGTTCAGAGAGTGACGGGGGGACGAGGAGGTGGGGGAAGGAAGGGAGTATGAACCCGTGAACCGCCACCCTGACGCAGGACACACCAAGTTCCATGAGCAGGTCATCAACAAAGGACTCGGAAGGGTTCAGGGCAGGAGATTCCTAACTGGTTGGGCAAGTGCTAACTGTTAAATGGAAGAAGTAAACGTGGGATAAAGTTCAAAAGATTAAACTAATCGTAGGTTAAACTAATTTCACAAAAATAGACAGTAAAGCTTACTGCCTGTGAGAGAATGATCAGTCACATTTTCCATGCCTCCAAACTTAGTATTTTTGTAGCTCGCACCCATTTTACTAATCAGAACTTTACTGAGCATGTGCTTCATGCTTGTGTCCAATTACTCCAGGAGTGACACCAAATACAACTGAAATCACAAATTCACGCTTCAAGTGAAACTCATGAAAACTTTATGGCCCTGACTGTCAGGAAGACACTCCGCAAGAGGCCCATCCTGTCAAATCACTCCTTGAACCTGAGTGAGACATCCCATCCGTCCACGCCTAGTCCTTCGGCTCTGCCTGAGAACAGAGGCATTCGGTACCCGAGATAAAGCTAGAACTAATCATGTACCGCTCCTGGGGCACTTAGCTTCTGGAAGACACAGAACGGCTTTTTTGGTGTCCTCTTAGGAGTTGCATAATTGATACACACTAAGGGCAAAATGCCTATTTTTTATACTGAATTAAAAACCTAGTTGCCAAACCAAGTACTCAAAAACAATGAGCCATGTTCTAAGGTCTGCTTTAGTATACATAAGCCACAGTGTGGTCAACTAGAAACTAATTATTAAGCCTCTTTATACCACCCACTATGGGGTTTCAAACGTGAGATTACAGGGAGGGAGCACGTTTAAAATGCCTTCACATCTCTCCTGGACTCAGAGCCAGGTCTAGATGAAGACACAGGAGAGCGCCCTCAGCCCTCCTCCTCCTCGGGCGGCTCAGTAAGAGACAGTGCTCCTTAGCCTCTAGAGGACGAGGATGGATGATCTGGGCTGCCTTCCTGCCGGTCTCTACCTCAGAGAGATTTCCACTGAGGGGTTTCAAATTCTCCCTCATCCCCTACTTCCATTCTTCCCATCCCCAGCCAACAGAACCTTGTGGCATCTCTACTTTAGGCCACAGACAACCAAAACTGCCTTCTTTTCACAGGTGTGGGGGGAGAAGAGAAAGGAGTCTTGGCAGCACAGCAGGAAACAAATCAGCATCCCCATAACCCAGAGATGGCTGCCCTCCACTGGCCTGGAGAATCCAGAACGGCCTTCGCCATAAGTCCAAAAGGAATCTAAAGCGTGACCGCGCAGGTGAACTGTACAACAAACTGCTCTGCAAGGCCAAGCTCCAACTGCCAGAGCCTTTACATAAAATTGAATTAACTGACACAGAAGACAAACTGCACGTGTCTTTATGATTAGAAAGAGAATATTTATATAAAGACATATAAAAAGATAATACAAAAGCCACCACAATTTCTGCATCAACTTCTTTACTCGACCTGATCCCCTAATACCCCAACGTTCAGACACATGTCAAGCACTGTAAGGGCTCTGCAGATGCTTCGGCAAAGCCTCTTACAAAGACCTTTATAGGCCCAATTATTAACTATCATATATATGTAGACATAGAGGCTGAAGTCTTCATGAGGCATCTGGATTAAATGAAGAAAAAAATGAGACGTTGCCATAATCTTCAAAAGTGTTGTTTCAGTTGGTTAAAATGACAACTCCTCACCTCATCAGAGAAGGCAAACTGGAGAGCTAAAGGAATCCACATGCAAATGGGTAAACCATTGGTACCGGTAGTCATACCAACATCACAACCCCTGAAACATAAAATGAACCAAAACATGGACACGTGCGTGCACACACACACACACACACACACACACACACACACACACACACACGTGCATGTGTGGTGCTACACAGAAGACGTTTACATCCATGAGAAATGCACAATTTTGCCTTGAAGCAAAAATCTTTATAGGTCATAAATCACTCTCCTATTACTATGCAGAGTCACTTAATCAAGTGTTGAACCCTAAATAACAAAATGTAATTCACATGCTCAGATTTAAAAAATTCTTTTTTTAGAGGGAAAATGAATACGTATACAACTAAGGTCTGCACCTCTGGGTTTGTAGTTTTAAAAAAATAATGTATCATACCATAAACTAAAAAAAAAGTCTGTACTCCTAACACATACAGGTAATACGAAAATCTATTCCCTGGCAATCCCGTGATCCCCTGCTAGCAAAGGCTCTCTAAACTGTGTGGCCTCTGCTTTATGGCTGACCCGAGTCAAGCGCTCATGAAGCACTCATAACCACGAGGGGTAAGGACAGGTGAACCAGGACATGTTCGGCAATCCCCAGACACCAGAACCAAGGGAACCCTGGACACTAGACAAAGAAAAGGAATAACTGTGTCGTAAATAGGGTAGCATATTCACTGACCTCATTAACCCCAGGAGATGACAGAGGATTTTTATTTCCAAAGACAAAAGCATGACAACAATGATAAAAGCTACCATTTATTGTGCACTTCCTCTCTGCTGGGATTATAACATTCATTATTTAGTCCTCACACAAACCTTCTGAGGCAGTTACTAATATCATTCCCATTTTAGAGGTATGGAAACCGAGGTTCAGAGTTAGGGTTAAGTTATTTAAGTCACAACTTGTGATAGATTCACGATGGGTTTTTAATGGATCTCCCTTAGTGCCACTGTCACCTAACAGATTCCCTGACCACTGGAAACGTATGACAGGTATTAAGAGAAGAATCAAATTCTGGAAAATACCATGAATAAGAGAGCCACACAACTGCCATGATGCAGGAGGGCAAAACAGTGCAGACTGGTGAGCCCGGATCTCTGGATTAAGAGCCAGAATCTGCTATGTCTCCATGCCTTACACATCTCTGTGACTAGCACTGAATCAGGTGCTACAGAAATGGCAGACGCTTCTCCTGTAACTATTATCCCTATTTCTCTGGCCAAGTTTCTAATCTATAAAGTGAAGCAGCTGTATTTACCCCACAGGAAGGTTGTGAAGATTGAATACAACCTTGTCTAATGCCTGGCACCAAAAAAAAGCTTCTTTTCCCTCATCCAGTCTGGTGCAGACAAGCATTAAATACTGCAATGATTCAGAAGGAAAATATCACTGTGGGATAAGTAAGGGAAAGTTTCAAAGCGATCACGGGTGTGCACTTAGCTGTGACTACCCTTTGGAATGTGTGCTGGTAAGGTGAGTCTCCGCTGAGGGGTATGGAGGGCCTCTGGAGCGGCAGAGGAACCACCAGGCAGCACTTGGACTGGAGCATTCTTCTATACGATCCTGGGTGAGTGGGACCAGAACAGGGTTTCTTCTTCCTTTTTGCCTTAAGTACCATGTATTTCTTCCCTATTCTCATATTTCAGAAGTATAGAAACCTTCAACTATTATCCTTCCCTGGTGCTCCCTTTGGTGCCAGGCAAATAGGGCCTGCTGAACAGCTGCAGGAGATGCTGACAAGAGCAAGTCAGTCCACAGGTTCCTGTTTTTCTGTATGTTGTATCATCAGCTAGTCAATCCTTCTTACTCTTTAGTTTCTATCTCAGCAGTAAGTGATGCTTTTAAGGCCAGTGTTAAATCTCAGAGAAAGACTTCTCCTCTGACTTACTCTTGACTCCCTGAGTTATTTCTGAGATCACAGTAACTCACTGAAATTCAGTTAAACAGTAACCCAACTTATGAGAGTAGCTGCACCTACCATCTTTTGGCTCAAGTCAACAACCGACAGGCAAATAGGTAGAATGGTATCACTACCAGCCAGCGCTCTCCCTGAGAAATAAGCTATTGTTTAACCCCCTCACCACACACACACACACACACACAAAATGGGGGCAATAATTTGCTATACTACAACCTGAAAAAATGCAAAATTTCACAATTTCTAAAAACGAAACCTATTCTAGAATTTTAAGTAACCATTAATGGATAATAAAAGACAAAGCAATGTTAGTTAAAAAGGTAAAAATCATAAATAAAAAAGCAGTAAAACTCATATTCCAAGTTCCTAAAGGTTGGAAATCAGGTAAAAGTCATAGTGTCAAACTACCCTTGCTGCCTGTTATAAAACTGGTTAGGAGGTCCTACAGGAAAGATGTGCACCCAGACACAATAGCCCACCACATAATATAGCATCACCTTTTCAAGCTTATACCTGAAAAATTGACAATTTGAAAAAAATTCAACATTTAATCCACCTCCAACTCTCAATTTCATGGCCCTCTATTCCCTGAAAACTATCATCAGCTACAGAGCTGGTACTTATTGGGGCCAGAAGACCTTTGAGAAGATACGGCAACCTTAGAAGCAGACACCTGTCTGCTCTAGCACAGCACTCTCTTTTAAGGCCAGGGTTAAATCTCAGAGAAAGGCTTCTCCTCTGACTCAGGGTGAGTTCTAAAGTTCACAGTGAGAAATCTTGAAAAGGGGTGGGGAATTTTTTTTTTAAATCCATGAGAGTAAATTTAGAACATGCATACTGAACTTGTTCCTTAATTTTTTTTTTTAAGTGACATATATCACTTTCTGGGTATTAAAAGTCTCTAGTCATGGCCATTAAACTGAGAATCTTGAACCAAACTCTATCCAGAGAACAAATGTGAAAATAATTATGAATCATTTCTTATAGAAGAAAGTCAGACTCATTCTTCATTTTAATTGATGTGCAAGACTGTCCAAAATAGTCCAACACCCATGGAGAACCACTCACTGGGTTCTTCTTGTGGGGCTGTTACAGTAATCCCCTATCTGCAAGCAACGACTAACAGTATTTAGTTGTTGCTTGCAGATAGGGGACTACTGTAACAGTAATCCTAGACATCATTTATCGATGACCTGTGACTGGCTTCAGCATAAACAGATTGGTTACCAAGTAAAACGCTGTTGGTGGAAAATCTGCTCTGGGCATGTTTAGGTTTTTATGCTCCTCTTCTCCTGTCAAATTAGCTGTAATAACTTGCCATCAACACATTAAGCCTTCTCTAAGGGGCTGTCATTTAGTTTAGCGGATGTCTTTAAAATCCATTATATTTCTATAGCAATTTAAATTATTACCCTAACATTGCTTTTCTTACTTCCATGAATAAAGTAAGGATGTGCTTTTTATTAGAAAACAACTACTTGCCATCAAAATTGTTCTCTGGTGCCCTGCTTTCCGAAATGTAACTATTAAAAGGCCAGGAACATGAGACCGGGGAAGGGGAACTTGTTCAGTTTTTACCAAGACTAAATTTAAACTATCAACCTTCACTTAGCATGGATTTTTGTACTGCTTCAAGTCTCAAAAGAGAACATTACAATCCCCAAAGACTAAATCACTTGTCTCTTTTAAGAGTTATCAGAATAGCATTATGCTGAAAGTGACAGCCTGGCTCTGTTCTGTTTGTTAATGCAGCACAGACTTGCTGGCCAACTGCAACTGGCTGTGAGTCCTTATCACAAATAAAACTATTTTTGTGCCATTTCTGTTTTTCACTTAAACGTCACCAGCTCTTCCAGACTCAGGACCTGTCAAGTGTTCTGTTGCCAAGACTCTGCCTGTCAGAAAGGTCAGCATCCAGTACCTTCCAGTTGGGTCCCAAAGGGCCTCTCTTGGTTTTGACTGACTGGAATAACGCTGGGTCTTCATCAGCTTTGTAGTCCTGCAAAGCAAAACAAAGTCAGAAGCAGAGAAGAAAACCAGAGAAAATTCTTTAACCTTGCCAGAACAGCCCTCTGCAGCTACTAAACACATGACAGAAACTGACGGGGCTTACTGTGCTTTGCATAAACGCAGGAAAATGTTTCTAAACGATATTAAGTTCTCAGTTTGGTTCTCTTTGCTTTAAGCTTTTACCTTGTAGCAAAACAACTACATAATAAAAAGTAATAAAAGTCCTGACTAACAGTCCACCATGACTGGTTGCTGGATAGCTATCTCTAAGAAATCTTCCAAAACTTTTCAACAGTTTCAGTACTTTGATATATTATATATTCAGTACTTTGATATACATATAATCACACTCAAGAAATAAAGCCGACCCATACCAGTTTTCACAACACCCCTAGATGAAGACACTGGCCTCTAATGCCTGCTGGAGAGCAACCCCCATGACTGCGAACACCGATCAGAACCACGGATGCTGTGGCATCCCCTTGAGCTCTGCCACGGCTGGGTCTGTGGCGGATGCCTCAGTTAGGAGGCCAGCCACTCCAAAGCCTTGTTCGTGGAGAGCCATGGGTACACAGGCAAACCTCAGGGACTACACTCATGTCAGCCCTGCAATGCCAAGTGAGGTGAGCGAGGGCTTTACGACTCCATATGGGACTCAGTTATATCATGCCATAGGGAACAGCCCTAAAATCTAGGTTTTATAGGAGGTTTTGGTGTGTAAATACTCTTTCCCTTAATATCCTCTTTCTGATAGAATGGAAAACATGAAAGGAGTAAACCTTTTTAATCCTATCTGCTTTACAAAAGTTCTTTGGTCATTACACACATACATACACACAATCTACAGATAGAAATTAAAAAACTACTTTTGAAGAGCTACCATCCAGATTTTAAAAAAGAAATGAGTTGTAACAGTAACAGTGAACAGAGGTCAGTTGAAAATACTACAAAAGGAGAGCCCCTTTCTTCTTGAGCAGAATTTTTAAACCAGGGGTCCTTCACAGCATTTATGTAGGGACCACATACTTTGAGAAAAATGCCCAGACAAGTCAATATGAAAAAAAATCATTGTTTTAGAGATAGGGGCAGTGCAAGCACTGAACACATGCCAAGGCATAATACAAACTTTCAAAATCAAAGAAAACATGCTGAGAAGCAGCCAATCAAGACTCAACAGTTATTCAGTAAATGCATATGACATGTTAATAATTCCTAAAGAGAAAGTTATAAATAAATTACGTGAGGAAGGAGAAGAGTGAGGTTCGGGTAGACAACAAAACTTTAAAGAAAGATAACTGGGCAAATGTGTGACCTTGAACTCCTAACCGCTGTCTTCTAAGAAGCTACAAAAAGGTCCCCCAGAGGGTTAAGACGATTACGCAGGCAAACTCGGCTGGCCATGCTGAGCCTTACTGCTAAAATACGCAACATGGCGCAGCTACAGGCACGAGGTCAGTCAGCACTGTCCAGGAATGACAAACTGGGATGAGCCAACTGCAAGGAGTCAGACAACTGGAGTTAGCTGGTGTGTCTGGGCACATCAGCAGAAAGTTCAATTACTGTCAGCTAACATGAATTCTTAAATTCCAATTTAGAACCGCACCCTAAAAATTAACAACTTCACTGCTGACTGAGAAAAGAATCAACTGTACAGGTGGTCTCAAGACCTGGATTCACAGTGAGAAATCAGCTGTCCTACGAACAAATACTTGTAACCCCATTTTCTTCTAGGTCAGAGGCTTGGAAACCCAGAGATAAGCTCAGTTTCCTCCAAAACTGAAAATATTTAACATTATATCAAATAATCACTTTTGACATCCTCTCCCTCGATTCAAGGTCTATTTATTGAACAGCCATCACAGAAAAGGTGCATTACATATGCACCATGCAGTGCACAGGATGCTAAGCTAAGAGGCAGTCTAAGGGATCTAAGGACACAAGGAGAGCCAACACCTGGTTCTGGCTCCTAGAAAATCAGTCTAGCTGGGAGCAAAGCAAGAGAGACAAAGAAACGGTAATCGAAACCCCAGGGGCTACATGTTGACTGCCAACAGAGAATGGAGAGGAGAGTTATAGAAAGAATTGAAACCAACCGACACCAGCCAAGGAAATGTATTTTTAAAATGAGTTTTAACATCATGTTTAAAAGTAGAAAAATCTTACTGCTAAAGAACACTGTGTTAAATTTTTTTATGATAAAATTTTAATTATCTGTATAATGCCCAGAGGTCTGACCAGTGGTTAACATTTAACAGTTCATCCCATTTGAAGGAAAAATACTTCCTTTTTTCTTTTTTACTAACTGGGGTGTGACCTTACTGGGGGCATGATGCTCAAGTTTTTGTTTTTTACAAAATCGAAGATATTATGGAGCCTGGCATGAGTTGAATAGTAAACACCACATTTCCTGAATCTAAGAGGCTGCCAGTTACAGGATGCTCCATTATTTTATGTACCATTAAGAAGGAAAACACTAAGCCAATAAAACATGGCACAACTGGAAGACAAATCTGACGAAATAGAGACTGCAGAACTATCTCTGAGGATGCTAAACTCACCAGCTCCGAGAGAAAGAAAAAGCAAAATCCACAAAACAAAGTGCACACAAGTATCAGTAGGGCTGACAGTATACAATAAGGGTAGTACATAAACCAAGGCAGAACTAACTTAAGAAAAGCGAGCTTGGTCTAAAAATTGTACCAGCATAAATTATTTTCATGTAGAGGTAAACTAATTAAGGGGTGACTCACCCCAGGAGCTGGGTCTAAGCATGATTACAGCACCAGTGAATGTGAAAATGTAAGCCGTTGGATTAGATGGACTTTTGGACAACACTCCTTTCTCCTTCCTAACCCCACCCAGCTCCATGCCACGGTGACACCTTAAGGGATTTTCAATGCCTATCTGACATAGATTCATTAACTGAAGAACATGGAATAACACTTTGAAAGTTCTCCACTCTGGACCTAATATACTGATCCTGAAAGTTTATTTCCGAGCCTTCATCATTAGTGCTGTTCACTGGATAACTTTTCTGAACTACGGATTCACAAAATTATAGAGGTGAACTGCACCTTGAAGACCACCCAAGTCGCTTCAATTCACAAATGAGGAAACCACAGTCCAACAAGAAGGTGGCAATGGCTCACCTACCTGAGGACTTGAACACAAGCCTTCTTACCCTCTGTCCTGGGCTCATTCTAGTCCAGCACACAGGAGGACAGCAGAAGGTGTCCACAAAAGCCAGATAAGCAAAACACATTTCAAAAACACCAAGAAGCAGCAGCACCAGAGATACCAAAGTGGATTTTCCTATAAGGCATGAGTGTGTACATATAAAATATCACACATACACATATATACACATATCTCCAAAGCTAAGTCTTCCCTCTCCACTTTTTTCTCTTGAATACAAAGCAGCAAACATTAAGGATATACTGAAAATGCAACAAAACCCAATTATTAACAATAGCACCTTAACCTTGACAGATGAGGATAATGCATCTTGTCAAAACCTAGGAATTTTTTTGTGCTTTTTAATGTTAGTTTGAATACGTAAATGTTTAATCAGTTGAATTAAGTAGCAAGATATTAAAAAGCAGGAAGCAGGTGTGGTTTTAACAACCTCAGTTTTGTATCTCTATAACAAACATTTAATTTTTTGAACAGTATCTTTTTTGCTACAATTTTATTGTTGGGTAGCTAGTTTGGTCTTTCTGTTTATGAAAACTGGCCGATTTATATCCGTATCACAATGAACAAATATATTCCTTCATGTATGACAGTTTCAGCATACAGAATGCAACCTCCGCTACCAATTATAGCTGCAAATGAGCAATAGTGTGGAATGAGACAGCCTGCTGGCTTTGTTAGTATTCTGTCTCCTTTGGGATCCCGTGGGGAAAGGGGAGGCTCTGATGAAGAGAAGCCCTTGGCTCATGGTTTATTGTGCTTGCCACCAGCTGCAGACTTCTCATCTCATTAGTTCTTTTAGAATACTGTGGGTGAAGACAGCTGTAGCCTACTTGAGTCTTCAGCTCCTGGGTATTCTGAAGGCTGAATTTGCTATGCACTTTCTGTAATCCTTGGGAAAAAAAAGAAAGCAAATTCACTAGGCCAAGGAAATGTATTTTTAAAATGAGTTTTAAAATCATGTTTAAAAGTAGAAAAATCTTATTGCTAAGGTGCACTGTGTTTAAAAATTTTTATGATCAAATTTTAATTGTCTGTATAATGCCCAGAGGCCTGGCCAGGATAAGGAACGGTTTAGTAAAACCATCATTATCAAGTTAGGTGTAATGTCCCCAGACACTGCTTGCTCCACCAATGCTAGCGCCTGAACAACAGAAAAACACAATGGTATCAGCATAAGGTAGATTCAGATAAGTGTTAATACAGCTCTATTTAATTGAAAACTCTTATTTAAGTAAAAAAGGCAAGTCAAGACACCCTTTGGAGAACAAATAAAATAAAATATGGTAAATAAATGGGTTACTGAGACTCCATGCTAGAGCCACAGAATACATTAATTAAATTCTTATAAATAACTGTTTTCTGTCACTGGAATACAAAAGTTGGGCTACCTCTTGGGTGTACATCTGTTACTCACTACAGTTCTCAATAGAAACTCTCAACAGAAACCAGATTCATTTTGAAGACAAAGAATATTAGTTTTACGGGGCTTCCCTGGTGGCTCAGTGGTTGAGAGTCCGCCTGCCAATGCAGGGGACACAGGTTTGTGCCCCGGTCCGGGAAGAGCCCACATGCCGCGGAGCGGCTGGGCCCCGTGAGCCATGGCCGCTGAGCCTGCGCGTCTGGAGCCTGTGCTCCGCGACGGGAGAGGCCACAACAGTGAGAGGCCCGCGTACCGCAAAAAAAAAAAAAAAAAAAAAAAAAAAAATTAGTTTTATGAATCTTTTAGCATAGTGGCTGTCCCCCAAAATGCAAGTAAAAAATCTGTGCTGAGCCAACCCAATGTCCTAGAGCCAGACTGAACTCATGATTATAAATGGGGGAGTGAGGAGGTGATGGGGGTAGGCTGGTAAGAGCTTCTTAACAGCTTGTGGAAAAATTGAGATGAGCTCCAGATACCAGAAACTGCTTAAAGAACCATGCCTGGTTACCACAGGTGAGGTTACAGTAAACTAAGGAAAGGAAAAGAGTGCCCAATCCACATGCACTAGCAACTCCTTGACACTTGCTCTCCCCAAAGAGAAACAATTCTACAGGGTAAACAAAAACTTGAGAGAGATATTAGGATCCTGCAGCCTGCTGTAAAATGCCTTCCTTTAGCACAAGATGATTAATTAGGTGTCTATTCAAATAGCTCAAAGATAATCATTAAGTTTAAAATGCACAGGTATTGCTGCTCAACTTAGCAAAGCTCATTTCTTCTAATCACATCCTAAAAGTAAAGGCCAGGATGGGGGAAAGAGCTGAATTAAACATGTAGATAAACAAACATCATCATTTATTAGCACTGCCCTGTATTTTCCAGTACTGTGGCACTTAGAAAAAAGGAGTTCCCAGATTCTATCACCATTGACCCAGTGCATAGCTAACTGGAGCTGAGAAAACTCAAGCCAGACTCTAAAAGGGAAGTCCATTTAAAAAAAAAAAAAAAAAAAAAAGTTTGCATTAAATTTTGCAAGTAACAGAGGTGTAAAGAGAAAACATTTACTAACTTGTTTAAGAAACTCATTTCAACAGTTATTTTCAAATAAGCAATTTTCTTTCCTATTTTTAATCACATCTCCCCAGTGACTCCTCACCCTTTCAGGTTCCCATAGAGTACCATTAATGTAGTATAAGTAAATCTCATTAATTCAGGTCCTACCACCTTGGAATTCATAATAATTCGGACAGGGGCTAGACTGAAGTTTATCTTTGTATGATCTATGAAAAAAAGATTTGCTACACAAATTAATAGAGTAACAAGATCTCAGGAGGGCTGTTTAAACAGTTCAGAAGTGTTTTAGAGCAATTCAGAAGCATTCATTTGCATATAATTATTATGCTAATTACAAATCATTCTTATCTATTCATTAAAGCAGATTCCCAAAGGACCACTAATTGTCAATAACTTGTTGGCCTAGTTTCTGTTACTGAATGTACCTCAGAGGAACAAAACTGCATTAAAAAAAATTCTCTAATTCAACACTCTCATTAATCCTTACTGGCTTTCCACCAATGAATCTTTAAAGCTGAATTTTTAAACAACTGCCCTGAGAACTGAGAAATGCAGTCAAACCTACACACCCAAACAGAACACTTTCTTGTAATCTTTTCAATCTCCTAGAGATGCTGCACAGAGACCTGGGGTGGGCGAGCTTGGCGGACAGGGGAGGAGGACAGACGCTGTCAGCAGAGCTCTGTGCTGAAAGGTGGCCACAGCCTAGAGCACTGCTGGGCTAGAGCACAGCTAGAGTAATCACCTCCTCCATTCCTTCTCATCTTGTCCGAATCACAGCCAGAGCCTGCCAACACTGTCATGTTTATGAAGGCAGACCCCCAAAGCCTTTGGAAGGTTGCAAATTGATAGAGAAAGAGAAAAAAACTCAGAATTTCGGTTACGAAAAGAAGTTACAACCAAAAGCCTGATGTGACAGTCTCCATCTCCTACAACCTGGCAGGGAAACTAAATAGTTGGGCTCCAGAGGCTGGGTTCCTGGAGAGCCCAGGGCTGGAGGGTACTCCCCAGCCCTCCTCTCAGGGGTCAGTAGGCTACTGGTTTGGATAAGCCTGTGTTTCATACACAAATATACAATATATTTGTTACTGTTACATTATATTTATTATTATATGTTTATATAGTATAGCATTTAAAAATGAAGACATTTTAAACTCTTAAAACCAATGAAATAAGTTTCAACATACCAACAAGTCAGTTTTATTAAAGATGATTGTTAAATATATATTTTAAAATTAAACTGCGTATGCCTAAAACATAAACAATATGTTTAGGAAAGTTTTGCTTAACATAAATGCATTTATTTCCTTAAATGACAGTAGATCACAGAACATATTACATCAAATTCCTTACACTAAAATGGGAATGTCCTTTTGAAAATTCACAGGGTGAGCCCTCTCCAGTAAAATGTCCATTTTGGTTCATGATTTGGGCTTCAGGCACAGCTGCATCTAAATCCCAGGACCCCCTTAATTCCATTAGCACCAATTTAACAAACACTAAATGGGAAATAATTGCAGAAAAAATTTTAACTTTTTTTTTTTTTTTAACAGCAAGAGCAAAATCTGATAAGCAGCATCATTCTTGCTACCATTTTAGGAAAACTTACTTATGTTCCAGGCACACACTTCCTTCTAGTTAACCCTCACAACCTTGGAACAAAGTTACTAACATTGCCACTGGGGGTGAGGAAGTGAAGTTCCTTGCCCAAGTTCACGGTGGCTGAGCAGAGCCAGGACTCAGATGCTGCTCTGTGGACACCCAGGCACCACGAAACTTTACTGCAAAAATGTGATGTGATTACACTTCATCACTTGATAAGACTCAAGTACCCTAAGGGATGTTTACTCCCACTCGGTCTAGAGAACCTCTCCTTGAGGGCTTTACACTGCTGAAAAGGGCTTTTATACGGAACAGACTTTAAAAACTTGATTTGGAGCTGTTTATGCTAATTTCTTTAAAAATATCTGCCGTTAGCTGCTCAAAAAAAAACCCATTTTCTAACTCTTACCAGACAATTTCTCCCCCCTAGGAACTACTTCACACCTGACCACCTCCACCACCCTCCCTTTTTTTACTTTGAAATCATGGAAGAGATTAGAAGTAAATACCAATAACAGGTTCTAGTGGAAAAAGTATTTTCCGCAACATAAGCTTGTACACACAGAGTTTTCAGAGAAATTTTAAAATTCTTGCTAAGATTTAAGCAAGCATGAAATAAGCAATGTGCTCTTTTCCCACAAGAGGGCACTGCCATCCAACTATGCCTTCAAATACACAGGACATTCTCTAAATCCACCACTGGATGCAAATCTAAGTGTTCCAGAGTACTTGACCATGTAAGGCAGCAGAATAAAGTGGGAAACATTTTCACATTTCTTTTTAATAAGAACCATGCTTACACTTATTTATATCTTCTTTGAGAATGGAGAAAAGAAAACACCCTCTGTAACTCACTACGAAAAGGATCTTGACAATGATTTGCTTCACAGCACAGCGAAGGGAGACGAGATAAGCCTTTGACAAGTGAAGTTTCTTAAGCAAAAGCAAAACCACCACTACCTCAAAACCTGTACTTGAGTTGTTCTGTTTTAGTTTCCAGAGGTCAAGGAGGCTACTACTACAAGTCAGGAGCTGGATCACAGCTCTCACCTCTTTATGATGCACACACTTTAATAAAGAGCTTTTGGAGCTCTTGCACATATACCGGGGATAAGTTACACCCTTTCAAGATAGAAATGAGTGTCTAGGTTCATTCTAGTGGCAGAAGGGAGAGGTACTCTACTGGGTTGAGTGTCTGCTCATGCCAAGGAGACCTGAAGCATCTGGCAACCACAGGCTCCTCGCACTTGCTGGAGCCCGGCCACAGACTTCCAATAAACAAAGGCTCTCTTCACGGCTGAAGAATGGGGCAGCCACAGCTCTGGGAGGCAGAAAGCCCTTCTTAGGAAGTGAGAGGCAACAGCTGGAACAAAAGTAACATCTAAGATGCAGGCGCTCTGTGAAAGCTGTGGGCAACAATGGAGTGACGGTCAGCGCTGACCATTTAGGGTTATCAGCTACCAATGGTTAATTCTGAAGTCTATTAGATTGACCCCAAAAGTGTCACTTTTGTGGCTCAAAAGCTGACAAATATTAACAATTTCATATGGTCTGATCAAATATTTAACTTTTTCCAGTCGAATTTCATGTTTCTGATTTTAAAGAGAAAAAATTTTAATCTTATAAAGATTATTTAGAAAGCATATTTTGTGATTCTTACATTTCTTTAAAATTATGAAGTTTTTTTTTAAAGGCAGTGCAATAAAGCATATGTTGCCAAGACTATCTACTCAAATGTGTAACATCTGGGTACTGTCTCACAGAATGTCTGATCAAAAGAAAAGATATGCCCGAATCCTTCCTAGAGCGCAAGAAACAAGCACTGCTTAAAAGTGTGACCAAAACTTACATGCCTAAATAAATGAAACCAAGTTTCATCAGCTTTCCATGGCTGACATTTAGGAAAAAAGTATGTTTAAAATGAGCAGTAACTTTAAAACAATACATACTCATGGTTTAAAACAATTATGAAGTGCCAGATTGTTCAATACTCAAATAATGGAATGGTGTTCAAAGTGACAACAGCTAAGTGGGTGGAAAAGGCAAGTCTTACATGTTCATTTCCAAAGGCAACCAAGATTTCAGAAAATCAGATACAGCTTAGCGTACTTCTGCTCTCAACTAAAACGGGCCCACCAAAACACATTCGCCAAACAAATGGATCATAACCGGAGAACAAATGGTCAGTGCTGGAAAGAACAAGCAAAAAGCACAAACTTTAAAAGCCAATTCATTTTCCTGGAGACCACCATCACCACGGGACTCCTACAAGTGGATTGGATGAGCCCAGCAATCCCATTACTGCCTTTGGATACGCAATTAAACGGTGGGGGCTCTTCATTTAGTAAAGTACTACACTCCAAATCTACCATCTTGTCAGCCTTTGAACCCGGACTTTGCAGGCACCCTGGAGCCCAGCACTGGTCTCTATCAGTTGTGAGAAAAAAAGCTCTTTGGTGGAGGGCACTCGACACCACCAGACTACACAATCAGAAAAAACGAACTCCAAGTCACTTAGAAACACTTTTAACATGTTCACTGATTAAGAATCTTGCAGGCTCTTCAGACAGATACAATTATTAGTTTATCTGGAAAAATATTTACCACGCCAACACAGAGCAAATAGCAAATTCCAATAAATGTTTGCTAAATGAACATGAAAATATATGAGTGGTGCTCACTGTAAGTACGCACACCAAAAGACATCTTAGGGTCTCCAATCCTTCTATTCTGTTGTATGTATGCAAATTTCCAAATATGCCCGAGTTTAGCAGTTATGGATGGAGGTAACAAAGGCCACGACGAAAGCTGCTATTTCGGGGGGCAAGAGAAGATGGATGGAAGAGCCAGCACTTGCTTGTTTTAAATAAATTGAGAATGCTCTTAATCAACATAATGCAAAGGAAGGAACAGCATACAGTGAGATGTTCTAGAAAAATAAGTCAGCAGCCCTGCTTTTGAGTCCATTGGTAACGTGGCTTGCGGGAAAGTTACAGCACTTCCCTGAGCTGAAACTCCTGAACAGTAAAATTAGCGACTGGTGTGAATGTTTTGGGACCATGGCCTCCAGTTGAGGTTCCTTCTGCTTCCAAAATCCTAGAAGGAGAGTGCCCCCTCTACAATGTTGACCAGTAACAGCATACTAGAGCACTTCCCAAGAGTGAGCAGAAATCACCTAAAGAGCTGGACAGAGACAGCCCAGGGCCTGGAAGGCTCTGACCTGGGAGGAGGAGAATTTTCATCTCTAACAAGCTGCCCACGGGCAGACCTTGCTTAAAAGGAAAGCGTTTTGGCCAAAGTTCTAGCTTAGGACTTAGGCACAACGTTCCCCAGAGGGCCTCAGGGGCCCTAAAAAGAAGCTTGTAACCTCTAAAGAACGTTCAGAGAACTGGACCAGTGGGCAGATCCAGCCACAACTGAGATCCACACATGTACGGCCTTGTGGCCGTGGTGGGGGTGTTCTCCAAAGGAGCCCAAACAAGTGGGGAAACTACATGGGCTGGAACGGAGCAGAGGGGTTCCAGGCCCCGCGAGGGAGTGAACTTTATGAGCAGCCCTGGCCTCTCACCTGGGAGTTCCCGTGTCCCTTGGGGTAGCAAGGAAAGAAGCGGGACTAGTGAGGGGAGCCACACTTTGCTCCAGGAGCTCCTGTTGAAAAAGCTGCTCAGGAGAAGTTTTCTACTGGAAGGAGATGGCACAGAGCCGTCTGGAGTCCAACAGTGGCGACCCAAGGAGCACAGCCCAGGGAGGGAGGTTTGGCTACTGGGGGCAGGCATCAGGGCTGAAGGCATAGAGCTCTGAGTCCAGAGTGTGAGATACCTCCTCTCCACCACTTCCCGGGGCGGGGACAATCGCAAATGTGGAGGAAAAAAAAAAGGACTTGGGGTAAACACAACATGGCAACCAAGGCAATTATACTCATGAGCATGTAAGGATAAGGACCTGAAAGTAACAAATGGGGCAGAGGGGGGTTAAAAAGGACAGAAGAAGGAAGAGATACGTATGAAATCTGAGATTTATCTTAAGAGCACGAGCTTCCTGGGTCACTCACAATGAAAGTGCCCCTCTGAGCTCTTTGAGGAGTCTCCACTAAGGATGTGATCAATCAGACCACACCTTGCACATCCTTTCTGTGACCCAGAAACAATATGGCATGTGAGTTTCTAGCTTGTGTGTCTCTTCCTTTTAGGAATACCATCTTCAGTGAAACAACACTAAGGTTAAAAACTGGGCAACTCTTGGCTTTGAAATGCCTCATTTGGGAAAAATCTTTCACCTTTAATTGATACACCCTAAGATGATGAAAAAGGGAAAAAAAATTATTCTCTCTTTAAACCTGATGCATTTTAATTTGGCATAGATCTATATTTTTCAACTATATCTCCCAAACTTTTATGCCATTAATATTTGCTTATTACTGACATCTAAAAAGCAGATGTTCAGCTTTATCAATTTTAGACCTGTGAGCCTTAAAAATTTGAATTGAACATTTATTTCCACGAAAAAAAATTATAAATTATAAAAATAAAGTCCCATAGCATGTACTTCAGAGGAAGCATAGACTACAGAGGAAGGCTGATACAATCCTTTCCCGGTTACACATAAATACCTAAAATGTGGTTCCAATTTCTTTTTCTTTTCTTTTCTTTTTTTTAAATTGTGCTCATTTTCTTTCAAATTACTTCCAAAAACGAAGGTCTCTCTGATGTTAATCATGTGTACACTTCGGCTTACACTTTAAAGACTCTTCCTCTCCTGGGAAGTGACTTTTGTATACAAATCATGGAAAGCTACTTAGACAAAGTGCTGGAGATGATTAAAAGGGGCCAGATTCAAATTCATACCTTAAAAAAAAGCAGAAGCAGATGTCAACTGACTCATTTGTGTATATTTTGGAAATGAGTTGAAGATATGCATGTGCATTTCATCAGGACATTTAAAGAATTCTCAACTTTTTATTGTGGTTATGTATCAACAGCGACTTTAGAAATTAAAAATACTTTAAAACTTGTATTCTGGTGTTTTACGCTGGACACCTTGACTCCTCCTTATAATCTGATCTAACTGAAACACTTTTTAATCTGACAGAAAGGCATCTGCTCATTCAGAAAGGACACAGTTTTTAGAACTGAAGGCACATCACATATACTTCATGATCCAGAATTAGTACAGAAGGAGCTAAAGTAGCATTTGTCCATTTAATATTTGAACAATAAAAACTTCATTTCCTCCAAACTGTCTCCCCATTGCCCTGCTTTTTTTTTCACACCACAGAGGAAAAAATCTGCAAATTCTCTTTGACTGATCAAACCTTTACTGAAGAGCTCTCTGCATGTCAGGCGTTGAGCATCTTGTTAGGTCCTAGAAACACAGACATGATCAGTACAGTCCAGGCCCCCAAGGGGCACCCAATTTACTGAGGAAGGCTTTTCAAGAGTGATAGCTGGGTTATATTTGAAATGGGGGAGGGGCAAGAAGCTGAGGGGATGGAGGAGATGTGGGGGCAGGGGGTGTGTTCTGATGGAACATGATTGTGCTCAGTGGCTGCTGCAATTACAAGCAGAAGGAGCCTTCCCTCTAAAAGGATATAACATCTTAATACTTCACTCCAATGCCTCTTTCCACTAAAACAAGAAATCCGTTTTGCATGGTAGCCAAAAGAAATTGGGTGGGGACATTTAAGCAGAAATCTCAGACTGCTCAGCTTGTTTCATTAGGCAGTGCTGTTATCTTCTAGAAAATACCAGAGAATGGTGGCTATAGTAACAGTCCTATGCAGACTTCCCATAAGTCATCAAGGAAAAAACCAAATAACCCATAAATTTAAATGTATATATGATTTCTGTAGCAAATTACTCTGTGACTCTGCATCACAGTGACAGTTTTTACAACTCCTTGTTCCTAGAGTTAGTTTGACAATGTCATCCTTCGATTATGTAAATATGTCAAAGCATCCACCCAAGTATTCAGTTACACTGTGGGTCTAATCACATGCCTTCTATGCATGGTGAAGTACAGTGCATAAGCATGACCAAAACCCAGCAAGTCTACAAGGAGAGCAACACAGCAGAGAGAGTTAAACGCTAAAAGCAGTCAACAGTTACTCTCAACTAGAATAACGTTCAGGGCTGTGTTTGTATTAAATCCAGCTGCAGTGACAGACACCCGCCACCAGGTGGAGTAAAAAGATTCAAGCTTCACTTCCAACTTCCTGGTTTCTTAACTCCCAACCATTTCACATTTGTCCTGATTTGGGAGAGTTGACTACTTATCCTCTCAAAATACTGTTTTTACTTCTTTTACTGTTTTACTTCTTTTACTGTTTTTACTTCTTTTACTGTTTTTACTTCTTCTTCGACTGTTTTTACTTCTTTTAAAGCAAGTAATATGCAGGACAGAAATTCAACCATTTCAGACGTTTTAAGAAAATTTAGCTCATTCAAGTAAAACCAGAGTTCATTAAAAACAAAATAAAAACCAAGGAATTAGACTGAGACTAAAACCTCCAGGAGTTAAGGTGCCAGGCTGAGCATGGAGAGGTGACTACACCTTCAGGTCTCCCTACTGAAAATCCACCTCGTTGGCCCATGCACAGTTAACCAAGCTCCCAATTCTAGCATCACTTTAATCCTTAAAGAGCAAACTTTAGGTACTAAAAATTGGCCACTGGTATGGCAGACGTATCCTAAGATGACCCTTTTCCCCCAGTGAGTCACAATCTTGTGTAATCTCCCCTGAGAACAGGTGGAAGCTGTGACTTGCTTCTAACCAAGAGACTGTGGCAAAGGTGATGGGCTGTCATTTCTTTGATTAGGTTACATTACACGGCAACTCAGCTTGTGGTGATCTGTCACGTAGCAACAGAAAACTGAACACTGAGTGAGAACATCCCCCCCCGCCAGTCCACTGGGCATGTCTCTGCCAGACCCTGACTCTTCTACCCCATCCCCCTGCCATCTAATCTAGCTGCTCCCGTTTGCTGAAGAATCACTGTCACCACCATCTTATACACACTTCTTGACCTCTATACGTAAGCAAGCAAATACATGCATATAGATATTATCTTTTTCCCTCCACATTTATTGGAAAGGATACCCTATCAGTACAAAAGATTCACTCCCTTCTGGTGACTACACTGAACTCCACCATACGGGTGGAACCACGTTTTTCATCAGCTCCCCATCGATGGAGAAACATTTAAGACTTCAGACTGTTTCCTTATAAAAATCTTATGCTTATACATTTGGTACTTCACATTGAGTAGGACCAATTCCTAGAAGTGGACTTTTGCTGGGGCAAAAGGCACGTGCATTTGCAATTCTGCAACAGAGGTTGTGCGACTTACACGCCCACAGGGAATGTATGTGAGTGCCTGATTCCTCACCCCCGCCCAACCCAGGTGTTACAGGTTAGTTTCTTCATTGCCCTCAAGCTCATCAGGTTCATCTGACACCTATTCACAAGTCACCACTCTGTGAAGAGGGGATGGGTTCCTGAACACAGAACAAGACACAGCAAAGAAATGAACAAGAGCTGAAACTCAGCACAGGGGAAGACTGATGCCAACGAAAGTGAAATCCCCCGGAGGCAGATCCTGCAGGACACACAGGCTTTGGACAGAGAGGAAGGTTCCCAGAAGGGAGGCCAGAACAAGAAGTGTGACGTGGCCAGTGGCAGACCAGCTTGAGGAGAGGAAGACAGTGCTCAAGCGGCAGCTTGAAAAGAGACAAAGCAGACAGGGCCTCTGCTCGGAAGGAGTCAAGTCAGTGGAAATACTGGACTGAGTTAGAATTTCCACTTCAGGCATCAGCTCAACGACCTTGAGAAAAACGCAGTTTATCTGGCCTTAGTTTCCTTACTTGTACAATAGGACCTCCCTGTTTAGCCCTGAAACCAAACTATGTGTAGCTGCAGAACTGTGTTCAAAGTAAATCGTATGGTGAAGACTAGTGTAAGACATGCAGAACTGTGCTGGGAGAGGGGCAGAGGGAACTTCCCAGCCCCATGCTCTAGGCACTCGTCCTAACAACCAGAGTGGTTTCCAAGAAACTTAGGGTTCTGCAAAGCACAGTTTGAAAGCACTGAGGCCTAGGTAGCTAAGGTTCCCCCTTCAACTCTATTATTCCAACCTCTCCCTCAGCGTTGGATAACGCACCTGTACCTCTGCTTATATTCTGCTTGCCTGCAATTCACTCATTCATTCAACATACATTCACTGAGTACCTATTACAGCCCAGGCACTGTTCTAGGAGCTGGGGAAGCAAGGGTTAACAGTACAAAGATTCTTCCCTCTGGGGTTCAATTTCTATTTAGAAGGGAGAGAAAAAAACAAACAAACATACATCAGAGCAACACGGGTAAGAGGGAAAACTGCAGTGAGAGTGGGGGTGGACCGCTCCACCCATCAAAACGCTACTCGTCGTCATATTATGACTCTTCCTCAGTCTTTTCAGACCTCTGTCCTCACAGATCATTTCTTTTCTCTGAAATCCTGATGCACTCTGGACCAAGCACACACCCCCACCATTTGTTAACTATTTCACTGTACGGGGTTTGTCTCACCCAGAGTGTAAGCCTCTTGAGGGTACTGTACCATCTTGAGGAGCTACCGGGGGCTATGCCAGCAGCACAGACTGAGCCCCACGATATGAGTTGACTGCTATGACAACATGGCCATTTCAGAAATGCAAGTGCGTCCTTAAAGCTTCCTTTGACACAGTGGGCTATAATTTCCAAGGAACATGAAAGTGCAGAATCAAAGGAACAAATTAATTCAACAGAAAACCAAACTGGATCTGGCAAGAAGTAAGGAGAGCCAGGTGGTCCAGGTGTTTGCAATAGGAGCTAATCCTAATGCAAACATTAACTAGTGGAGGCCAAGCAGATGGGGGTGGAACCTGAAGGGAGAGAGTGGGGCAACCATCTGTGCCAGCAGAGGGGAAGGAGGAGGCTGTGCAGAAGGCAGAGGCAGAGCCCGAGCCCCATGACTCCCCGTGCTCTACCCACCTCAGCCTTCACATGCCCCCAGGCAGCTCAGTGCTCTGCCCCTCACCCCAAGCCCCAAACTTGCAAGGGCACCCTCACCTCCCACCACACAGAGTTCCCCTCTCTCCTTTTATAGCAGAAAATATGCATGTTAAGGTTCTTTCTTTCTTTTTTTAATGTCAAAAGGTTTTGAGAATCCCTACACGATATCATTTGTACTTGTAGTTTCCACAACTGAGAAAACACACAAACAAAAAGCTACTGTGCCACACATGTTCACAGTAGCACTATTTACAATCGCCAAAAGGTGGAAACAACCCAAATGTCCACCAACAGAATAATGCATAAACAGAACATGGTATTCATACACTGGACTATTCTTCATGCATGAAAAAGAATGACAAAATGACACATGCTACAAGGTGGATGAACCTTGAAAACATTATACCAAAGTAAAAGAAGCCACAAACAGAATGCCAGATATTGCTATGATTCCATCTATATAAAATATCCCAAACAGGTAAAACCATAGGGGCAGAAAACACTTAGTGGTAGCCAAAGGTTGGGGGGAGGGAGCAGTGAGGAGTGATGGGTAGAGGGTGTCCTTTCGGGGAGGTGAGAATGTTCTAGAACTAGATGGTGATGATGGTTGTACAACACTGTGAATGTATTAAACGCCACTGAGCTGCACGTTTAAAATGTTTGAAGTGGTAAATCTAATGTGTATTTTATTACAATAAAAAAAGGTACTGTGAATTCAGTAAACTTTAAACTAATCTTTAAGGTGTAACTTGGAAAACAGGAGCTATGAACGGTGAAAAACAAAACCACACATACATATGTGAACACTTATTCACTCCCCAAACAATGCTTGGTGTACAGATTCTCAGAACTCCTGCTAAGAATAATGACAATAATGGCGAACATTTATTAAAGCAGGCACTGCTCTAAGTGCTCAAATTTAATCCTGTGAGATAATCAGCCCCATTTTTCACAACATAAATCAGGAAGAGAGGTTAAATAACTAAATAGCCAGTAGGTAGCAAGACCTCAGAATTTGAATCTGAAGCCCATCTAGTTTCAAAGTGTATGTTCTCAGTGACAGCGCCATGGACTCAACAATGCAGACCCCTCTCATCTGGGCCCAATCCATTCTCTCTCACTATCTATCCCCCTCACCCCACACACACATCCTTCCAAAAAGAGAGCCACCTGCTGAGCCTCTGCACTGTGGTGCCTTCCAGCCAGAGCCCCTGTGGCAATGCTGCTATCGTGCATCCCGGGCCAGCAGTGCCTTCCCTCCTCTCTGGAGGTGAGGCTGCGGTGGAAGGAAGGGAATGAGGGCCTCCAGGGCTCTTGCACAATCAGCCTGAACTGTTCTTTCCCCTTGCACTGTTGCCTGCAAACCTTGTTTGGGAGCCCATTTTAGCCTGAGGACAGGAACAAAGAACTACTCTTGTGCCCCCGGCAAAATCAAAGGTGCCTTGTGCTCTGCTGGAGAACAAGGTGGAATGCAAACCTCTGAGCCACAAGACTGGACCGTTTTGCTTGGCCAGCACAACTTAGTCAAACACCCGCAATACGATCCGAGTGCCTTCACCCAATCCCGGTGGGCAGCACTGCTGCTCCAGGCATCTGAGCTACCCTGACCTAGCCATCAGTGACCCACTCCCAGTGATCTTTCACCCTATCACCACACTCTTTAACACACACGAACTCATGGCTGGAAGAGATACCAAGAGAGATAAAGGGGCCAAACACACACCTGAATGTTGTTTTTAAAACAGAACATACATTCATTTCTAAGGATAAAAAAGTCCAATATAACTTAAGAGGTGGAAATATCACTAAAACAGAATAACTTCAAATCACAGCATGACTAAAATTTAAGAATTTCTATGACAAGAGTCCCTTATCCGTGCTCACACTTCTTATCGGGGAGGGGGCCCTAAACAGAACAGGACCTGGCCTAGCAGAGGGTCACTGCTGGCAGTCCCAACCCCAGTGATTTCTGAAAAAAGGTCAAACCTTTGTTTTTGAAAGCTTACCTTTCAATTTCAATGGCAAAACCAGACATTTACTATCTGGGTTATTTCTGTTCAGCTTACAACACTGCTCAAGTTCAGGGAATAAGCACAAAAATGAAATGGAAAGGGATCCTAACCGAATGTGCCATGCTTTGCCATGACAAACCAAGGGCTGCCACTCTTATTGCAAAGTTTTAGTTCTCCAGACTAGCAGGAAGAGGGCCACCGGTTATTTTAGCACGTAAAAAATCCACAACTGTACCCCACACACTACAAGAACTGAGTTCACATTTATAAACTGGGGCAAAGTAATAACAAGGGTCTTAATTGCTGGGGTTGGGGTGAGGACTAAGGGTCCTTACTGTTTGGGAAAAAAATTTTTTTTTAATTAAGTCAAAAGTCTAGAGTACAAATAATTACATCTAGTAAGACTCAAAAGAGAAAGCTACACAACTGTTAGACTGGGATATTCTACCATCAACCATTTCCCACAAATGACAACTTTAGCCCTGAATTACTGAAAATTTGTATGTAAATTAAATTTTTGCTTTCTTAATCAGACTTTAAATGTACAAGGGACCCATAGTATTTAAAGAAGCTCAAGAGAAAATTCTTTTGTAAAATAATGTTATTTTTTCCCCCCCAATGAAAACAAACTCCTATGTATATCCTGGGAATACTGGGATTTCTCAGAGGGATCACTTGTACAAAGGTGAAATCCACATGAAAAAACAAATCACCTTCTCTCTTATTCTCTGATCTCTTTTGCTGCTCTGATCTCTTTTTGGACCCAGACCTAAGTTCCAGGCTTATTTCAGTGTAGAAAGGTAGGTCATACCAGAAAAAAAAATAAAACAATTTTTAGATGTAAAAGGCAACAGGTTAAAACGTCATCAAGTTGTACATCATACTTACTGCTGGTTCAACTTGACTTCGATCTGCAATATCTATGTGGACAACTTCAACAGTTTTCCATGTGTTCGGATCTAAACCGTGTACCTATATATGACAAAGAGAAAGGAAACAAAGCAAACTGTTAGGCAAAACTACTACACTTACATACATAATCTTTTATCTTTAGACTCTCGGAGTACATTATGAGGAATAAAAAAATCCAAATTGCTATTTCATTAAATTAGTTGTCTGAAGGCTGGAGGGATCTCAAAATCTTTTACCCCTGTAACCCCAAATAATAAGTGGGGGTGGGGGAGGGGGAGAGGGAAGGGGATAATGCCAAATTAACAGAAATCTGTCACCATTATTTTCTGGTAGCCCTTAGAGATGATTTATACAAAAAATGTACCTGACCTATGTTTAACCCAAATGGTACATGACAAAGTCCTTGTAACCTCTAAGTCCTAGACAAACAGAAGGTGACATTATAATTACATTTTAAGAGGCTGCACTGTATGGTCTAAATCCTCTCCTGTATTTGATTATCCTAAAGCTATTCAGTTTCAGTAGGATGTCAATTCCTCTATACCTCATGTTGTTCAATCATTTATTTCTGAAACTCCATCTATGAACCCATAAAGAACTGTTTAAAAACTGCCAAAGATACGCCCATTTGAAAACTAAAAATGGCAAATTAAATCATACAGACTAAAGCATACCAAAATATCTCATTTCGACTAAATTTTAGAGCTACTGTAAAAAAAAAAACGTGAAAAGTCAAATGATCATCTCGAAGAAAAACTCAAGTCAAATACTACAAATTATCATTAAAGTTCTACTGATTGGCACCAATAACATTAAACCACAGGGAGAAAAGAATCTACAACAATTACCATAAACTTACTTTCCCATAACAGCATATCATAAGGTTAGAACGGTAGTTCTCAAACTGGAATGCCCACCAGAAAACAGACTGCTGGACCCCATTTCCAGAGATTCTGATTCAGTGGGTATACAGTGAGGCCTGAGCCGTCTGCATTTCTAACAAGTTCCCAGATGCTGGTGCTGGTCCAGAGATCACACCTTTGAGAACCACTGGGCCAGGGCATCAACCTATACCAGATGCCCTCCCAAGTTCCCTGCCAAACCTTACAAGTTAATGACTACACTGAGTCTTAACTGAGTTTTTGGTAATTTACTTTAGGGATAAATGTGCACCAATTTGTAAAAGGCAGGAGCTTGTCAACATTTCTGTAAATCAGTCAAAGTACCTTCTCCCTCCTGCCTTTTGGCCATTTCTCTGAAATCAACCCATATTCCAGCAAAATGGAATGGAGGTGAAAATTAAAGCAATCAATTTTGCTATGCAGAGCAGCTCTGGCAAATACACAGATGAAAAGATGAAAAAAATTATCTGTGAATTTTTATCTATGCTCTCCCTGTCCCAGGAAGAGAAGTGATGATAAAAACAGCAACCTCACCAAAGTCCACTCACACACCAGGGCAAGGGACTGACAAGGAAGGCCCGTTTGTTTCTGGCTGTGTGCTTGCCTCACCGCAATCTGACACACACCCCGGTGTGGCCAGGTGCTCATCTAAGGCAGGTGGCATCACTTTGGTGATGACAAAATGACTACAGTATTCCCATTTCCAGGGCCTTCTACACTGAAAGCCCAGAGTCAAAACTTACATTTTCTAATGTTCCCAAGTCTGGTTTGTGCCATGTTTCAATTTTAATGAAGAAATCATCTTTCATATATTCATTCTGCAGAAAACACAACAGTAAAATGATAGTGATCTTCCACTGGTTCTTGGGGCTCATGTCTGCAGGAGCTTTCCCCAGCACAAGTATCCATGCTTTGACTCTATAGGAAGACTGACATAGGAACACTGGTCCTCAAGTGACAAAGAACCATTAGCTGCCTACTTTTACAGACTTGTCAGGCCAACCAATTGCTGCATGCTTTTAAATAATGTAAACAACCCTGCTTGTCATACAGCACACAGGGCTAATAGTAAAGAAGCTGTGAGGTTTGGCGAGTGAATCTGGCATTCAAAGGAAGTAGCAGAAGCAAAATAAAGTGAATAGGGAGAGTTTTGAGGCAAGGCTGGAAAGAGCCCCTTAACAATGGAGCACGAGGTGGAGCGCGAGCTGCTGCCAGGAGCACTGAGGAGCAGCCATGCAGCAGTGGGCAGTTTTAAGAAAAGAGCAAGAAATAGTTGAAAATATTACTATGTAAAGCAAAGTTTATAGATGAAGAGTATGTGACACAAAAAGAGTTTTACTCACCGTTACAACTGAGGCATAACAAACAGGTAGGCGACAAAAGGGGAAAAATGTCAGAATATTAATTGGAGCCAAAATTGTCACAATATTTAATGTCACAAAGATTAAACTACCTGCCAACACAGAACATTTGGTTTATATCTGCAAAACACAACTTCTAAACAGTGACACTATAGGATACTTTAGATTGTGGAATCAATAATCTAATTTTAAAACAATGGTAAAAGAATAATGTCACAAAAGCAAAACATCGTTTATAAGGCTAACTTAGCAAACAACAGGAAACTGTTTGAGGAGTCTGTCCGTCATATTCTTCCTCTACTATGTGGCAATACAAGTAAAATACTGTTGAAACTACATCAAATGACACTTGTGCATGAGAATGACCTTTAAGGTTTCTGTATTCCTTTTATTTGCTCCCCGTGGAGCCTGCTTGGTCAACGGAGGACCTCAAGGTGCCTGTCATCTGGGAATGAACACGTGTCCCTCACTAGGGCCTGGGGGCGGGACCCAGCCCAGCTGCCTCTCTGCCAGTGCGTGCAGTGACTCCCCGACAACCCAAAGAAGGCCTTGCTTCATGTTACCTTTCTCTAAGGCGCGGGCACCGCAGTCCCTTTCCTCATTAGCCGCAGGGTAGAAGGGTGAAACGGTTTCTGGGAACCAGACTTACTTGTTCTACAGTAGGGGTATGCGTTCCAGGCTTTCTCGTGAAACACCAAGGAGCCCTCGGGAGCAATCATCCTCACGAATGCAGGGACTTTGCTTTGAGGAGAGAAATACTGGATATATTTTCAACAGCACCATTAATTCTTCGTTGGCTGCTATCAGACTGCTTCAAAGAGTACTCAAATATAAAATTATTGTTTTTTAAAATAGAAGCAATTCTTTCTTATGGCTTTTGACCTACTCCCCTAATATGAGATCTAAGGGTTAACTGAAGCTATTCAACCTGCACATAATACAACACAGAAGTTCTCTCCTGCAGTTTAGACTACACCACATTGTTTCTTAATGCAGTATATAGTTGCCAAAATAAGATAACGACTCTGAATAAAAGTCCTTTAATACATTTTACAGAATAAACTTAAAGAAAATGATAATGTGAAGGATCCATGTACAGAGTAAGATATTCAAATATGTTCAAGTATAACATTTTGTAGACTTGGAAAATGAATGTTAATTGCTGCCTCAAGTATGGTCAGAGTAGATGGGTTAAATATGTAATTAATACATGATGAGTTTCTGCAAATTCATGAGATAATCAGGAAAGATTCCAACAGATAAATGGGCAAAGGACATCCACAGACACACCACAAACAGAAAACACAACTGGTTAACAAACATGGAAAATCAGTTTTATCAGTCTTCAAAGCAGTACAAATGAAATGACCATTTTACTGATCGGTACCTACAGTACAGAAAGCAGTTTTACATGCACAGGCTTTCCACAGGTTGGATTCAAATCCCAACGTCACCGCTTAGAAGCTGTGTGACCTAGGGCATATTACTTGGCGCTCTTAACTTCCTCCTGTGTTGAACGGACTTCATACTATCTGCTCCGCAGGGTTATTGAGAGGATTCCATCAGACAGAATCTGTAACGTGTTTAGCAATGGTGCAGTGCAGTGAGAGCCCACTAAACAGTGGTTACTGCTTTTTAATTATAATTTGACATGCAGCTGGGTGCTTTCACGTGCCTTTCTTCACTTTAATCCCTCAATAACACTATGAGTTAAGCACTAATTCATTATTTCATGTAACCAGCACTTAAGTGGCTGAATAACTGTATGTCAAAATGATATCCTCCAACTTGAAGCCCTGCGTATATTTTTTCCATCAGAGCTGCTTTCTGACAACTTTCAAGCACAACTTAATTTCCTAAACTAAGAGAAAGAACAAACTAAAGATACATGAGACCCAGAGAGGACTGCTAGCCCCATAGTAAGATTGAGCAGTTGAACAAAGATATTCCTATGTTGAATTTTGGAGACTAAGCAAGGTAGATGGAATGAACTCCACACCAGCCAGAGAGCTGCACAGCTACAGTAGTGTGGACAGTCCTTTCCTTGCCTCTGCAGTACCAAGAACGGTACAGTTTAGGAATTCCCTACAGTTTAACTCACCTGATTTAATATGTATTTTAAAAAATGCCGTAACTCTTAAATGCCTTGTTTACAGACAGATGAAATAAATGTATTCCAACCAAAACAAAAAACAAAAAAAGACAGGATACATGAAAATAATATCACATTAAAAGTCAAGGAATCTCTAAGCAGTCCAAATTATTTCTTCCATTGCTAAAAAACTGGAACCAAAACTCCTTTAAATGTAGGAGAGGTCTAATCAGGGTATAACATAATACATATGGGGAATGTTTTATAATACTAGCTACAAGATTACCTGTCATCTGAGAGAATGACGAACAGATTGTATCAGTGGTTCACTTGGTCAACTTAGAAAAAGGCAGGAGAAAAGTAGCTGTGTACCAGCTCAGAAACATACTCTGAACTATTCTATTTATTCCTATAGTGCCCAATATTCTAAAAACCTTAATATTCATCAAGTTTTAAAATTTGCTGACACAAACAAGAAAATTGGCAGTCAGTTACTGACGGCCAGCATGAGCCAAATCTGTAAGGAAGTTTTAGTGTTTCATCGTCTTGCTTCCAAATGCCTATTGTGTTATTTCCAACATGCTTTTTCTACCATGCGAATTCCAATTCATTTTATGTTTTGACTTAGTTAAAAACGACCAAACCTTTGAGCTAGTTTTGTTTCAAATTTACTGGTTTTTTACGTTTAACATGAGAACATTAACATACATCTCTCCTCAATGAATCTGACTAAATTTAGGGAAAATGTATAAATGGAGAAAATAAAATGGAATTTCACTTCTACTTTAAAGGAGAGGAATTTTCATTAATGGCAACTTTAATATATTCCTAACAAGGCAGGTCAAGTGTGCCATTCGTACACAACCGAAAGCACGTACCTTGTTTTCCACCTCAGTATCACTTAGGAAGTCACTTTAGTTAACATGCAGGAAACTCTGTTTTGGAAGCTTAGAGTCTCAGAAAAGGGACAAATATTAACCAAATTAACAAAATAGAGCTAGACCTTCAAAAACAAACAAATTAAAAAGGACATTCCTCCTCTTATTCCCCCAAACTAGTCACAAAATGTTGTCCTCATGATAAACCAACATGCATGACAGTGCTTACCTCAAGGTAAACACATCTCGACTTCAGAGTTTAAGAGTCAGCCATAGTATAATGTCCAGATGCACAAAGGTACTTTGCCAATACACAGCCCTTCCCCTACCCCACCTCTGAATACAAAATAAGAATACTTAACTTCAGGGTAAAATTCAGCTGAAGTGTTTTATCAGTTGTGTTATCAATATTAAGATCTAACCTCAATATACCAATGGTTGTGAACCTATCTGTTGTGCAGTAAGACAACTTCGTCATAGTTGCAGAAGAAAACAAAGGGCTTATGTGATTTAAAAGATACATAATAAATGACCATTGTGTACACTGAACTTCTGATGTAGGAGCTTTTTAAAAAAATCTTGTTCCTGAGATAAATAATACCTTGGCAAATCATTTCAAACTGCACTTTTTCCAATGAAATGTTTACATCTTCTTGTAGACAAAACAAACAAAACCATTCAAAGTTCCATTTTTCCAACCTTCTCCATCCTACTGTGGATAAACATCAAAATGTAGAAAAACATGGGGAAGAATTTGAAGACTACATTAATTTGTCATAAATAATCTTTCATTTTATAATCAACTAAAATATACCTTAAAGACACTGGAGACTTCATTCATTCATCCACTAAAGTATTTACTGCCTGTCCATTTTGCCAGGCACCATGTACATAATGGTGTACAAACAGGGACAATTCTTACCCAGAGCTCACCTTCCAGGGAGGGAAACAGAAAACAGGCCAGCAAACAACAAATGACAATGAAAATTACCTTTCCTGAAGGCTATGAGTTTTAAGGAACATAGCAGTGGGCAAGTGAGTACCTGCGGCAAGGGTACTCAGAAAGGCCTCCCTGAGGAAGTGACACTACAGTGGCGACTGGAGGGTGCAGAGGGCCAGCTACATGAAGAGACAGCGAACACCAGAGCAGGCAGAGGGACCAGCATGACCAAAGGTCCTAAGATAGCAAAAGATCTGGTCTGCTTGGGCTGCTCGGGAGGCCTCCAGCATGGTGAGACTGTAGTGAACAAAGAACAGAGGAATACAAGACAAGGATGATGAGGTGGGCAGGGTGCAGACAGATCACATGGGGCTCCTCTCACAGGCCTAAGAGTTTGGATTTTATTCTTTGTATGATGGGAAGCTACTGAAGGTTCTAAGGAGGGGAATGACACAATGTGATTTAAGTTTTAATATCATTCTGGCTTTGTGTGGAAAATTAAATGGAGTGGGCAAGAATGGACGGCAGCAAAAGTTAACTAAAAATGGATTAAAGAGCTAAATGAAAGAGCTGAACGTATAAAATTCTTAGAAAAAAACATAAATTGAATGTCAAAATTAGAAGCTTTTTAAGCCTCAAAGGATATAAGAAAATGAAAAAGACAACTCACAAATGGGGGAAAAATACTGCAAATCATGTATCTGATAGGAGACTAGTATCCGGAATATATGAAGAACTCTTACAATAAAAAGCCAACCCAGTTTAAAAATGGGTAAAAGATTTGAACAGATATTTCTCCAAGGATCTACAAATGATCAACAAGCATATGAGAAGATTCTCAACATCATTAATCAGCAGGGAAATGCAAATCAAAACTACAATGAGATACTACCTCACACCCATTACTATGGCTGCCATTAAAAAAAAAAAATTCCAAAAATAACAAGTGTTGGCAGTGATGTGGAGAAAATGGAGCTTTCATACACTGTTGCTGGGAATGTAAGATGGTACAATCACTTCGGAAAAGTCTGGCACTTCTTCAAAAAGTGAGGAGTTACCATATGCAATTCCAATTGTAGGTACGTGTACATGTGTATGTACATACCCAAGAGAAATGAAAACATATGTTCACAGAGAAACTTGTACACAAATGTTTATAGCAGCATTATTTATAACAGTCAAAAGAATGAACAGCAAGAGATGAATGCAGGGAGGCAACCGGAGAAGTCTGAGAGACATGGAGCTTGCATTAACGCAGTGGTGCTAGAGATGGAAGAAAGGGAGAGAGATAAGGGGAAAAAAATTAAAAACTGACTTAAAATTCCTCAATTTGTGGGAAAGGAATAAAATCGCCAGACACAAACTGAATAACTTCTGGAAGGTATAACAAGACTCTAAAAGTCAAGAGAATTATAAAAAACAAAAGGAGAAAGAAGTATTTTTCACAGAACAAAAGGAAAGTAGGAATGAGAAATGAAATATACCATAAAGAAGAAACTACATTGGAAAATGTCTGACATTCTTCTGAAATAGGATCACTCCTGATGTAGAAAACTTTGAACTATTCAAATCTTAAGACTCAGGCCTATATACAGAGAAAAAAATTATGTGTTGACAGCTAATTCTTGACTAAAGAACGAATTACTCTACTTGGCTGATATTTATTAATTTCTTACTTACTATGCTTACTCAGTGATGCTCATATCTCTGTGAAACATCATATGTAATCAACCTTTGCATTCTCAGATGATTTAAACTTCTCATTTTTAAACACGAACATAACTTAAGTTCCTGACAAATGACTCTTGTTGCTTACAAAAATGAGCTCTTAACTTGAACCACATGAAACTTTTAAACAATGATTTTCAATAAAACCTCTGCTTCGACCTTTGAGGAACGAGGCCATTTTGGAGCTGATAAAGCTTTATGAATTCTCCATCATCCAGGACTGAATGAAGTTGACTAGATTATAATGCTTATTGGGAATAAAAAGCAGTAATGCTGATTTTCCCCAAGAAGGAAGAGAAAACAATAGCAAAAGGATTGGTCAGTGTGTCTGTATGAGGTCTCAGGACAGCTGCAAGTTTTTCTCTGAAATACCATCTTAAACGCTGCACCACATTTCCTTGACCAGCTTCAAAATTCTTCAACCAATAAATTCTGTCTCACCTCCCCACCATCCACTATTAAGTGTATATTAAACAACCTTAGGAAACGTCCTCAAACTTTTTTGGCAAATGGGGTATACAACAAGACAAATATGTATGCATACAGAAATACCTGATTAGGTGTCAAATGGAGAAGTGACAAAAAGTGATGGTGTTTAAGGAAGAAGGATCAATATGAATGAAAGTAGTCAAGGAATGCACGGGACAGATCTGAGCTGTGCTCAGGAAACCAAGCAGGTTATGAGCAACCTGACAGGGGCGGAACAGGTCACTTCTCGAGGACAATAAAGAGATGGGCTTGCTTAGAGCCAAGGGTTTTTACTTTGGACAGAGTTATAACAATTGGAGATACATGGGTAATCTTGAGTAAGTACCTTGTTAAGTTCAACTTTATTTTGGATAAAGACTGGCGACTTTAAAGACTTAGGAGAAAATGGGATGTGGTGAAATCCATGGTCTTGGAAGAAATTTCTCTGTAAACTCTTTTGGACTTCACTTTAGGAAATGGAAAATTTCCTCCCACAGGGCTCAGCAGTAAAGAGAGCGATAAAGAGGAGCCACAACGCCTCCTGGGTTCCTGGGCTATCTCTGCTACCAAACAGCAGTGACATATCAGCCAGCTACTGAAATCTTAGTTACTGGACCTAGTTTCCTCACTAGCAAAGGTTGACATGGGGAATGAATGAGCTCCCACCTAGAGCACTTACAGTGACCAGTACACAGGAAGTACTAGATCCTCTGCTTAGAATCACAATGGGTGAACACTCACTATAAGTTATCAAAGGAAATGGAAAGAATATCATCCCATAAGAGGACTATAACCTGAGACTCAGGGAAACCAGACATTTGAAATGTCCCTTGCGATGATCACTAAATTTTGTATTTATTTTATTTTTATGTAGGAAAAATATACTACTCAACCTCTACTGTAAGGCTGGTAGCCCTGAGAACTCCTTCTTTAACGTAGCATGTTATGGATGTATTAAATTTTGAATTTTTTAATACTTCACCAAGATTGTTTCTCAATCTTCTGGCTGAGATTAAGTGTGTATATCTTACCATGAAGTGTTTTTTGCTGAAATGGGAAAGCATACTGACCAGGGAATTCAGAGACCTCGATAGCACTTGGTAAAGCAGACCTCAGAATTCAAGTGTCCCAAATGTAAAGTAAGGTGCTGGCAGCCTCAGCCAACCAACTTACCCAGCAAGGTTTGCCAAGTCTGCAAGCCTGTCTATCAATGCTATACAGTGACAGTGCACAGAGCACTATAGGTTTCCCAATGGAATAAGTCCTGGAAAAGGGAACATATATTTCTGGACACAAATTTAACTTCCTCAGGGAGAGAGAGCTCTAAAACTCTCTAGGGACTGTGGGTATGTCTTCAGCATGCTGAATGGATGCCCTTGCAGGACACTGAAGTCTGATGGGGCTGTACTGCCATCCCTGGGCCATGCCTGTGGTCTTTCCTCCACAGGAAGGCCTGAGCACTTGCTGCTAAACGATTCTTTACCCTTCCATAACAGTTATCCTGGGGCTACTGTGCCTTCAGTATGACACTGATGACTTTGAGCGTGGACATCTGATTGCCCTTGCTCCATGACCTCCCCTACGGGACCACAGCGACAGTGGGTCCCTGTTTTGTCTTTATTAACAGACAGCTTTTTTATTGTTTTTCATTACCACCAGAGTGGCTATTATCTGCCACACTGCCTGAGATCCATTACTGCCACCTTCTTTCCTTCTTCCCTTTCCTGTCTCATGCCTCTCCACGCTTCCATCCAGAACTGCCATCTCAGTGTGACAAGGCCAGCCTTCTATGAGCATCAAATAGTCCTCACCATCCGATCAGACCCCATCTCGCCCTTCTCATGGGACACCTGTGCTCATCAGTGCAGGCCCTTGAGACTGTGACTTGTGACCAAAAGAGCATGGGATTAGAAATCACAGAATCCAGGCTCAGTCTCCATCCCACCACTTACTACCTGTGTGACTTCGAGTAAATATGAAACTTAGTGCCTTCTTATGTATAATGTGTATACTGCCCATGTCTCAGGACTACAATGAGGATTAAAGGAGTGCATGAAAGGGTGAAACCAAAGGGTACTGTGGAATGATTTCAGCTCCTTCTAGGAATGAAGCAGCAGCTCCAGAAGCCAGACTGTGCTGGGAGGGTGGCCTCCACAGCCAAGGTTTTCCTTTATTTAATTGCCTGAAAGGAATTCCGAACCTCATCCTAATAATCCCTCCATAATAATAATATCTCTTGCACTAACCATATTTATACAGCCCTCTTGAACTTAACAGATCCATTATGTATGGCTGGAGTGTCACCTAAATCGGATATTTCAAAATTAATATTTATCATTCTTTACTTTCTCATTAAACAAAAATACAGAAGAGTAAAATAAATTTAAATCACCCGTAACTCCACCACCAAGGGAAAAACATTCTTAACATTTTAATGAATCTCTTTCTAGGCATTTTTCTGATTAACTTTTAAAATTATATACAACATATTATTTATGTACAAATTTAGCAACTGGTCTTTTCCATGTAATAATATAGCAAACATTTTCTCAATATTCCAACTCTTAGTTTTCAAACGAAGGATATTTTGAATCTATTTCAAGTGTATATGGACATCACAGACCAACAGAAAATTTTACATATCAAACTTTTTGGTTTATTTTAGATGCTCCAGAGAGTTGAATGTTTATAATAAAGGGAGTTTTTATATATTGGTAAAATTCAATTAATGAGTAAATATAAAATGCTAGAAAAGTAAGCTGAGTAAGCTGAGTAAACATAAGTAAATTCAATACTATAAATATTATAGGTTATACCATCTAGAATGCTAAAATTCTCTCAAATGGCACATTTTTAGATATGCTTAAGGTGCTAACAAATTAACAGAAACCATGAATAACACAGTCTTTATGGATAACTGATTAATCAAAGTTATTGCCTTCATTCAAACCTGCATCAGAAACAAAGAAATGCTGCGTTCTAAGCGAAAATAAAAGTAAAATTTAAGGTTCTACAAAATGATGACCCACTTTATATTCATGTGTCATTATAAATGAAGCAATAGCCTCAAACAGAGAAAATACGAAAAATACTAATAATCACAACTTATCTGCAATTTTAAAAACCTCTATAAAACCCTGGCATTAATCAACATGAAGAGAAGAAAGCCAAGAGCAGAGCAGATTCCCTCTTCCTTTGATAAACTGGGGACACTACTGACAAAAAAAGACGCTTAAAAACCATTACTGATCTTTCACCCTTGGATAAATATTGCTATGCATTTTCTATTTTAAAATATTTATGCCAAAGACAGAGATTAGACTGCCAAATTTAGGAGAATGTGCAAAAGAACCTCTGCAAACAAAAGAGATAAAAACAATGAACAAAGGATTTGAAGGGTCAAGTCACACAGGAAATTCAAAAGGCCAAATTAATATGAAAAGACATTCAACTTCACTAATAAAGAAATGCAAATTTAAACAAGGGGCTATTTTTTTGTGTATCAAATTGGCAAAAATTAAAAGATAGAAAAATATGGGAAAACAAATGTTCTCAAACTCTTGGAAAGCAATCTGGCAATAATATCAAAATTTTAAAGGAGCATGGACTTCCAGCAATCCTACTGTAATGAATTTCTCCTAGAGAAATAGTAACCTAAGGCATAAAGACTTAAAGAAATACTACCTGTAACAGACAAAAAGAAAAATACCTAAAACACCTAAATCAACCTACCATTCAGAGAATGGTTAAGTAAACTATGCTTATGTCCACACCAAAAAATTTTACTCAGCTTTAAAAAGAATGGAAAGGGCATTAAATAATAACAACATGAAAGGATGCTCATGATATATCACTGCATGAAAATTAATGCAAAGTGCATAACCATATGTATGGTATGATCCCATTTGCTGTGGGAAACAATAAATGATACAAGTGACATATTTCTATGTTTTTTATTAATTAATTTATTTATTTTTGGCTGTGTTGGGTCTTCGTTTCTGTGCGAGGGCTTTCTCTAGTTGTGGCAAGCGGGGGCCACTCTTCATTGCGGTGCGCGGGCCTCTCACTATCACGGCCTGTCTTGTTGCAGAGCACAGGCTCCAGACGCACAGGCTCAGTAGTTGTGGCTCACGGGCCTAGTTGCTCCGCAGCCTGTGGGATCTTCCCAGACCAGGGCTTGAACCCGTGTCCCCTGCATTGGCAGGCAGATTCTCAACCACTGCGCCACCAGGGAAGCCCTCTATGTTTTTTAAAAACTTATTTGAATACGTATAGAAAATGATCTGTAAGGATAAACTCTAGGCTGTTTCTAGTTTCTCTCTGGAGTTATGGGTGTGTGATGATGTGAGATGGGGACTAAGTTTTTAATTTATAATCTTCTGTTTGAATTTTTTAATAAGCAGACAGATCACTGTATAATTTAAAAATAACTAATAAAGGGCTTCCCTGGTGGCACAGTGGTTGAGAGTCCGCCTGCCGATGCAGGGGACACAGGTTCGTGCCCCAGTCCAGGAAGATCCCACATGCCGTGGAGTGGCTGGGCCCGTGAGCCATGGCCGCTGAGCCTGCGCGTCCGAAGCCTGTGCTCCGCAACGAGAGAGGCCACAACAGTGAGAGGCCCGCGTACCACAAAAAAAAAAACTAATAAAGGGGGAGAAACACTCTCAAAAAATTAAAATGCAACATATTAGCACAATGAAAAAAAATTCTTTGGGGGGGGGTCACATTACAATTTTTTAAAGCACCTCAGCACATCTACTAGTGAGTTAGGTAGTTACATACTGAATAAGTAGGCTGGGTAGTCAAAGCGTGATTGTTTAATATGATGACTAAGCACCAAATGTGAACACCCTGCTTACCTCTTCAGGTGATAAATTTTGTGTGTATACTGTCCCTTTTCTCCATCCTTTTCATAAGGTTCATTCTTTAAGACTTCAATTCCTTCTCCACCACCAGTCTCATTCTTACTGGCTTCTGCAACAGAGTAAAGCTGCCCAACCTGATACTGAAATATCAGAGAGTACAGAATTTCAATAAGTCAGCATAAATGCAGGAACTTCCTGTGCTAAAATCTTATTGTAGATATAGAAAAGCACATCCAAACCATTTAGCACATGTGTTCTATATGAAAACATGACTCAAATCAGAAATCAATATGTTTAGAGAGACAAACACCAGATGATCATACAGCTTCAAGAAACTATAATATTTTACAAGATTTCCATTATTTAAGAAAACTGTTGGTTACAAATATTCTGGTGCTTTAACATATACTATCCACTTACCAAGACATCTTGACACTTGTTTCAGTTTTTTGAATAATAAATATACATTTGTATTTTCCAAAGCATTTTCATATCTATTATACCTCATTTAGTTTCACAAACTTCTAAAGAAGGTATGGAAGGAACATAATTGTTACTTCGCCAAATAAGAAAGCAGAGCAATCAGAATACCGTTCTCAATAATGAGGAGGAATATACAGTGTAACAATAAAAGCCTGCAAGTACAAAGAACCATTACAGTCTAAATTTTAGTACACCTCTGGGGTGTTCTTTTCCATGCTTATGTATATGACATGGCTGATTTGGCCCTTGCCCACCTAAACACAAACAGTACTGGGTATCCAGGGTCAGAACAGTTAATTGTGAAGTTCTCTAGTAAACAGAAACTGTTTTTAAAGTATTTATAAATATCCAAGTATTACCATAAAAGGCAAGAAATTGCTGATAGTGGTTTCTATTTCATTTTAAAGTGAATGAGAATTCTCAGTGGACTTCACCCATACCTGTAGGTGGGCAGTATTGTTCTATGCCAATCTGGAGTTTCTAACAGTTCCAACAAATGATAAAAAGCAAAGTTCTTGTGTTCTAATTTGTTCTAGTGACTCAATCATGGCATTATCTCCAGTCTCTACAAATTTGGCTAAATTTCTTCCTTCCAATGAAGACAGCCTTGAAGAAAGGTTTTTTTCTTTTTTAAGCATATTTTCAAAGAAAAGCTACCTCTCAAAAGTAATAATTCAAAACTAACATTTTATTTGAGGAATAAAAAAACAGGGGTGGTTGTAAGCTTAGTAAATATTCATATCTAAAAAGCCCATGGGAGTATGATGCTATCTTGCAGGTTAATTTACACATACACACACACACACACACACACACACACTCAATTTGGAAAGATTTCTTAAACGCATCAAAAAAGTTTTTGTAGAGATTTTAGACTGCAGAAAGGGCTTTTTTCTTTTGGTTTTCATGATACAACACCAGGGTTAGTCCAGTAATGCTACAATCCTTACGTCCTTCAAAATATACTTCTCAACACTGTGATATTTTGAAAACATGATTAAAATGTCTCTAAGCCAGAGGGTAAATTTGATCTTGGTCAGGAACAGAGTAACAAAAACTTACACAGGAAGGACAACAGTATCCAAAAATATTCTATTAATGGACTGATATTTTGCCACATGCTACTAGGCTCTCATTCTCATTTTTAAGGATAACTTAAAGACAAGAGGCATGTTTTATTAAGTCCAAATATAACAAAAAGCTGAGATTATTCTGGGTGACAATACTAAGACTCAGAAACTAGCTGAAACCAAAAGAAAAATTTAACAGAAACAAATGTCAATTTCCACATTCAAGTTCAAACAATTGTACAAGTAAAGAACAGGGGTGCCTGGCTTGTCTCGAGTGTTCTAATTCACTTTAATACAGAAACCTCAGGCACTACTGAGGTACATGCGGCTATGTTCAAGTCTACATGAAACAGTGACACACAGCTACTCCTTTTAAGTTCCTGCATTTTATTTTTTTTCTGTCTGCCTTCTGTCAGCTGTCACATCTTAGGTTATCAGTTTGTTTTGTCCCACTTCCAATTCACTGCTTCTAATCGAGTGTCAGCTCTAGGAAAACCAGATAACCTAAGAGTGTAAGCTGTGCGCAAGTTACAGAAGGACCCAAAGGCCTTTATGGGTTTTCCTACACGTATCTTGATTTCTCAGAAGCTGTCTCTGCTTTTATCCTCATTCCTGGCTATACTACAGAGAGCTACAACTGCAGGACATGCAAGTTCTGAATAGGTGATGCATTTCTGTACCGTGCAGATCAAGGGAGACAATGATCTCTCATGGTTCTGTGGTCAGACTGTGTTGGGAACACTTTTTCAGTTGGGAGCAACAACTACAGCACGTGCAGTGAGCGGTGAGACGAGCTTGTGAGTAAGTCTGGAGATCACATTATATTAGGCCAAATGAATGTGCTGGGAATGTTTAACCTTGTGACCTCACGCAGAAAAGATGGAACAAAAGGGCCAGGAGGAGGAGAGAGAATTGTCCAAAAAATACCCTGAAAGGTCACCATGTGCAAGACAGAACAGGCTTACTTCTCTTTGCTCAAGTGGAAGGAACTGTAAACAACAGGCAAACTTTATAGGAAAGCAGATTTTGGTTTAAAGTAATGACAAATGTTTAAAATATTTAACAGTAAAGTAGGCTGCTTCTCCAAGCAGCAAGTGACTTAACCCTAAAGTGCCTAAGTTGAGGCTGGAACCTTCTTTCTCTGGGATACTGTAGATAGAACTCCTGCACCAGACAGGAAGTTAATCTACATTCTGAGATCCTTCCAAAACAAGGCAGTGTTAACAGAAATTCATTTACAATGAATTATCTCTAACACATCATAATTCACTCTGTCACATAAACTGCAAAGTAAAGGTAAATGAATACAATGAAAATATGTCTTTAGATTAGCGTATCAAAATAAACTATGTAAGCAAGACTTACCTCCTGAACCGAACATGGCAAAACCACACGGCTAAAAAGACAAAAGAATAACAAATATGTTAAACATGAAATAGTTGGCTTTAAAACACAGATCTCCACGATTAAAGAGGTTTCGTTTTAAATCCAATGATAGCTTAGTACAAGATGTTGTTTATGGAAGAGGGTCTTTGCAATGACTACAGCTCTAAATAAGAGTTTTTAAATGGGGGAAATAAAACTACCCATTCCTGGCTCTCAACAATCACTTGCATTTAGCATCCTCATTATACCAGGACCCCAAAAACGCAGTTGTAGAAATTCTTGTGAGGAGTAAAGGAACAAGAGAAAACTCATCACTGAACATTGCAGGGTACAGGATATATTATTTGTAGACTGCCTGGTCAGGTTGTCCTTGTGAAACTTTAAGTATGGTTTCATTCTCCATCTATGTATTATGCATTTTGTTTTTATGATACTTTCTCCCAGAATACATGTCTTGAATCTCACGAATGAATGCCTCCAAAAATTGTTCCCACTACCCAATTATTCCTCAATTTTATTAGAAAAACAAGTAAAAGGTCCTTTAGACTTAGTAAGAAAAAACTTTACCATGGAAAATACATTGAACTTTACAAATATAACCCCTTTTCAATATAAGGTTTCTGTGTTTGATCTTGTCCAAGAGTTTGTTACTGTACATACAAAAGGACCAGTATAGAAGCATAATGCTCCTAAAGATGAATTCGAAAAAAGAATTCTATGATGTATTATTTTATATATCAGGATATTGCATTTTATCTCCAGATTTTTATAGGGAAGTACCCTCACACTTATTTCCACAATAAGCTCTGAAAATCAAGGCCATCCCTGAATATCAAATGTCTCATGATAATAGCTGGTGTCCAAGATAGCAACTTTTTCTTTTTTGGCCTGGTCATTCTTAGACTTTTCCCTCCTAACCATCAAGCTACCATAGCAGTGCCATTTAAAATCTTATTTAACTCTTTCTACTATGAGGAGAGAAAAAAAAATATCATGGCATTCACCTCAATTTTCATTTTACAGAAAATTCCCAGTAGTTTTCCTCATTCCAACTTCTCTTCAGCTCACTTTTCACCTGTTTCTCTCTCCTTAGTCTCCTCAAACAACGATGCTTGAAAGCCCACATCACCTTAATCTCCAACACGTGTAAAACACGTCTCCTGTTACTCCCTCCTCCTTGACTACTGGGGGGTCACTCATCACTCTGTCTTTCTGATAATGGTCATCTAAAGACAACGAACATTCTCAAAGTCACAATGGTTACTAATTTTTATTCTCATCAAGAATAAACTTGTTATACAAAATCCTTCCAAACCTAATCATTTTAGCTGTCTCCTCAGGGTACACACTAACTTGCTCATTGTCTCAGTAACAGAAAATGAACTAGGGCGGAGGCAGGGGGAAGACTATGATACAGGCTGGGAGCATATTTTGGGAGATACAGACAAAGATACAGTTTGGGAGCATATTATCAGGGTCTGGAATACAATGGTAAGAAATCTATTAAATTTATTAGACAACAAGGAATCCTGGAAGGTTGTTCCAAAAGGTAAGTGACATAACTACAGCTAACCTGAAGGCGTCATCTGTAGGTGGTTAAAAACATTGAGAAGCAGGAAGGTGAGAAAAAGCCATCTTTTGGGAGGCAGGGCAAGGATGTACAAAGGTCCAAATGAGGATGCTGGGATGCAGAGGAAATGGAAGGAAAGAACAGAAAGGAAACAGTTAAAGACTTCCCTAAAGTTTCACAAAACCAAAGAATCACTGCTGAGTAATTTTAACAACTACTCACTACTAGGAAGATCCCTATTTTTATATACTAACACTTTCAGGGAAACTTACTTCACAAAATGAAAATGACTGATAAAGACATTATGAATGAATGATGAGTCAAGTAACTTCTTCAAGATTTGCTTAAGAAAAAGTAAAAGAGAAAAGAAACAGGCTTTGATTTTGTATTATTATTCTAAAAGCAGTATTCAACTTTTAGAGCAATTTGAAATTTTTCAAACTTCTCTGAAAATCCTTCTAAAATAATTTTCCAGATCGAACTACAAATAGTTCTTTAAAACCAGGACTTTTACACTAATGGCAATTTCATCTATTGCTTAAGCAACAACCTGAAGGGAACTCCCCAACCTGAGAAAGTTATTTCTAACCTTTTAATTCATGTCAAAAATAGATGGCATTTTTTAAGACAGCAAACATTTGCCAAAGTATATTACAGTTTACCAACATCTTCACATAGGAATGACCTATTCATTGCACCTGACCAAAAACAATTTTAGAAAGTTGACGTGTGAGTAGGAAGAATCATTTTTTTTGTTAAAAAACACTGAGTTCTTACAGTGTGCTAGACTAGATGCTGTGCGGTACCGGGAATACTTAAATAAAATAAGAAACAGCCTCTGATCTCAAAAAGTCTAGGAGGAAAATGGGAATTCCCTAGCGGCCCAGTGGTTAGGACTCCATGCTTTTACTGCCAAGGGACCAGGTTCAATTCCTGGTTGGGGAACTAAGATCCCACAAGCCATGCCTCAGCCAAAAAAAAAAAAAAAAACTCTAGGAGGAAAAAAAAAGTCTAGGGGAGACATACATGAGGAGTGAACATTAAGAAATGTAATTGTATAACTCCTCCAGAAAAAGTATTACACCTTGAACACATTTCAACACTTGTTACCTCGGCACATTAAAATTTTTATAAAGAAAGTAATGATTCACAAAAAGCACAGCATGCAAATTCCCAATGAGAATTTCTTTCCATGATTTAGCCTGATACTACTCACATAACTGTCAAAGGGATCTACTGAACACTTAATTCACATTTTAGGAGGGAGGAAATAACTAAGAAAAATGACTAGATCTATGACCTAAAATCAGTTCTGCAATGCACTTGCTATGTGACTTGGGCCAAGTCAATTTCCTCCTGTCTTATTTCCTCCAGAAGTCTTAATATCTGCCACTTATCAGTTACAAAAACTTCAGAGTAATAAATGAGATAACACTTGCATGATACATTGTACAAACGACTTGGAAGAAAAATTTTTATAAATCCAAAGTTCAATACTATAAATAAGCTTTAACTGAAAATGTGTCTTTTCTCAGGATCCCTGTCACTGAATAAAGTTATAATTTTTCATTAATTTATTTAACAAATATTTATTGAACACTTACTATGTGCTGGAGACTATTCTATGAGCTGAGGATGTGAGAGTGAGCAAAACAGACAGATTCGTGGAGTTTACATGCAGTGAGAGAACACATCTAGTAAAATAAAAAAATAATCATTGTGCTGCATGTTAGTGGTGATAACTGCTATGGAGAACAATAAAGCAGGGAAGGCAAACACCAAATGGGGGGGGGGGGGTGCAATTAGATCTTCAGAGAGGGATTCCCTAAGGTGATATTTAAGCAAAGACCTGAAAGGAGGTGAGTTAGTGAGATGAGGGAAGAGCTCTTCATGCAGAGGGAACAGCAAGCAGAAAGGCTCCGAACTGAACTTTTCCTGGAGCAGTGGAGGAACAGCAAGAAAACTTGTGAGCTTGGAAGGGACAAGGGAAGGGACGTAACTGAAATCACAGCACAAAACAGTGTTAAGACCTCCTAGGCTATAGTAAAGGCATTGGCTTTTATTCTCAGTGAGATAAGGAGTCTGAAGGATTTTAAGCAAAGAAGCGACAGGAGTGACTTTTTAAAAGAAGTTTGAGAACTAACACTAAAAATAAGCTGTCCGGAGTTAGCTAAATTAAGCCAAGAATTTTAAGAGTTTAAAATCAAAAGAGCATTTGAAAAACCCAAGAACGGGCCACACTCGAAATCCCTAGTTGCCCAAGGGATGCTGACAACACGAACCAGCTGTGACAGCTGAACATTCCCTACCAACCAGATTTCCTGTGATATTCACAATCCCTGCCGGTAGGAAATGCCATAACTTTTCAACAAAACCACTTCGCCGGTCTGATGCACCTGGAAACCCTTTTATCTGACCAACCACATGTTAACGCCTCATCTAAACCCCGGGAAGTACACGGAGCCCAGAGTGTCACCCCATCTTAAAGATGTAGAAACTGAGACTCAGAGCAGAAAGATGGCTCTCCCGTGAAGGGAGAGCTTCACTGCCCAGTGAAGAGCATGTTTTCCGGACTCTCGACTCCAGCATGAACTTCAGGGCACCTACGTCCCACCTCCAGCCCCGACACCAGGGCTACCTTTACCTGGCAAGCCCACCTCCCGCGGGTTACAGACAGGCTCCACCCCGGACGAAAACCCACAGACCCATCGCGTCTCCCCCACCCTTGGGCTTCGGCTGGGTCCCACCCGAGAGCCTGGGGATGGGCCCAGGTTCAGACTAGGGTGAGGGGGTTAGGGAGAGAAGGCGGGTCCCAGCGGAAACTCCCGGCCGCGCCTTCCTGAGCCACGCGCTGCAGCTGAGACCCTGCCGCCTCCGCCCCTGGGTGGGGAGAGGGCAGCACTGTTACCACGACAACGCCAGGGGGGCCTGGGGGCGCGCCGCGGAGGGGCCTAGAGCGGGCCGGGGGCGCGGGCCGGGGGAGGGGGTGCGCGCAGGGAGCGGCCGGCCCGAGGCTCGCTCCTTTTTAGGAATATTCCGCCACTTCTCAATCAATGATTCTCCCACCACAGCCGTCCCGGAACCTCGCTCACGCCCACCGATCCTACTCACAATTCTTTAATCAGCACCATCTTCCCGGAACCCCTTCACAGCTGCCGCCACTACCTCTACCACCGCCGCCACCGCCGCTACCGCCTCTCACGGCGCCTGCGCGGCCCCGCCCCCTGCCTCCCGGGCCGCTGCGGCGCCTGCGCGTCCACACCCTTCCGCCACGACCCGTCACGTCAGCGCGCGAGAGGAGCTGCTCGGCCCCGCCCCAGTTCCGCGCCCCGCCCTGGGCGCGCGAGGTTTCTACTGCGGCTGTGCGGCTCAGCGCGCGCTCGGTTGTCTCGCGTCGGCGATTCCGACCTTCAGTCAAGTTGTCTCGAGGTGGCTGTGCAGCCTACGCTCTCTGGTGAGTTTTCCAGTCGGTTCCCTCGAAGTCGTTTTCTGGTGACCAGAGCTAAACTTTCTCTCACTGCTCTTGAGAAGGAGGCCCGCCTTCTTCACAGACTCCTCACTTCAGAAGTCCGTGTTAAAGACTCGAGACGGGTCGGAGAGGGGTTGGACGGGTGGGCGGCTCGCGCGCCGGTTCCACGAGCCCAGAACCAAGCCGCGTACAGCTGTGGCTGCACGAGTTCCCAACGCCCACACCCCCTGCCCCCGAATCCAGAATCCCGCCGTGGCTGTGACCCGACCGCAGGGGCGTCCGACCCTCCCGACCAGCCCCCCGGGGGGAAAGGGGGTGCGCGCCCTTAGGTCCCGGAAAGGGGGGCCTGTTGTGGGGAGACGCTAGCGGGTCCCGGTGAAGGCCCCACACGACTCGGGCGCCAGCCTGAAAGCCAGGAGGTGGCCTTAGGAGGAGTTGTAGCGCAGGGTCACTCGCTTGCTCTGTGCTAGTCTCAGGTCTAGGCCCTGGGATACACCTGGAAGCAAAATAGACACTGTCCGTGCCCTCACTTGGAAACAGAAGAGAGAATTTGGCGTAGTGGTGAGTGCTCTTCCATGAATACGGTAACAGGGTAGAGGCGAAGGCAGAGCAATCAAGGGAAGGACTCTCCGGAGGCCACGGTTGAGCCTGATGTTAGCCCAGCCTGTGAAGATAGGGGAGGCATCCCAATTAGAGGAAAATAGACCGGGAGGCTGAAATACGCTTAGAGTAGTTGAGGAGCAGGTGGAGGCCAGGTGTGGCTAGGACGTCTTAAGTGTGCGGGGCAGTGGGGGAATAAGCAGGGACTGAGCAACTAGGCCATAGTAAAGAGTTTGCGTTGTATGCTAAGAACCATGAGAAGTTGTTGAAAGGTTATTAAAGGAATTTTAAAAATCATTAAAACACTTCTACATAAATTTATATGGAATACACCCAGGGGAGTTAGGGCTGCCTTCAGAAAAAGTAATAGTAGTGAAATATTTGCCTAAAGCTGGAAACTTCTCCTAAGGCAGTCGCTGGGATCCACTGAGTTTCTTTGATGTGTGAAGCACTATGCTAGTTATTGTGATGGTGAAGATTCAAGGAAGCACATGCTCTTACTTTCAGGGAGCTTAGAAACTAGGAGCAGCTTCTGTTGATTGGGAATCTGTTGTATGCCTTCTGTCAGTATGCTTACTGACTTTTTTCTAGATAAAAGTAGATAAAAAGTTGAGGCATGTAGACAATATTTAGGACAAATAATTGTTCTCAGTTATGGGAAGAAGGAGGTTATGGTCAAAACATAGAAGATACTTAAAGGTAAGAATAGACAATCTACAGATTTGAATACTATACCAATGAATATGAGCACTGGTAGATTTTTTTTTAAGGTCCAAGGAGGTAATATTAGTTAAGTAGTTTCTCCCCAGATGTTATGCAGGCGGAAGATATAAATAGCTTTAAAAACGTGAATAAAGTTGTGGTTGATGTGCTTAATTAGTCATTAAGAAAAATTAGAACGTTGCAGAACATTTCTGTAACTTCTGAAGTCTTCCCACAAGTGTTCACTAATTCCATTCTCTGCATAGTACAGGTGCTGCTCATAGTAACACTCATATGTTTGAAAAGTAAATGAAGAGATAGTGTGCTGGGTGGAGTATAAGTCTGAACTAGTGTACAGCATGGACATTGTCTCCATTCCCCATGTAAAGATGCATAGTAAAACAGTCAATTGAAAACCACAAGATACAGACTTCCTTGGTGGTGCAGTGGTTAAGAATCCGCCTGCCGATGCAAGGGACAGGGGTTCGAGCACTGGTCCGGGAAGATCCCACATGCTGCGGAGCAGCTAAGCCCGAGCACCGCAGCTACTGAGCCTGTGCTCTAGAGCCCACGAGCCACAACTACTGAAGCGCACGCCTAGAGCATGTGCTCCACAACAAGAGAAGCCACTGCAATGTGAAGCCCAGGCACCGCAGCGAAGAGTAGCCTCCACTCGCCGCAACTAGAGAAAGCCCATGCGCAGCAACAAAGACCCGGTGCAGCCCAAAATAAATAAATTAATTTTAAAAAAAAAAGATAAATTAGCCAGTTTAGGTGTATGTATTTGTGGGCAACAAAAGATACTAATTCAGAATTAACTAGGTTGATAGAAAATATGAAATCTGTATACCTAAATACCTGTTCATCTGCTTAAGAGATAAAAAAGGCAGAATGAGGGAATATTGAAGAAGACTAGAGAGTAGGAAAGACGAACCATCACCCCAAAATGACAAAGAAGGAAATATAAAGCAAAAGATTATGACACATGAAAAAATATAAGCTAATGGATTGTGTGGCATTTTCTTGTTTTAAAACTAAAGATGTTGAATCTTACGCATTTTTGCAAATATGGACATACGATGGGATATAACTTATTAGTAATTGTTTCCGGTTGTGGAAAAGATCCACCCTCTTTTTTAAGCCTGATACCTGTTGTCCCTTGTTCTAACTTTCATCCTTCAGCAAAGGTAACCTTTACACACAAGATGTCTAATTGAATTTAATTCTACAAGCCTCATAGAACCACCAGTCTCATTACTTCTCGTATACAATTTGGAACAGAGCTCGTTACAGTAAGGATGATGGTAGATTTTACTGAGGCAAACCAATGAGCACAAGCAATGTTTGGAACATTTATGCACTAGTTGATAAAGTACAACTCTGGTCAAAGAAATTTGGATGGTCCTTCAAGTACTATAAGTGAATATGGCCTGTTTTTCCCCCCTAAGGAGACGTTCTTAACCTGGATCCAAAGGCCTTTTCGTGGGTGTTCCCAGGGAATTTGTGAACCACTGAAATTATATACATAATTTCATGTCTATGCACGTTTTTCTAGGGGAGATGTCTATAGCTTTTATTTGCCTTGCTTACTCTGCAGTTTGCCATCCTGTTTTCTTTATCTTCTCCCCATTCCAGAAATATCTTGATTGAGATACTTTGATGAAAACCAGAAATATTTCCAAGAATGCATTAATATTGTCAAACATTAGGGCATAGGTCATAATATTGTACTGCTGTGGGAGAGACAGGATTGGACCTTGCAGTGGAAAGCCCTTGGCCTGAATCCTGGCTCTGCCACTAGCTGGCTCTGTACCTAAAGAGCTACTAATATCTACAACATAGATTTGTTGTGAGGAATAAAAGTATGAAGTGTCTCTTACACATTACCTGATATGTATTAGGTGTTCGGTGAATGGGTATCATTTTAAAACTTACAGCTTTCAGAGAGCAGAACTGTAATTTAAATTAAGATATAATTAAGTTCCTCCCCTCTCCATCCCTAGGGGTAACTAATGTATGAATAGGAATGCATATATTGATATATGTACATACATTCATATATGTATTGATATATGGCTGTAATTTACTCTTTCACCTGTAGTGTATAGTGTAGATTTCTGTTCTTCTCTATTGCACCAACATTTGGTATTGTCACAGTTTTTCGTTTTTACCACTTAATTGGTTTAAAAATGCTGTCTCACTCACTTTGTATTTTTCTACAGGGAGAGGATCTTTTCATGTTTACTGGCCATGTTCTTAATCTTTGCTCATTTTCCTGTTGGTTTTGATTTTTCTTTTTGATTTGTAGAAGATATATACTATAGTCACTTTGGACTCAAAATTTCATGTTGATTATGTGCACTTTATATATTTTCTTTCCATATGTGGATTGTTGTGTCACTTTGTTTACAGCAAGATTTCTCAACCTCTGCAGTATTGACATTTTGGGTCAGATAATTCTTGGTTGTGAAGATTGTTGTGTACATTGTAGAATGTTCAGCAGCATCCCTGACCTCTATCCACTAGATGCCAGTAGCACCACTCCAGTCATGATGATCCAAAATGTCTCCAGACATTGCCCATTGTCCCTGGGAGCAAAATTGCCCCTGGTTGAGAACCACTGGTTTATAGTGACTCTTGTGCAGAGTTATTTATCTTTAAGAAAACTTTATTCCACTAACATTTTTTGGGTTTATATTATACGGCAAGTCCTAAGTGTTTCATATGACCTAATGCTAACCTTAGCCCATTTACTAATCACAGCACATAGAAAATAGGTACTATTATTATCCCTGTTTTACAAAGGAGAAATCTTGCTTATGTCTTCTAATGTAGAGGAGATGTTAATCAACTTTACTGAGCTATAATTTACAGACAATAAAATGTATCCATTTTAAGTGTACAGCTTGAAGTGTTTTGTCAAATATTTATACTTCCGGTGATCCTTACCAAAAACAAGATATGTGACATTTCCATTGTTCTAAAAGGTTTCCTTAGGGACTTCCCTGGTGGTCCAGTGGTAAAGAATCCGCCATCCAATGCAGGGGACTTGGGTTTGATCCCTGGTCAGGGAAGTAAGATCCCACATGCCGTGGGGCAACTAAGCCCGCACGCCACAACTACTGAGCTCGCGTGCCTCAACTAGAGAGAGAAAACCTGCACACCACAACTAGAGAGAAGCGCATGCACTACATTGAAGAGCCTGTGGGCCGTAACAAAAGATCCTGTGTGCCAAAACTAAGACCCGACGCAGCCAAAAAATAAAAAATTAAGATAAAATAAAAGGTTTCCTTGTGCCCCTTTCCATTCGGTTCCCCCACACTCCCAGCCCCAGGCATGCACATAACTGCTTTCCATGACTCTAAATTAGACTTGCCTTTTCTAGAGTTTCATATCATTGAATGATATACAATTGACCCTTGAACAATGCAAGTTTGATCTGCGCGGGGCCATTTATACACAGATTTCTTTCAATAGTAAATATGGTATGATCCTGGTTGGTTGAATACACAGATGCGGAAATTCAGATATGCCAACTGTGGGACTTGAGCAGCCTCAGATTTTGTTATTCGCAGCCAGTCCTGGAACCAGTTCCCCGTGGTTACTGAGAAATGACTGTACCATGTCCTTTTTTGTTTCTGGCTTCTTACACTCAGCGTGTTTTTGAGATTCATTAATGTTGTGTGTAGTTCAGTCCTTTTTGTTGCTGAGTGATTCTCCTTTGTATGGATATATCAGATTTTGTTTATCCGTTTACTTGGTGATAGACTTTTGAGTTCTTCCCAGCATTTGGCCAGTATAAGTAAAGCTACTATGAATGTTTGTGTGGAAGTCTTTCTGTAGATATGTTTTCATTTCTCTTGGGAAAATTTCTGTTGAATTATGAGGGAAGTAGACATTTAACTCTAGGAGAAACTGCCAAGTAGATTTCCAAAGTGGTTGTGCCATTTTACATTCCCACCAGCAATGTATGAGAGTCCAGTTGCTTCACATCCCCTTCAAAACATTTTAGCCATTCTAGTGGATATGTTGTAATATCTCACTGCAGTTTAGTTTGCATTCTCCTGAAGACTAATGATGTTGAGCACTTTTTCATTTGCTTATTGGTCATTTGTGCATCATTTGTGAAGTGTCTGTTCAAATCTTTTGACCATTTTAAAATTGGTTTTCTTTTTATTGAGTCATAACAGTTCTTTATATATTCTAGATATAAGTTCTTTCTCAGAGGTATCTGTTGTGAATATTCTCTCTCAGCAGCTTACCTTTTCACTTTCTTGATGGTATATTTCAAATAGCAGAAGTTTTAAATTCTAGGAAGTCTAAGTTATTTTTTCTTTTATGATTCATGCTTTTTGTGTCCTACCTAAGAAATCTCTGCCTACCTCAAAGTCACAAAAATCTTATTTTATAATGTTTTCTTCTAGAAGTTTTAAAGTTTTACCTTTTACATTTAGGTCTGCATTCTATTTCAAATAAGTTTCTTTTCCTCTTTTTTTTAATTGTAAAATATACATAATTTATCATCTTAACCATCTTTAATTTTTAATTTCATAATGTTGTGAATCCATCTCCATAGCTCCTTTCACCTTGTAAAACTGAAACTCTCTGCCCATTAAACAATAACTCTCCATTCCCCCTCTCCCCAGCCCGTGGCAACCACCATTCTACTTTCTGTCTATATGATTTTGACTGCTGTAAATATTATATAAGTGGACTCTTTAAGTCTTATCTTTTTGTAACTGGCTTCTTATTTCACTTAGCATAATATCCTGAAGGTTCATATTGTAGCATGTGTCAGAATTTTCTTCCGTTTTAAGGCTGAATGATATTCCATTATATGTACATACACGTTTTCCTTATTCATTCATTGATGGACATGTGGGTTGCTTTCACCTTTTGGCTATTGAGAATACAGGCATACCTCTGAGATGATGCAGGTTTGGTTCCCAGCCACTGCAGTATAAAGCGAATATCACAATAAATCAAGCCAAATGAATTTTTTGGTTTCCCAGTGGATTTAAAAGTTATACACTATACTATAGACTATTAAGTGTACAATAACATTATGCCTAAAAACATGTACACACCTTAATTTAAAAATACTTTATTGATAAAAAATGCTAACCATCACCTGAACCTTGAGTTTTAATCTTTTTGCTGGTGGAGGGTCTTGCCTCGATGTTGACGGCTGCTGACTGATTAGGGTGCTGAAGGGTTGCTGAAGGCTGGGCTGGCAGTGGCGATTTCTTAAAATAAAACGACAGTGAAGTTTGGCGCAACAATTGACTCTTCCTTTCACAAATGATTTGTCTGTAGCAGGCAATGCTGTTTGGTAGCATTTTACCCACGTTAGAACTTCTTTTAAAATTGGAGTCATCTTCTCAAACCCTGCTGCTGCTTTATCAACTAAGTTCACACTAAATCCTTTGCTGTCATTTCAATAATCTTCATAGCATCTTTGCCAGGTGTAGATTCTGGCTCAAGAAACCACTTTCTTTGCTCATCCATAAGAAGCAGCTCCTCATTCATTAAAGTTGTATCATGAGATTGCAGCAATTCAGTCACATCTTCAGGCTCCACTTCTATTTCTCTTGCTATTTCTACCACATCTGTAATTACTTCCTCCAGTGAAGTCTTGAACCCCTCAAAAATCATCCATGAAGTTTAGAATCAACTTCTTCCAAACCCCTGTTAATACTGATATATTGACCTCTTCCTCTGAATCACAAAAATTCGTAGTGGCATCTAGAATGCTGAATCTTTTCCAGAGGTTTTCAGTTGACTTTGCCCAGATCCATCAGAAGAATCACTATCTATGGCAGGTATAGCCTTAAGAAATGTATTTCTTAGATAGTAAGACTTGAAAATTGAAATGACTCCTTGATCCATGGGCTGCAGAGTGGATGTTGTGTTAGCAGGCATGATCGCAACGTTAATCTCATTGTATATCTCCATCAGAGCTCCTGGGTGACCAGGTGCATTGTCAATGTCAGTAATATTTTGAAAGGAATCTTTTTCTGAGCAGTAGGTCTCAGTAAACCATGTTGTAACATGTGCTGTCATCCAGACTTTGTTGCTCAGTTTATAGAGCACAGGCAGAGTTGATTTAGCATAATTTTTAAGGGTCCTAGGATTTATGGAAGGATAAATGAGCATTGCCTTCAACGTCAAGTCACCAATCATGTTAGCCCATAACAAGGGAGTCAGCCTGTCTTTTGAAGCTTTAAAGTCAGGCATTGACTTCTGCTCTCAAGCTATGAAAGTCCTAGAGGTGATAAAGATACTCTAAAGTTTTAAAGTTTCACATTTTACATTTGAGGCTTTAATCTACCCGGGCTTAGTTTTTGTGTATGGTGTGAGGTGTTGAGATCCTGTTCCCCCCCGCCACATGGATAACAAATAATCTTAGAATCATTTATTGAAAGAAATGTTTGTTATTGTTGAAGTGGATGTTTGATTTTCCCCATTTCGTACTTTATAGCAGAATGTGGCTTAACAAGGTAGCCAGTAGTATCATGAGATTCAGATAGTACTTTACAAAGAGGGGCAAATGATACTTAAAACAGTAGTTTGAGAAGTTTTTATTTTTATTTCTGCACAACTGTGCTGGGTTGAATAACTTCCATAATCATGTGAATTTTTGGTTCTGTCAGGTGAGGCAGTGACCCTGCTGTATTTAAATACCGTATAATTTTTGTTGTGTGCAAACATCTTTTAAAAGCTATTTGATGATCACCTGCATATATGCACGTGTGTTACCTTCCCCTCTGGATCACTTCTGTTAATGCCAGCATGTTACCATGGAAAGAATATTGGCTTTGGAGCCAGAAAAACTCTGGCTCACCATTTATGGTGTCTGAATCCTATTTGTGATACAGTAATAATATATGATTTAAAGCATTTCATAAGATTAAGTTGAAGTTTTTTTTAAAGCATACATAATAGGCACTGTACAAAGACTGGTTTTCTGCTCATTTTCCTAGGCTCCATATCTGAAGAGATGTTAACTACTCCCACTTCCTCTACCTTCTAACTAGGATTTTCTTTGTCAAGTTTTCACATCTTTTTTCTTTTTTTTCCTCACGTGGTTAACAATCTTAGCATCATTTACTGAAAGAAGTATTTGTGATTGTTGAAATGGATGTTTGATTTCCCCCATTTCACACTTTATAGCAGAATGTGGCTTAACAAGATAACTAGTAGTATCATGAGATTCAGATAGTACTTTACAAAGAGGGGCAAATGATACTTAAAACAGTAGATTGAGAAGTTCTTTATTTTTTTCTTTCAGGTGAATTGATACTCATATGTAATGTCCTTCTAGCAATGCTTTTACCTTTTATCTGATATTCATTTAGCTATACCAAGTTACTTTGGGTTAGTACTCTCCTGGGATATCGTTTTGTCTTTTTAAACTTGTTTATTATTACAAAAGCAATTATATCATATGCAAAGTTGGAAGCATGTAATGAATTCCTGTGTGTCCATCACCTGTCTTCAACAATTATCAATTTGGCGTTCCTGTTTCATCTACTCTCCCTCCCCAGTTTATTTCTTTGGAGGGAATTTTTTTTTTTGCGGTATGCGGGCCTCTCACTGTTGTGGCCTCTCCCATTGCGGAGCACAGGCTCTGGATGCGCAGGCTCAGCGGCCACGGCTCACGGGCCCAGCCGCTCCGCGGCACGTGGGATGTTCCCGGACCGGGGCACGAACCCGTGTCCCCTGCATCGGCAGGCGGACCCTCAACTACTGCGCCACCAGGGAAGCCCCCCTTTTCTCCATTTTGTTCGTCTATTTTTGGGGAACTTATATGCTTTTGTCTATTTCAATTATTATTCTAGCTTTTATAACATACATGTAAAGTATAAAAATAAGCAGTATTTTTACTCTCATTAATAATACAAGGAGTTTAGAATAGTCTAACTTTGAATACAAGTTTGAACAATACACTGGATTTTATATTGGTCCCATTCTGTTTTTCTCTTACAAATCAAACATTTTTTGTACCATTTTATACAATCAGTATTTTATTTAGATTTGCCCATATTTTAATCAGTATATCTGCTCATCATTCCCTTTCACATCTCAGCCCTTCCACCTTAGATAATTTTACTTTTGCCTGAAACTTGTCTTCTAAAATTTACCTTAATAAGGGTCTATCAGTGGCAAATGATATTTTCTTTGTCTGAAAATGTCTATATTTTGTCTTCATTCATAAAAAACACTTTGATAGAGAATTCTTGGCTGAGATATGTTTTTTCTTGGCATATTTGAGATACTATTGCCCTGTCTTCTAGCTTTCATTGTTGAAGTAAAGAAATTAGTCATCTAATTACTGGTCCTTTGTAGGTGATACATCTTTCCTTTCTAGCTTTTTAAGAAAAGGTTTATTGAAATATAACATACATACAGAAAAGTGAAAAAATCATAAATATATTGCTTGGTGGATTTTCAATAGTAAAAACACTCACAAAACCACACGCAGAAATATAAAGATAGCATTACCAGAACCACAGAGGTCTCCCTTTGTAGCCCGTTCCAGTATTTACTATCTAAAAATGATCACTGTCTCACCTTATATCATGATAGGTTAGTTTTTTCTTATTTTGAACTTTTACATAAATGGAATAATAGGCTTTCTTTTGTGTCTGGCTGCTTTTGCTCAGCACTATGTGAAATTCTTCCACAACAGTTTGGTTCATTCTCATAGAATATTCCATGTTACTGTTACTAGTCATTTGAGCTGTTTCCAGTTGTTGACTGTTATGAATAGTGACACTAATCTTTTAGTGACATTTATACTAACTTCTATTGTGTTTATACTTAGATGTGAAATTGCTTGTAGTAGGAAACTGCCTAATAGTTTTCAAAAGTGGTTATGTCATTTTATGCTCCCACCAGAAATATATGAAGGTTCTGATTGTGCCATAAACTCATCAGCTTTGGTGTTCTCAATCTTGTGGCTTTAATTTGAATTTCTTTGATGACTAATGTGCTTGTTGGCCATTTATATATCTTCATTTGTGAAATATCTGTTCAAATCTTTTACCCAGTTTTTAATTGAGATGTAATTGACATATAACATTAAATTAGTTTTGGGTGTAAAATAATGACTCGATATATGTATATATTGCAAAATGATCACCACAATAAGTCTAGCTAACATCCATCACCGTAGTTACAAATTTTTTTCTTGTGGTGAGAACTTTTAAGATTTACTCTCTTAGCAACTTCCAAATATGCAATACAGTATTATCAACTATGGTCCCCATGCTGTACATTATATCCCCAGGACTTATTTATTTTATAACTGGAAGTTTGTACCTTTTGACCCCCTTCACCTGTCTTGTGCAACCCTAACACCCCCTACCCCCCAACCCCTGCCTCTGGCGATCACCAAACTCTTCTCTGTATTTATGAGCTCTGTTTGTTTGTTTATTTAAGATTCTACATATAAGTGAGTTTATGCTGTATTTGGCTTTCTCTGACTTATTTTACTTAGCATAATGCCCTCAAGGTCCATCCATGTTGTCCCACGTGGCCAGATTTCTTTTTATGGCTGAATGTTATTCCATTTTAAAAAATTTAAATATGTGTATGGCATTTTCTTTATCCATTCATCCATTGATGGACACTTAGGTTGCTTCCGTGTCTTGGCTGTTAGTCTAAACAATGCTGCAGTGAACATGCGGGTGTATATATCTTTTCAAATTAGTGTTTTCATTTTCTTCAGATAAGTACCCAGAAGTGGAATGGCTGGATGATATGGTAATTCTATTTTTAATTTTTTGAGGGACTTCTATACTGTTTTCTACAGCGGCTGCACCAATTTATATTCCCATCAACAGTGCACAAGAGTTCCCTTTTCTTCACATCCTTGCCAACACTTGTTATTTCTTGTGTTTTTGATGGCAGCCATTCTAACAGGTGTGAGGTGATCTCTCATTGTGCTTTTGATTTGCATTTCCCTGATGACTAGTGATATTGAGCACCTTTTCATGGTATGTTGGCCATCTGTATATCTTCTTTGGAAAAATGTCTATTCAGATCCTCTGCCCATTTTTTAACTGGATTGCTTACGTTTTTTTGCTGTTGAGTTACATGAGTTCTTCATATATTTTGGATATTAACCCCTTATCAGATGTATGATTTGCAAATATTTTCTCCCATTTAGTACATTGCCTTTTCAATTTGTTCATGGTTTCCATTGCTGTGCAGAAGCTATTAAGTTTGATGTAGTCCCCCTTGTTTATTTTTGTTCTTGATGCCTTTGCTTTTGGTGTCAAATCCAAAAAAAATCATTGCCAAGACTCATGTCAAGGAGCTTACTGCCTGTGTTTTTATTCCAGGAGTTTTAAGGTTTCAGGTCTTATGTTCAAGTTTTAATCCATTATTTTACCCATTTTTTAAATTGGATTATTTTTGTCTTGAGTTGAGAGTTGTTTTTTAAAAATATATCCTGGATATGGGTTCTTTGATATATGTATAATTTACTTAATGTATCGTTTACTAAATGGTGGGGTCTTTTTAAGGAGCAAAATTTTAAGTTTTGAATTCAGTTTATCAGTTTTTAAGTGTTAGAGTTCATGCTTTTAGAGTCCTATCTTAAGTCTTTTCCTACCCCAAAATTGCAAAGATTTTTCTCTTACATTTTCTTCTTAGAAGGTTTGGTCTTCCATCCTTTTCAAATAAATTTTTGTCTGTGGTGTGAAGTAACGGTTGAGTAAGGGTTTACATTCATCTTTTTTTTTTTTTTTTTTTTTTTTTTTTTTTTTTGCGATACGTGGGCTTGTCACTGTTGTGGCCTCTCCCGTTGCGGAGCACAGGCTCCGGATGCGCAGGCTCAGCGGCCATGGCTCACGGGCCCAGCCACTCCGCGGCATGTGGGATCTTCCCGGACCGGGGCACGAACCCGTGTCCCCTGCATCGGCAGGCGGACTCTCAACCACTGTGCCACCAGGGAAACCCCACACTTTAATTTTTTAATAGTATGTCTTTTCTTTGATTTACGTTCTGCATATTTGTGTCTTTTATTTAAAGTGTATCCCTCACAGACAGCATCTAGCTGAGTCTTTTTTATCCATTTTGACAACCTCTGCCTTTTGGAATGTTTAATCCACTAAAAATTAATGTAATTTTTGATATCGTTGTTTATTTCCTTTATTTTTTGTTCTTCTGTTTCTGCTTTTTAACTATTCCCCTTTGTATTTTTAAAAGTGGTTACTCTAGGAATTAAAATATATAAACTTTTTTTTTTATAATTTACTTAGAGTTAAAATTTATGTACCACAGCATATAAAATATAAGAATCAGCCAGATAGGTTCATTTAATCCATTTCTTTGTAAAGGTCTGTTTCCATCTGGTATCCTTTACCTTCTGCCTAATGACTTCCTTTAGCATTTCTTATAATGCAGATCTGCTGACAATGAATTTTCTTAGTTTTCTTTTATCTAAAATTCTCTATTTCACCTTAACTGTTTTTTTTGGTTGCCTTGGGTCTTTGCTGCGCGCGGACTTTCTCTAGTTGTGGCGAGTGGGGGCTACTCTTCATTGCGGTGCACGGGCTTCTCATTACGATGGCTTTTCTTTGTTGCGGAGCAGGGTCTCTAGGTGCGTGGGCTCAGTAGTTGTGGCTTACGGTAGTTGCTTCACGGCATGTGGAATCTTCCCGGACCAGCGCTTGAACCCATGTCCCCTGCATTGGCAGGTGGATTCTTAACCACTGCGCCACCAGGGAAGTCCCTCACCTTGAGATATTTTTACTGGATATAGAATTCTGGGTTTATTATTTTTTATTCTTTTGGAACTTTAAAGATGTTGATCCATTGTTTCTTCTGGGCTTTATTGTTTCTGATGAGAAGTAAGCAGACATTTTGAATCATTCATTATTCCTTGCATGTAATGTGTTTTTTTCTTTTGGCTGCTTCAAGATTATTCTCGTTAATTTTGATTCTCATCATTTTGATTATGGCTGTGCCTAGGCATATTTTTCTTTGTGTTTGTTGGGGTTTGCTGAGCTTGCAAGTTTATATCTTGCATATTTAGTCAGTTTTTGGCCATTATTCATTCCTTCAGGTATTTTTTCTTTTGTATTTTCTCTCCTTCTAGGAATCCAGTTACATACATGTTATACTTTTTCATGTTGTCCCGTAGGTCCGTGAGGCTCTGGGTTTTTTAAAATATTTTTTCTCTCTAAATATTGTCTAATCTCTGTTGATGTCTCTTCAAGTTTCATATATCCTCCTGTTATCTTCATCTGCTGTTAGCTCATCCAGTGAAGTTTTCTGTTCAGATATTGTAATTTTCAAATCTAAAATGTCTAATTTATTCCTTTTATATAGTTTCTACTCTGCTGAGTTTTTTTTTGTTTTTTTTTTTCCTTTGCGGTATGCGGGCCCCTCACTGCTGCGGCCCCTCCCGTCGCCGAGCACAGGCTCCGGACACGCAGGCCCAGCAGCCACGGCCCACGGGCCCAGCCGCTCCGCTGCACGCGGAACCCCCCCCCCCCCCCCCCCCCGCCCCACGGACCAGGGCACGAACTCGCGCCCCCCGCATCGGCAGGCAGACCCCCAACCACTGCGCCACCAGGGAAGCCCCTCTGCTGAGTTTTTATCTTTCCATTCCTTACAAGCATATTCTCCTTGATGTCCTTGAACATAGCTGTCATAGCTGCTTTAAATTCCTTGTATGTAAAGTTCAACGTATGGGGTCCTCTCAGGGTCAGTCTCCATTGAATGTCTCTGAATATGGTTCACATTTTCCTGTTTCTGTTTATGTGGAGTACATTTGGATTGCATCCTAGACATTGTGAATGATATATTGTAACGACTTTGGATTCTGTTATGTTCCTAAGAGTACTGATTTTTTCTTTTTAAAAAACCAGACCATTAGGTTGGCTGAACTGAAACTGGAAACTCATCTCCACAGTGGGCAGCAGGTGAAATTTTTCTTTAGTTCTTTTAACCTTTTAGGGCCACTTGGAGTCTGCTTTTCATATATGTGCTTCAGGGATTAGCTAGAGATTTATAAACACTTTGGGGATACTTAATTTTTGCTCCCTCCTTTGTAGCATTTTCCTCCTTAGGAAACGGCATTTTCCATTTGCCCTGAAATCTTTCCTCTGAGACAAGAAAGTAAGACTATCAAGTTTTTTATCTGAGCCTCTTGGCATGGCATGGATTGGGTCCTGCCCAGCTAGAAAATGGAAAGCTCAACCTCCACTACAGAATCTTTCTGCTTCTGATTGCTCTCCAGTGCTTTTAGGGAGTTGTTGGTGTTTTGTTTTGTTTCTGTCCAGATCTTATAGTTGTTATATGTAGAATTATTATTCCAATAAGAGTTACTCAGTCATGATTAGAAGCAAAATCTCTGGGCTCTTTGTAATGCATGAGCTTTATAGATGCTCATGTGAGGAGAGCAGTAGGCCTTCATGAGTACCTATTTTAAGAGATGAGTTACATGACAGGCAGATATAACATTAGCCGTGACTTTACTCCAGAGTTTGGCTGTTAGATTTGGCAGTAGTAACTGAAACAGGAACCCTTTATTAGAGTTAGTTAGATCAGGTTGTTAGGTCAGGTCAAAGTATTCCTCCAAACTGTATGTATTGAGAGCACTGCAAACTTATAGGGCAAGTAGTTTCAACAAGCGTCCAATTTCATATTCATATAGAGTGCAGTAAGGCAAAAGCCCATTTCATCTGGTCAGTAAATGTTAAATCACTCTGATAAACAGCTTCAGTCCTTATAAATGATCCAAAAATAATATATAATATAGAATTGTGATGGATTGGAGTGTGCCCAAGGAAAAGAAAATTGCCTACAATATTAGTAAGTTCAAGAAACATAACCATCTGTGGCTTGATGGAGGGGGAGTGTAACATAAAGATGTATGATGCCATTTGCAAAACTAATTTCTCTTTCCATTTAACCTCTTGTTGCCTAAGAAAATGCAGCTAGTAATTAAGATACCATTTTGGTCTTGCTTGTAAATGCTGTTGCCTTCATTAAATTTCACACTTGTGAAAAGGAGCTATTAAGAGACAACCTAAGGTAACACCTTTTGAATAACTAACTTTGTTAAAAATACTTTTCCAGATTTCTTAACAATAAAATGTAATTGCATTTTCTGTTTTCACTCATGTGGAATCTTCTCACATGTTATCTGTTAGAGATAAGACTTGGTGATAGAGGGAATATTCTGTTAAGCCCAAGTAGTACAGTGACTTTGGAGTTCTCCTTTCCTTGCCATTTGTAATAAATAAAGTTTTCTGTTTTCTCTAATTTTTCTTACAATTCACTTCTCATAAGGTTTAGCTGGTGTCAGGGGAGAGATTCCAGAATATATACTATTTTGAAAGTGTCAAATTTTAAAAGATTTGTTATTGAATTAAAGTGGTTAGGAAGCAATCAGTAAATAATCATTGAGTCTGTATTGAAGTACTAGAGTACCTTGATAGCACACCTATAAAGTTCAAAACAAAACAGGGTGGGGGGAAGAAGAAAAGAAAGGAAAAAAATCTATATAGTCTTTTTATTGTTGATAGTAATACAATCATGGACAATGGAAACATGTTCTACCTTATAAAAATGGGTACATAGTAAAGTTGTTGCTGTTGTGTATATGAACAGTGACCTTCGTGTATGACATGTCTTTGTTTCACGTGTTATGATTTTTTCCATTGGAATTCTAAGTCTTCACTTCTGTTACTGGTCTATCATGAGTATAGTTTAATAGATGAAAATGTTTTTAGATTAAACGGTAGTATAACCCTCAAGCATTCCTGTATCAGGTTACCTGAAGACAGATCTTAATTCAGATGTCTTTATTAGCATCTCTGTCATATAGGCGAAACAGAGAGTGCTTCTTTCTCTCCACTCATTTTAAGTACATTTCATGTTTTTAAAAAGTGACCATAGTAACATGCTCACTTCTGAAGTTCTTTCTCCAGACAGATACTGATATGAGCATTCTCCTCTGTTTGCATTAATTTTAACCTAAAAAGACCATCTTGAAGAAAAGATGTCTAGTTTTATCTTTTAGGTTTATTTTGTCCTTTACTTCTTTCTAGGATTATCAATAGAATGTGCTGTTAGTGTGGATAAATTTTGTGATGTGAATACTTGCTATAGAGAACAAGACCAAGACTCTAAACCTACTTTGAACTCAAATGTAACATGCTTTTGAATCCAACAATTTTTGATCTAGTTTGAAATCAAATTACTACGTTTTACAGTTGAAAGTGTTTTCTTCAGGTTAATACACAAAAATCTGTAACCTTTATGTATGTACAGTAACCACCTAGAAGATACACTGGAATAGAAATTCTCATTTTCAGTAGCAACAAAAAGAAACACTTAAGAATGAAGTTAATGCAAAGGTTTAAAAGCTATATGAAGATAACTTTAAGATAGTCCTAAAATATACAAATGTGGACTTGAACAAATTGAAGGATATTCTGTATTATTGAAAAGGATGTTTCAGTATCACAAAGTTGTCACTTTCTCCCCATGTTAAAAAATAAACACAATTCCAATAAAAAACTCAAGTTGTTTTCGTCAGGACACAGAAAGATTAATTATAAAATCTATATGGAAAAATAAACAAACAGGCATAGTCAGGAAATCCCTGAAAGAGAAGAGCAATAAGTTGCGTGTAGCTAGCCCCACCAAATATTGAAACATACTATAACTATAAAGCCTCTAAAATTAGAAGACAGTGGTGTGGTAATACCATAGACAAATCAATGGAACAGGATAGAAACTCCAAACTAGACTTTCATACTTAAGGAGATTTGGTGTATGGATATCACCATCTCAAATCACTATGGAAAAGGTGAACTTTTTAATAAGTAGTGTTGCGATCATTGGATAGCACTTTGGAAAAAAATAATATTGGATCTAAACCTCATACTGCACACCAAAATACATTCAGGTGGGTCAGAGATAAAACAGTTGACCCTTGAACAGCATTGGTTTGAATTGCAGTTGGTTGAATCCATAGATGGGGAACTGCCAATAGGGAAGGCCATTTGTAAAGTTACATGCAGGTTTTCGACTGCAGAGAGGGTCGGCACCCTTAACCCCCTCCTCACTGCCCCCCACCCCCCGCGCCATGTTCAAGGGTCAACTGTAATGTAAGAAAGGAAACCATACAAGAGCTAGAAGAAAAAAAATGGATGAATTCCTTTACAACTTGGTAGTGTCAAAAGCCTTTCAAACTCTGACTTGATGACTACATAAAAATAGCATTTGCATACCAAAAATACTATCAAATCAATGGCAAACTGAGAAATAGTATTTGCAGACTCTGTCACAAGGGGCTAATCAAAAAATGATTAGGAGCTCTCAAAAAATGAGAGATCAGAAACCCAATACAACACTAGGCAGAAACTTGAACATTCCAGTTCATAGGAAAGAATGTCTGATGGCATTTGAACATATTTAAAGATGCTCAAACCCACTCATAATAAGTGAAGTTCAAATTAAAATCACTACGATGTGATACAGTGAAGTACTACTCAGCAATAAAAAGGAACAAACTGTTGATACCAAAATTATGCTATGTGAAAGATGCCAGACACAGAGGCTTCATACATTGATTTCATTTATATGACATTCTGGAAAAGGCAAAACTGTAGGGACAGAAATGAGATATGTAGTGGTCGGGGGGTAGGGGTGGTGGAATGGGACGTGAGGGAACAGTTCAGAGTGATGAAAATGTCTTATACTTTGGCTGTAGTGTTACACGAATATATGTTCGTCAAAACTCATCAGACTGTAACCCAAAAAAGGTGGGTGTTATTTTGTGTAAGTTATACCTGAATTTAAAAACAATCAAGTAAAAAACACACTATGGTATCATTTCTTACCAGTTTATTAAAAAAATCTAAAAGTTTTACTGTTGGAGATGCTGTGGAGAAACATTCTCATGCCTAGCTGGTGGTAGTGCAAAATGGTACCACCTTTATGTAGGGGAGTTGGTAACATCTAACAAAATCACATGTGCATTTATCCATTGGCCTGGCGGTTCCATTTCCAGGAGTCTACTTTCTTGCTGCATAGGTCCTATCTCATCAAACGATAAGAGACTGCTGTTGTTAGTTGCTTGTGTATGCTATGGAGATTTTATTTAATGCATATATGTGCAAGTAGACATTAACATTTTCCCCCTTTCACACAGATTTCTGCCTTATTTACACACTGTTCCATACTTTATTTTCTTCACTTAAGATATCTCAGAGATCTTTATATATTAGTACATAAAGGGGAGCCTATTTGTAGGGTTTGGGAGTTTTGTTTTAAAAAAAGTATTAACAGCTTCAGAATATATTCCATTGGGTATGTAATTTATTATGTAACTACTCTTCTTCTGATGGGCATTAAGGTGTCTTTTTTTTTTTTTTTTTTTTTTTTTTTTTTTGCAGTACCCAGGCCTCTCACTGTTGTGGCCTCTCCCGTTGCGGAGCACAGGCTCCGGACGCGCAGGCTCAGCGGCCATGGCTCACGGGCCCAGCCGCTCTGCGGCATGTGGGATCTTCCCGGACCGGGGCACGAACCCGTGTCCCCTGCATTGGCAGGCGGATTCTCAACCACTGCGCCACCAGGGAAGCCTCCGAGGTGTCTTTTTTTTTTTTTAATACTGTCTTGATATTACAATGCTGCAAGGCAAAACCATTTCACATGTTTGCAATATATTTGTAGGATAAATTCCAAGTATTAGAATTGCTAGGTAAAATGAAAGGTACATGTTTAATTTTGAAGAGTATTAACAAATTGCCATCAGTAGGGATCATACCAATTTTCACTGTTACCACTGATGTATGAGAATGACTATTTCCCCTCAGCCATGCCAGCAGAGTTTGCTCCCAAGTCTTTGGATTTATCGTATTTTAGTTTTACCCTTTGGTTGGTTTTCTATTAAGTTGCCAACCTTATACATTAGAGAGATTAAATCTTTTGTGATATGAGTTACAGATATTTTCCCCACTTTGTCAGTTGTGCTTTGACTTTGCTTTTGGTGGGCTTTTTTTTTTCTCCATATATAGAAGTTTCTTATTTTTATGATGTTAAATTTCTTTCATAGTTTGTGGATTTTTTATTTTTTTTTGAGGCCACATGCTTTTTTTATTTTTTAAGGAGGGGAAATTGGGTAATTAAATTTATTTCTAGTTTGATTTATTTTTTCCTTTTGGTTTTATTGAGTTATAATTGACATACAGTACTGTATAACTTTACAGCATAATGACTTACATATATTGTAAAGTGATGACCACAGTAAGTTTAGCTAACTTCCATCATCTTGTATAGATACCAAAAATAGAAGAAAAAAAAATTTTTTTCTTGTAATGCAAACTTTTAGGATCTTCTCTTTTAGTAACTTGCAAATACATCATATGGCAATGTTAATTATATCATCATGTAATACTTTACATCCCCAGTAGTTAGTTATCTTATAACTGGAAGTTTGTACCTTTTGACCACCTTCATCCAGTACCCCTACCCCTACCCCTACCCTTCACTTCTGGTAACCACAAATCTGATCTCTTTTTCTGTGGGTTTGGCTTTTTTGTTCTGGGTTTTTGGGAGTTTGTTTTGTTTTTTAGGTTCTATACATAAGTGAGATCATACAGTGTTTGTCTTTCTCTGACTTGTTTCACTTAGCTTAATGCCCTTGAGGTCCATCCATGTTGTCAAAATTGGCAGGATTTCCCTATTTTTATGGCTGAAAAATAATTCATTGTATATGTCTGTACCACATTTTCTTTATCCATTCATCTGTAGATGGACGCTTAGTTTGTTTCCATGTCTTGGCTATTGTAAATAATGCTGCAGTGAACATGGAGGTGCAGATATCTCTTCAACATAGTGATTTCATTTCCTTTGGATATATACCCAGAAATGGAATTGCTGGATCATGTGGCAGTTCTAGTTTTAATTTTTTGAGGAATCTCTATACTGTTTTCCGTAGTGGCTGCACCAATTTACATTCCCACCAGCAGTACACAAGGGTTCCTTTTTCCTATATTCTCACCAGGACTTGTTATCTCTCATCTTTTTGATGATAGTCATTCTAACAGCTGTGAAACCTCATTGTGGTTTTGACTTGTATTTCCCTAATGATTAGTGATGTTGAGCACCTTTTCATGTACCTGTTGGACATTTGAACATCATCTTCGGGAAAATGTCTATTCAAGTCCTTTGCCCCTGGGAATTCCCTGGCGGTCCAGTGGTTAGGACTAACTGCCAGGGCCTGGGTTCGATCCCTGGTCAGGGAACTAAGATCCCACAAGCCATGCAGCATGGCCAGAAAAAGAAAAATCATTTGCCCATTTAAAAAATCAGATTATTTGTTTTTCTGTTATTAAGTTGTATAAATTCTTTATATATTTTGGATATTAACCCCTTATCAGATACATGGTTTGCAAATATTTTCTCCCATTCCATAGGTTGTCTTCATTTTGTTCATCATTTCTTTTGCTGTGCAGAAGCTTTTTAGTCCCACGTATTTATTTTTTATTTTGTTCCTTGTGCTTTAGGTGTCATATCTAAAATATTGTTGCTCAGACGCACATCAAGGAGCTTTTTTCCTGTGATTTCTTCTAGGAGTTTTATGGTTTCAGGTCTTACATTTAATTAGGTCTTTCATCCATTTTGAATTAATTTTTGTGAGTGGTGTCAGATAGGGGTTTAGTTTCATTCTTTTACATGTAAATGTCCATTTTTCCCAGCCCTGTTTAGTGAAGAGACACTCTTTTCTCCACTGAGTTTTCTTGGCTCCCTTGTCGAACGTTAGCTGGCTGTATACGCATGGGTTTCTTTCTAGTCTCTCGATTCTGCTCCACTGGTCTATATGTCTGTTTTTATGTCAGTAGTGTACTGTTTTGACTACTATAGCTTTATAACATAGCTTAAAATCAGGAATTGTGATGCCTCCTGCTTTTTTCTTCTTTCTCAGGATTGCTTTGGCTCTTTGGGGGTCTTTTGTGGTTTCATATAGATTTTAGGATTGCTTTTTCTACTTTAAAAAATGCCATTGCAATCTTGATAGTGATTGGATTGAATCTAGACAGCTTTGGGTAGTATGGACATTTAAGAATATTAATTCTTCCAATCCATGAACACAGGATATCTTTCCATTTATTTTTGTCAGTTTGTGGATTTTGAGTTCAGTTAAAAAGGCCCTTCTCAGTCTAAAGTTATTAAATAAATTTACATTTTACTATTTGATTCATATGGAATATATTCTGGTGTATAGTGTTCTTGTTTTTTTAAATAGTGAGTTATATTAACAGTTTATTGAACAACCTATTTTCCTCCTAGTGATTTGAGATATCACCTTTACCACGTATTCGCTTTTCAAGTGTTAGTCTATTTCTGTTCTTTCTATTTTGCTTCATTGGCCTTCCTGTTACATGCTAGAACCACACTTCTTGAGGCTTTTACTATTTTATATGGCTTGTCCTGTTATTCACTTATTTGTTTTTTAAAAAATAATATATATATATATACACATTTTTCCCCCCTCAGAGTTTTACTACCTTTTATATTTCCAAATGAACTTTAAAGTCATCCTATCTAGTTGAACAGCAACAGAACTCTCCAAAACAAAACTCAGTACTAACCAGAAGCTTATTTTTTTAGATATATTTTCTTCCTAAACAACACATAGCATACCATACACTTTGAATACTGGAATTTTTGGCTTTACAGTTGAAGGATTAAAATACTCAAAATAACATTAAATAAAGCAGCAGTAGCTATAATAAATTGCTACTGTATCATAGTAGTGTCTCACAGCATCTATAAAAGCATTCACAATTATATTCACTAAGTTGCTTTTAGCAATTAGCAATGTCTCCCTCCTTGAGTATAACTGTTTACTTCTCTGAGCAGCCTGCATGTGTTCTCATGAAGCAAAGTTTCTTGTCATAAACATCCTTAAGTATTGGCTTGATGCTATGATAACAACTTTTAATCTCCTATTCCTATTGTGTTCCTCTATCCCTTATCATACCACTTACTTAGATCAAACTGCGTCCATTAAAACACAGTTTATAGGTATTTTGAAAATCCAAAAGAGTCAACTCAAAAAAACACAGAAACATAGCCAGATATAAGCAAAATTTTTAAAACTTAGTAGTTTTTTCTGTATGTTATATCAGAACTAACAGTTTAGAAACTATAATGGGAGAAAGACCTCATTTGCAGTAGCAACAGAACTATAAACTATCTAAGATTAATAAGTTTAACAAGAAATATGCAGAGATCTATTTGAAGAAAATTGTAAAATTTTAATAAAGAAAATGAAAAACATTTGAATAGATGGAAAAACATACATGAATGGGAAAACAGTATTGTAACACTTTCCTAAATAATATTTATACTTAATGCAATTCCAACAAAAATGACAACAGAATCATTTGGAAGTTGAAGAGTTTATTTTAAGAATAAAACAGGATTTTTTACTTTAATAAGTTTATTTTAAAGTTCATCTAGAAGAAGAGAGCATGGAAAATTTTGAAGAAGCATGAGAAAGATTTTCTCTGTAAATATTAGAATGCACTATAGAGCTGCAGTACTTTAAATAGTGCGAATATCTGGCAGAAACAGATTGGATTTTTTAAAAAAGAAGAAACCACTAAAGTACCAGAAGCAAATGGGGGGTTTTTCCAACCATTTTATTATGAAAAATTTCAAAATTCAGAAAAGTTGGAAGATTTTTAAAGCAAACACTTATATACTCAGCACTTAGATTTTTAGTGTTTTTGCTGTGTCACATACATATCCATCTATTCATCCCTCAATCAATCTAATTTTTTTATTCATTTCAAAGTAAACTTCAGATATCAGTATTCCACCTAAATATTTCAACATGTACAGTTGACCCTTGAACAACTTGAGGGTTAAGGGTGCAGACCCTCCAGGTGGTCCAAAGTCCACATATAACTTTTATAGCCTGCCCTCCTTGGTTCCTTATCTGCAGATTCAACCAACCATGGATTGTGTAGTACTGTATTTATCATTGTGAGAAATCCACATGTAAGTGGACCTGCACACTTCAAACCTGTGTTGTTCAAGGGTCAACTGTATATTATTAACCAGAGTTCAAGAAAATGTGGCTTGTGCGTTTATAATTTTGGAATTGGGTCTACCCTTGTAAGCATATCATAAAATTTAAAATTTTAAAGGAAAAAACCAGCTATATTAATAAAAAAATGGAAGTTAATAAAATGCAATCAGATTGCCAAAGGTTAAGATTCAAAACATCGACAAAACCCAATCTGGTCACAAGATGGGGAACCAAGCAGCCTCAAGTGTTGTTTGTAAGAGTATGAATGAATTCAGCTTCTTTGAATAGCAGTTTGGTTACATATATCTACATATAAAATATATAAAACCTTTGACCTAGTAATCTCACTTAAATTTATTTCAAAGAAACAGATATACTAGGTTTTCTAAGCACTAGTTATGAGTGAAAATTGGAAATCCAAATATAAAATAGGGAACTGATAAAGTTAATTATGGTAATGTATACTGTAGTGTCTATGAATCCATTAATAATGATAACGGTGAGTCATAGAAAAAAAACAGAAAATTGGCAGATGTAAATCCAGCCATGTGTAATTACATTAAATATGAATGGAGGGACTTCCCTGGTGGTCCAGTGGTTAATACCCTGCGCTTCCAGTGCAGGGGGTGCAGGTTTGATCCCTGGTTGGGGAACTAAGATCCCACTTGCTGTGTGGCATGGCCAAAACTTTTAAAAAAATAAATAAATGTGAATGGAGTAAATATTCCAACCTCAGACAAGGTTTGTTAAACTGCAAGATGCAAAATATATGCTATCTACAAGAGGCTTTAAATTCAAAAACACAAATATGTTGAATACAACAGGATAGAAAGGATACACAATGCAAACAACTGTAAAAGAGCTGGAGGAATTGTATTAATATCAAGCAAAATGGACTTTTTAAAATACTACTAGAAACAAAAGAGTAACATTTCATAATGATAGAAGAGCCAAAAATTCAGAAAGATTTAAAAAGTATAAATACACCTAACAACAGAGTCCTGAAATATATGAAGCAAAAACATAAAATTCAAAGGAAAAAGAGATAATTCAACAGAGTTGTAGCGTTCAATACTCTTCTCTTAGAAATGGAAATAAAAACAAAAAAAAACCAAATGGGACCTAATGAAACTTGAAAGCTTTTGCACAGCAAAGGAAACCATAAACAAGACCAAAAGACAACCCTCAGAATGGGAGAAAATATTTGCAAATGAAGCAACTGACAAAGGATTAATCTTCAAAATTTATAAGCAGCTCATACAGCTCAATAACAAAAAAACAACCCAATCCAAAAATGGGCAGAAGACCTAAATAGACATTTCTCCAAAGAAGATATACAGACTGCCAACAAACACATGAAAGAATGCTCAACATCATTAATCATTAGAGAAATGCAAATCAAAGCTACAATGAGATATCATCTCACACCAGTCAGAATGGCCATCATCAAAAAATCCAGAAAGAATAAATGCTGAAGAGGGTGTGGAGAAAAGGGAACACTCTTGCACTGCTGGTGGGAATGTGAATTGGTACAGCCACTATGGAGAACAGTATGGAGGTTCCTTAAAAAAACTACAAATAGAACTACCATATGACCCAGCAATCCCACTACTGGGCATATACCCTGAGAAAACCATAATTCAAAAAGAGTCGTGTACCACAATGTTCATTGCAGCTCTATTTACAATAGCCAGGAGATGGAAGCAACCTAAGTGTCCATCATCGGATGAATAGATAAAGAAGATGTGGCACATGTATACAATGGAATATTACTCAGCCATAAAAAGAAACGAAACTGAGCTATTTGTAATGAGGTGGATGGACATAGAGTCTGTCATACAGAGTGAAGTAAGTCAGAGAAAGACAAATACTGTATGCTAACACATATATATGGAATCTAAGAAAAAAAATGTCATGAACCTTGGGGTAAGACAGGAATAAAGACACAGACCTACTAGAGAATGGACTTGAGGATATGGGGAGGGGGAAGGGTAAGCTGTGACAAAGCAAGAGAGTGGCATGGACATATATACACTACCAAACGTAAGGTAGATAGCTAGTGGGAAGCAGCCACATAGCACAGGGAGATCAGCTCCGTGCTTTGTGTCTGCCTGGAGGGGTGGGATAGGGAGGGTGGGAGGGAGGGAGACGCAAGAGGGAAGAGATATGGGAACATGTATATGTATAACTGATTCACTTTGTTATAAAGCAGAAACCAACACACCATTGTAAAGCAATTATACTCCAATAAAGATGTAAAAAAAAATACTCTTAGTAATTGGTAGGGAAACTAGACAGTGTCATCAAGGATGCAGAAAACTTGAGCAGCATTATCAACTAACTTGATCTAACTGAAATAGATCTCTACCCAACAATGGTAGAATACACATATAGTGTATATGGAGCACTATTATTAACAAATTTTTCAGGATTGAAATTACTCAAATTATGTACTTTAGTGCAAGAGAATTATATTTGAAATCAACAAATTATTATTTTCGATCACAACAGAATTAACAGTAGAAGGAAACTTGGGGAATCCCTTAATACTTGAATATCAATATACTTTTTTTGTTAGCAGATATTCATTTTTAATTATTTATTTATTTATTTAGTTTTGGCTGTGTTGGGTCTTCGTTTCTGTGTGAGGGCTTTCTTCAGTTGCGGCAAGCAGGGGCCACTCTTCATCGCGGTGCGCGGGCCTCTCACTATCGTGGCCACTCTTGTTGCGGAGCACAGGCTCCAGACGCGCAGGCTCAGTAGTTGTGGGTCACGGGCCCAGTTGCTCCACGGCATGCGGGATCTTCCCAGACCAGGGCTCGAACCCGTGTCCCCTGCATGGGCAGGCAGATTCTCAACCACTGTGCCACCAGGGAAGCCCTCAATATACTTTTAAGTGATCCATGAGTCAAAGAAGAAATAACAAGGAATGTTATAGATTACTTGAACTGAGTTAAAATGAATATACAACATTAAAAATGTATGGATGCAGCAAAAATAGTGCTTAGAAAGTTACCGCTTTAAATACCTTGGTAAAAAAGAAAGATCCAAAAGTAATAACCTAAGCTTCCACCTGAAGTTAGGAACAGAGGATTAAATAAAGCTCATGTAAGGAAGGAAATAATTCAGAACAAAAGTCAGTGAAACAAAACAGAATCAAAAGAAGGGATTTCCCTGGTGGTCCAGTGGTTAAGAATCCACCTTGCAATGCAGGGGGCGCCAGTTCCATCCCTTGTCTGGGAACTAAGATCCCACATGCCGTGGGGCAACTAAGCCCGTGTGCACAACCAGAGAGCCCATGTGCCGCAACTACAGAGTCCATGTGCTCTGGAGCCCATGCGCCACAACTAGAGAGAAGCCTGCACATGCACCACGATGAAGTGAAGAGCCCATGTGCCACAATGAAAGATCCTGTGTGCTGCAACTAAGACCCGATGCAGCCAAAAAATAAATATTTTTAAAAAATAAAAGCAAATCAATGAAACCAAATAATAGTTCTCTGAAAAGATTCTAAATATTGTCTTTTGCTATACTAACCAAGAAAAAAGAAGATACAAATTACCAAAACTGAGACTGAAAAGGGGACATGATTATAAACCCACATAAATTAAAAGAATTGGAATATTATGAACTTCTTTAAGTTCATAATAGACATTAGATAACTTAGATATCAGAAAAGACAACTTAGATGAAATAGACAAATTCTTAGGAAAACACAAATTACCATAACTAAGAAGAAATAGTAACTCTGAAAATATATATATTTAAGAAATTGAATTAGTACTTAAATATCTTTCAGCAAAGAAAAGCTCCAGTTCAGATGACATTACTGATGAATTCTACCAAACACTTAGAGAAGAATTAATACCAATTCTTCGCAAACTTTTCCCCAAAACTAGAAGGGGACACTTCACAATTTATTCTTTGAGGCCATTGCTACCCTAATACCAAAAACAGACATACATTACCGAAAAAGAAAACTATAGACCAACATCTCAAATACAAATGCAAAAATCCTCAACAAAATGCTAGCAAACCAAAGCCTGCAATATATATAAAGTATTAAACACCAAAAACAAGTGAGATTTATTGCAGGAATGCAAGGTTGGTTTTAACATCCCAAAATCAATTCTTATAGTGCTCCATATTAATAGAATACAGGACAATAACACATGATCACTTCAGTAGATGCAGAAAAGGCATTTGACAAAAGTCAGCATAACTCGATGATAAAAAATCACTCCAACAAACTAGGAATAGAAGGGAACTTCCTCTGTGGTAAAGGACATTTTAGAAAAACTATCATCATACTTAATGAGAGAGAGACTGAATGATTTCTCCCTAAGATCATGAGCAAGACAAGAATGTCTGTTCTCCCCACTTCTGTTCAATACTGTACTGGAGGTTGTAGCCAGGACGGTTAGCAAGAGAAAGAAATAAAAGACATCCAGACTGGACACGAAGGAGAAAAACATCTCTATTTGCAGATGTCATGGTCTTGAATATAGAAAATCCTAAGGAATATACTAAAAAACTATTAGAACTTAATAATCAAGTTCAACAAGACTACAGGATACAAGACCAGTATTCAGAAATCATTTGTATTTCTATTCACTTGCAATGAACAAACCAAAAATGAAGTTAAGAACATAATTCCATTTATAGTAGCATTGAAAAGAGTAAAATACTAAGGAATAATTTTTTTTTATTTTATTTATTTTTGGCTGCGTTGGGTCTTTGTTGCCGCGTGTGGGCTTTCTCTAGTTGCGGCGAGCAGGCTTCTCATTGCAGTGGCTTCTTGTTGCACAGCACAGACTAGGTGCGCAGGCTTTAGTAGTTGTGGCGCGTGGGCTTCAGTAGTTGTAGCTCACAGGCTCTACAGTACAGGCTCAGTAGTTGTGGTGCACGGGCTTAGTTGCTCCGCAGCTAGGAATAAATTTAACCAAAAAAGTGCAAATTATATTGTATTAACCTGCTAGGAGTAGTGTAACAAAGTACCACAAACTGGGTGGATTAAAAAACAAAATTTATTGTCTTATAGTTCTGGTGGCTAGAAGTCCAAAATCAGGGTTTCAGCAGGGTTGGTTCCTTCTCAGGGCTGTGATGGAGAATGTATTGCATGCCACTCTCCTAACTTGTGGTGGTTTGCTAGTAACCTTTGGCCTTCCTGACTTCTGCTGCAGCACCCTGATCTCATGGTGTTCTCCCTGTGAGTGTGTTCTGTCTCTGTGTACAAATTTTCTTTTTTTATAAAGATACCAGTCATACTGAATTAGCGTCCACCCTAATGATCTCATCTTAACTCATCTCCATTTCCAAATAAGATCGTATTTCCAGGTACTGGGGGGTAGGATTTCAACATCCTTTGCAGGGGACACAATTCAACCCATAACACTTAACACTCTGAAAGTACAAAACATAGAAGTTAAGGAAGACTTAGATATATGGAAAGACATTCCATGTTCATGGGTCAGAAGACTTAGTATTTTTGAGATGGTAATACTACATAAATTGATGTACAAATTCAGTCAATCCTTATCAAAATCTCAACTGGCTTCTACACAAAGATTGACAGACTGGTCCAAAATTCATATGGAAGTACAAGGGACCCAAAATAGCCAAAACAATCTTGAAAAAGAACAGTGTTGAGGAGACTCGTATCCTGACTTCGAAACTTACTGCAAAGCTATAGTAATCAAGCAGTGTGTGTATTACTGGCAAAAGGGTAGGCATGTTGACTGTGAGATGTATATATATATTGGTTCCTGCCCCCAGTTCCTGGCACAGAGCTCCTAAAATCCTTGTAATTTTCTTTATAAGAGCCTAGGAACATCTTTTGTTCTAATATTTGGTCTTTGACCCCAGTTCCTGACAAAGGGCTCCTGAAACTCTTGGTTGATAGGAGTGTCTTTTGTTCTAATGAGGCAACTCTGGGTGCGCTCCTGGATGAGAGCTGGTTGCCAGAGAGACCAAGCCATGATTAGAAGCTTGGAATTTTCAGCTCCATCCACCATTCTCTTGCGAAGGGAGAAAGGCTAAAAATGGATTTAATGCCTACATGACGAAGCTCCCATAAAATCCCAATAGTATGGGGTTCCGAGAGCTTCCAGGTTGTGGAACACAACCATCCAGAAGGGTGATGCACCCCAACTCCACAGAGACAGAAGCTCCTACACTCGGGACCCTCTCATACCTGGCCCTGTGTATCTCTTCATCTGGCTGTTCATCCATATCATCTGTACTCTTTACCATGTTGTTTAATGAACTGGTAAACATGAGTAAGTGTTTCCCTGAATTCTGTGAGCCAGTCTAATGAATTAATCGAACCTGAGGAGGGGATTGTTGGAACCTCCCATCCAGGTGATAACCTGAGCTTGAGACTGGTGTCTGAAGTTGGGGTGGGAGGTGCAGCCTGGAGCCCTTACCTGTGGGATCTGATGCTGTCTATGGGTAGATAGTGTCAGAACTGAATTAATTTGTGGAATACCCAGCTGGCGTTGGAGATTTGCTTGTTGTTGTGGAGAAAAAACCCCACACTTTTGGTGACCAGAAGTATCAGAAGTGAAGTGTTCTGTGTGAATAGTAAAGGAGACTCACAGGAGAGAAACACAGTAGGGAAGAGCTGAGTTTTTCCCTACATAGGAAGGAAAAAACTGAGATTTTCCACTATATAAACCAATGGAATATGATTGAGAGTCCGGAAATAAACTCACACATATGTGGTCAACTGTTTTTTGACAAGGTTGCGAAAACAGGATGCAAAAGAATAGATTTGGACCCCCTATTATATACAAAAATTAACTGAAAATGGATTAAAGACCTAAATATTAGCTAAAACTATAAAACTCTTAGAAGAAAACATAGGCATAAAATCATTGTGACCTTGGATTAAGCAATAGTTTCTTAAGATATGGTACCAGAAGCACAGGTAACAAAAGAAAAAACGAATACAGCAGGTGCTTCCAAAGACACTGTCAAGAAAGTGAACAGCAACCTACAGAATTGGAGAAACTACAGGCAGACCTCATTTCATTGCACGTTGCTTTATTGAGCTTCACAGGTACTGCATTTTTTAAAATTGAGGGTTTGTTGCAACCCTGTCAAGCAAGTCTCTTGGCACCATTTTGCCAATAGCATTTGCTCACTTCAGTTCTCTGTGTCACATTTTGTAATTCTTGAAATATTTCAGACTTCATCATTATATTTGTTATGACGATCTGTGATGTTTGATGTTACTATTGCCAAAAGATTATTACACACTGAAGGCTCAGATGATGGTTGGCATTTTTTATCAATGAAGTATTTTTTAACTAGGGTATGAACATTGTTTTTAAAGACATAATGCTATAGCACACTTAACAGACTACAGTAAACATAACTTTCATCTGCCCCGGGAAACCAAAACATTTGTGTGACTTGCTTTCTTGCAATGTTTGCTTTACTTTGGTGATCTGGACCTGAACCTGCAATATCTCCAAGGTATACCTGTATTTGTAAATTATATTTGAAAACAGGTTTCTATCTAGAATATATCAAGCATTCCTACAACTCAGTAATAAAAAGACAACCCACATAAAAAATGGGCAGAGGATCCCAATAGACATTTTTCCAAGGGATACACAAATGTCAATAAGCATATGAAAATATGCTCCACATCATCAGCCATCGGCGAAATGCAGATCAAAGCCACACCCACTTCATACCCACTAGCATGGCCATAATCAAAGTGATAGATAATAGCAAGTGGTGGTGAAGATGTGGAGAAATTGGAAAGCTTATATACTGCTGCTGGGAATGTAAAATGGTGCAGCCACTTTGCTGCTTCATGTGAACTATGGAAACTAGGCCAGTGAATCCAGAGTGCTTCGCAAGTTAAGAAATTTAGAATATCCAGGATGTTTCCGTAAGTCATACTGAATGTTCTTGTTGGCAAATAATTCTATGATATAATGCTCTGAGAAGAGAATTCTAAGCTTATTTGGAAAATAAAAGTCGGGAAATGTTTATCTGTTAACCATATTATAAGCCTGATTAATTAAAATGTTTACTTTCATGATATTGTTTAAAGGTTCAGCTTAATTTTCAGAAAATGAGAAGTGGAGATACTATTCACTGACATTTTGCCCTTTAAAAAAACTTTTTAATACAAGATTAGCAAGATATTAGAGCTGTGGTAATTGGATGTCTTTCAGGGAAATAAACCGTTAAAGTTTATGAGTCACGTTAACAGAAAGCCCTGTCAGTTCCACCATTTCCCTTTATCAGTTAATTCTACAATAAACATAAAATCCTCTGCCTAGAGTTCAGAGCACAGCAAGGGAAAGAGGAAAAAGCCAAAACAGAAAATCCAGAAAGTAGTAAGTAGGAAATGTTCAGTAACCTTCTGATCCTCAAGCTCATGACAAGATGTCCAGTGCTTTAGTGCACTGCTGGGACCAGCAGAATTTGGCTGTGGTGAGACTCCTTCTCAGTGGCTTAGTAACTCATCTGTGGTCTTAAAGATTCAGGGATTCCCCAGATATGTTTTCTGGAAGGCGTCTCAAAGCCTTTTTAGTCATTCAAAAAAAAAAAAAAAAAGACGAAAGCAAGCAACAGCATCATTAAGGGCTGTGGCCCTTTGTGTGGAAGGAGTCACTTGATCGTTCCTAGGTGCCTGGGCAGCTAGTGGAAGCCTCAAGAAGGAACACAGTGTGGGACTCAGGCCCAGTCTCTGAGCACAGAGATTGGATGCCACTTGTTGCTAACATAGATTCAAAGAGAAGAGTGCCATTGCAGCAACATGGATGAACCTAGAGATTATCATACTAAGCGAGTAAGTCAGAAGGAGAAAGGCAAATACTATATGATATCATTTATATGTGGAATCTAAAATACGACACAAATGAACATATCTATGAAACAGACTCACAGAGAACAGAATTGTGGTTGCCAAGGGGGAGAGGGTGTGGGGGAGGGTTAGATTGGGAGTTTGGGATTAGCAGATGCAAACTAGTATATAGAGAATGGATAAAAAACAAGGTCCTACTGTATAGCACAGGGAACCATAGTCAATATCCTGTGATAAACCATTAATGGAAAAGAATATGAAAAAATATGTGTGTAACTGAATCACTTTGCTGCACAACAGAAATTAACACAACATTGTAAATCAACTACACTTCAATTAAAAAAAAAAAAGTGCCATGCAATGCTTGCTGCTCTGTACCATCCCTGCTTGGAGGAAACCTTGGGAGGAGGCTGTGTGAATGATCACAGACAACAAAACCCTCGTGTGTGTGTAATTCACTTATTTCCTTCCTCTGACCTCCTCATTACTTGACACTTATTTTTGCTTTTATGGATTCTGTGCTTTTATTTTGAGCTTCTCAAAACCTTTTTGGAAGTTGAAGAATATGTATGTATTTCTTAACACATTGTTGTAATAAAAATATACAAACTGATATACATAAAAACAGGTTCTTCATGATTTATGGAAAGCATTATGCAAATTATATTGCATGTGGGTTTTCTTTCAAAAGAATTCTTTGATTACAGATTTTCAAAGAAAAAATGTCATTGTTTGCAACTTATTCTTCAAAAAGAATATTCTAAATGCCAGATGCTCTTTTGTGGCCAGGAAGATGTATCAAAAACATATCCTTCTGTAGAAACCTCAGCATCCTTCTGTGAATTCTAAAAGTTTGAAAAGTCACATACACAATTCTGTATATGTCAGGATCTGGGTAAGAATAGGGGACAGAGAGCTGGGAATTGGGATGATCGCAGAAAGCAATCTGGCATCTACTCAGTCAGTTGTGAAGTCACTGGCATCTTTAGAATCCTGTACACAGAACCACTTTTACTGATTTAAAAAAAAAATAAAATCAAAGTAACCATTCTTTGGCCTCCATAGCCAACCTAAAGGAATTTTTCACTTCTCCAGCAGTTGTTTTTACCTAAAGACTAGGAAAAAAACAGTTCTACCCTGTAACCTCTGATAGAAAACTTTAGATGCCAAAATGTTCTCTTATCTTTTATACTCATGTGTGTGCATGACTCCTGAGTAAAAATACAATTCTTGGTTGGTAGGCTAATTTTTTTTATGAAGTTGGATATGTACAGCTGTCTTACTAGTCAGTTCTGGATGACCATCCCACTCAGTCTTTCAAGATGTATTAGAGCTTTATCAGTTACTCAAATCTGGACTAATTAACAACTTGGTCAGGTTCTAGATGAAGTTGATGACCTTGCTACACCGTCAGAATAGCTAAATTATCATCTGATATCACCTGCACAGAACTTCTTTATGAGTACGTTTTTCAGATAACTGGTGGTATGCTAAAATAAAACATATTTTGGTTTTTATTTTAACCACTTTGGATAAAAATTTTTCTACTTAAATTAGTAAATTTTTTAATATAAAAGTTTCAGGTTTAAAGAATGGTAAATAGAATAACAATGAAAACCCATGTGCCTACCATCTATCCTAGGAAATAAAATATTATAAATAAAATTGAAACTGCTGGTATATTCCTCCCAGATTATATTGTCTCCGTTATAATTCCCATGCATATCTGTAATAGATTAATTTTACTCATTATTGTTGATGGGTTTTATCTGTGTTGGTGTGTGTAGCCCTAGTTCATTCTTTATATATATATATATATATATATATATATATATTTTTTTTTTTTTTTTTTTTGGCTGCGTTGGGTCTCCATTACCGTGCGGGCTTTTCTCTAGTTGTGGAGAGCCGGGGCTACTCTTCATTGCATTGTGCAGGCTCCTTGAGGTGGCTTCTCTTGTTGGAGAGCATAGGCTCTAGGCACGTGGACTTCAGTAGTTGTGGCACACGGGCTCAGTAGTTGTGGGTCGCAGGCTCTAGAGTGCAGGCTCAGTAGTTGTGGCGCACGGGCTTGTTGCCCCGCAGCGTGTCGGATCTTCCTGGACCAGGGCTCAAACCTGTGTCCCCTGCATTGGCAGGCAGATTCTTAACCACTGTGCCATCAGGGAAGTCCTAGTTCATTCTTTTTCATTGCTCTACTTCATCATTTTCTTCTTGGTGGGTATTTAAGTTGCTTTTAACATTTTACTATAATAACACCCTGATGGACCTTCCCATAGGTCTATTCTTGTACACATGTATGAGTTTCTCTAGAATAGGTATTTAGGAGTTCAACTACTGAGTCATAGAGTAGAAATACCTTTCATAGTTATCAAGTTACTTTCTAAAATGTTTATGCAATTTACAAGCCAGTTGTAGAATGTCTTTCAGTTTGAATTTCTCTGATGTTTCCTCATGATTAGATTCAGGCTGTACATCTTTGGCAGGAGTATCACAGAAGTAATGCTGTACATCCAATGAGGACCTTTATAAAATGGCACATGATTCCAAATTGTCCCATTTCTGATGATGTTTATTTTGTTCACTCCATTAAAATGATGTCTGCTAAGCTTCTTTATGTAAAGTCATTCTTTTTCTCTTTGTAAATGGTAAATATTTTACGGAAAAGTATTTTGAAACAATGTAAAACATTCCGTTCTCCACATCCACCTCAAGCCATGATGGAATAACTGCATCCAGACTTACCACTACAGCTTAATAACAAAAAATCTGACAGAATATGGGAAACAGTAGTTTCTTGACCTTGGATCCTAGGTCATGTGGATGTTGATCTCTCAGATGAGGTGAGCCCCATGACTGCCTCAGCTTGGTGCCCGGAGAGAGTTTCCAGGCCTTATCACAGGGAAGGGGAATTTATATAAGCTCAGAGGTCTTGGTAAGTGAGGCTGAGGATTTGGGGAGGTCGACATGGCTGGAATTCACAGGACAGAGTGTCAGAGAGCAGAGAGCAGCAGGGAGAGAGCTCTGGAGATCTGCAAAGGATTCTACTCGAGTCTTCAGCACCTTTGTGAGGCTGGGGATAGAACCACCATAATGAACAGAAAGGACAGTTTGTGGAGCTCACAGGGTTGGGAATACAGTAGTCCCCCCTTATCCGCGGTTTTGCTTTCTGTGATTTCATTTACCCACAGTTAACTGTAGTCTGAAAATATGAAATGGAAATTCTAGAAATAATAAGTTTTAAATTGCCTTGCTCTTCTGAGTAGCGTGATGAATCTCACTCCATCCTGCCCAGGACGTGAATCATCCCTTTGGCATATCCACACTGTATATGCTACCTGCCTATTAGTCACTTAGTAGCCCCTCTTGGTTATTAGATCGACTATTGCAGTATTGCAGTGCTTGTGTTCAGGTAACCCCTATTTTACTTAGTAATGGCCCTATTGACCTTTAAAGAAATTATTGACAGGAGACCTAGGAAAAAACATAGTGTAGGTAGGGTTCGGTACTTTCCTCGGTTTCAGGCATCCACTGGGGGTCTTGGAATGTATCCCCCTCAGATAAGGGAGGACTACTGGAGTTCATGTTCCCAACAGCCAGGATGGAGAAATCTCATAATACATGGCATTGGATTGTTCTCAGAAGGTGATCACCTCGGTGATGGAACTGAATTTGAATTAGCCTTGGACTACAGGCTGCTCTGGTCCTAACCTAACGAAGCTCAAAAGCAAGCCCCAAAGGATCAAACTGTTTCCAAGTAACTTAACCATGTCCCAGAACAAAGTGTAAAACATTTTAAAGGAATACCACCCCCCCACCAAAAAAATCCAGCACCCAACAATGTAAATGTTTCAGCATCGAACCAATAATTAGGGGATGCAAAGTAGGAAAATATGACCCTTAATGAGGAGAAAATGCATTCAAAAACTGACAAGAAATGGCGCCGGTGGTGGAATTAAAGAAACATGGACATTTAAAACAGCACTTACAAGTGTACATCATATATCCCAGAAGGTAGAGGAGAGCATGATGCAGAGTGACGTGGAAAATCTTTAAAAAAAAAAAAAAAAAACTACGGATGGAAACTATCTCATGTCTCATCAAATTTTCAATTTATTCATTTATATCAGTTTGGACTCTTGGTTTCCTATTTTATTCAATGGATTATACATTGTTACTAGTACTATTTATTTTGATATTCAAGTTGAACCTGACTTGGCCAGTGGGAGCCCATTCAGGTTGTCATCTGTGTGCTTTTGACATGTCCCAAACATTTTTTGAGCGCTTTTTAACTTTCAGATGCACAAAATGTTCCAGCCCTGGAATCAGGCATTTTCCAAAGAGCCCTGGTTCCTTTTAATGAAGAACGGTATCAGAGAGAGCAGCATGTGTCAAAGCCTGAGGCACGAGCATGTTTGGCACATCCAAGAAGCAACAAGAAGGCCTCTGTGGCTGGAGTGAGCAGGGAGCACAGTGGTGGGGTCAGATTACGGAGGGCTTCACGGGCATTAGAAGAGCTTTAGCTTTGAAGGCTTTGGTGCATACACGTAAGGTGAGCCGATGTATGTTATAAAATGGTTGCTGTGGCTGCCATATGGAGAACAGACTGAAGGGAAGAAGGGTGGGAGCAGGAGAGACCAGGGAGGAGACCTGACGGGCCAGTCAGCAGGTGGCAGAGGTGAGAGAGCCAACAAGTTTGCGATGGATTATATGAGACGCTTGAGAGAAAGGAGGAAGGTGAGCATGGCTTCCCTGGTATTGTCCTGAACAGCTGGATAGAATTGCCATTCTACTGAGATGTGAAAGACTTCAGAGGGAAGAAGACTGGGGAGAAAAATTAGGTTGGTGGTTTTTTAACTTTATAGATATTGATGTATAACGCACAGAAGAGTACACAGATTGTACTTGTAGAGCATGATGGGTTTTTACCAAGTGAACCCATCCAGGTAAGCAAGTCCCAGTCTTCCACCACAGAGTAAACAATATCCTAACTTTTAACAGCATCAATTCGTTTTGCTAGTTTTTGAACTTTGTATAAATGGAAACATATGGTATATATTCTGTCTGGCTTATTTTGCTCAGCCTTCTATTTGAAATATTCATGCTGTTAACACATGGTTGCCATAGAGTTTTCCGTTGTCTGATACACCATCATCAATTTATTCGTTCTATAGTCCAGTTTGTCAACTTTTTATATCCTGTGTAAGAAACATTTGCCTACCTTAAGGTTATGGAGGTAAAGTCTTGTGTTTTATTCTAAATATTTTCCCTAGATTTTCTGCCTTTTAGTTTTGTATAGTCCACCAAAACTTGATTTTTGTGTATGGTGTGTGGAGGTCAAGACTGATTTTTTAAAATATGTATATCCAATCGAACCAGCTCCATTTATTGAAATTTATTCTTTCTCCACTGTACTGTAGTGTCATCTTTGTCATAAATCAGGTGTGTGTGTGTTTCTAGACTTTCTATTGTGTTTGATTCATCTGTTTGTCTAACCTTGCACCAATCCCATTCTGTCTTTATTGTAGCTTTATAATAGAGCTTAATTTCTGGCAGTGGAACTTCTCAAACTTTGTTCTTTTTCTAGACTCCCTTGGATATTCTTGGCTCCTTTGCATTTCCATATAAAATTTAGAATCAGCTTATTTCTACCCACCCCCCTTCAAAAAACCCTTCTGAAGCTTTTATGTAGTTTACACATAATAAAATGTGTAAATTTTAAGGGTACAATTCGATGAGTTTTGTCAAATGTATACACTCACATAATCAACACCAGTCAAGATATAGGACCAGTTCCATCACCCTAGGAAGTTCCATCATGTTTCTTTCCAGTAAATCCCCTTTTCTTCCCAGAGGCAACCTCTCTTGATTTCTATCACCATAAATTCATTTTGATTGTTCTCGGACTTTATATAAATGGGATCATAAGGTCTGAATTCTTTTGTGTTTGACGTCTTTTGCTCAACTCATTGTTTCTGATATTGGCTCCCGTTGCTGCCTGTATCCTTCATTCCTTCTTACTGTAGCACAGTGCCCATTGTATGACGATACCACAGTTCCTTATCCAGCCACCTGCTGACTGCCATTTGGGCTTCCCCATTTGGGGGCTCCTATGAATAAAGCAACTATGAACATTCTTGTATGAGTCTCTTTGTGGGCATCTGTTTTCATTTCTCACAGGCAAATACTGAGACATAGGATTGGGTGGCTGTATATTAAATTTTATGAGAAATTGCTGAACAGTTTTCCAAAATGGTTGTATCATTTTACACTCCTACTAACAAGGTATGAGAGTTCTAGTGGTTCTGTATATGCACCAACACTTGGTGTGGTCAGTCTCTAGCCATTCTAAAGGTGGGAAGTATTTTTTTCATTGTGATTTTAATTTGCATTCCCAGATGACTAATGATTCTGAGCACATTTTCATGTGCTTATTGATCATTTGTATATCTTCCTTCATGAAGTTTCTGTTCAAATCTTTCATCTTTATTGTTTGATGTTTTATTGTTGGTTGCCGGTGATATAGATATTCATTCCAGATACAGGTCTTCTGTCAGGTAAAGTTACCATGAAAAATTATCATGAATATTTTCTTCTAGGCTCTGCTTGCCTTTTCATTTTCTTAGTGATATCTTATGAAGAGCAAAAGGTTTTAATTTTGATAGATTACAATTAAGTTTTCTTTTGTAGTTAGTTGGTGCTTTTTGTGTCGTAAGAAATCTTTGCCTGACTTAGGGTCAAAGAGGTATTTTCCTATGAATGAAGCTTTATAACTTCACCTTTTATGTCTAGGTTTATGATCCATTTTGAATTACTTTTTGAGTATGGTTTGAGGTAGTCATTGAGGTTTTATTTTTCTAAATGAAATGTAGTTTTAATGCCATATGTTGAAAATACTGTTCTTTCCCCTACTAAATTACCTTGGCACCCTTTACTGAAAATCAGTTAGCCATCTACATCTGGGCCCTTTTCTCTCTATATATATTTCTGGACTCTTCTCTGTCTACTATTTGTTTATATGCCAAAACTACATAATCTTATTTACTATAACTTCAAAGTAAATTTTGAAGGCAACTTCTTTTTCAAGTTTGTTTTGACTCTCCTAGATTCTTTGCATTTCCAAATAAATTTTAAATTTAACTTGTCAGTTTCTAATAAAAAGTCTGCTAAGACTTTTTCCTGTTAATATTTTCATTGCAATTGTGTTGCCTCTATAGATAAGTCTTGGGAGAATTGACATCTTAACAATATTCAGTGTTCCATTCATCAACATCTATCTCAGCTTATGGCTTCTTTAATTTTTGTCAGCAGTGTTTTCTCATTTTTAATACAGAAATCTTACTTGCCCTTTGTTAAATTTATCCCTAAGTATTTTTTATCAACTTTATTGAGGTGTAGTCTACATATTATGAACTGTAACCATCTTGACTGTAGAGATCAATGTGTTTTAATCAATTTATGTTTATTGACCTAATGGTAAACAGAATGGGTTTTAATTTTGTTTTCTAGTGTTTGTTGCTAGTATATAGAAATACAATTGTATTTACATTTGGTTGTGATGTCACTTAAAATTCTTTATTCTTGAAGAGTTCATAGCCTCCTTTTTCTCTATATTATTGGCTTAAGAGACCAGTCCAGACCACTATATGTACAAATAAATTAGAATAAAAATTCATATCCTTGGTCACACTGACTGTGTTGTGGCTGCTCAGTAGCCACATGTGCCTAGTGGCTGCTGGATTGGACAGCCCAGCTCTTCATCATTGCAGAAAGTTGTATCCAAAAGCACTGTGTGGAGTGATGGGGTGGCCCCACCTTGGGAGTTACCTCACTGTTTACTCATGGTATTGTATAACCCGTTCTGACAATCTCTGTATTTACAGTAAATTGAAAGTTACATACCTATATTTAAAAGCTTAATTAAATGCAGATTACACTTTTATTTCAGGTCTACCTCATATGTGATGCTATGTGGTTTGTACTGCACTACAGAGAACTAAGAATTGACCACTAGCTTTTGCAACATTTTGGATGTAGCTCCTGATCTTGTGTTGGGGACAAAAGCGTGATTTGAGGGGGTGGTTTAAGAGAGAAGAGGAAGAGTGGAAGTGGTGACACTGAGTATAGAGCAGTCGCTTTGTTCTGAAAGAAGCAGAGAAATGGCATGTTTGCAGGACGGGGATATGGGGCCACACGGGAGAGATCACAGCACGTTAATATGCTGATAGGAATGATTCACCTGAGAGGAAAAATCAGTGCGGGAGAGAGAGGGAGGATTATTGACACGCTGTCCTTCAGCGGGCAACCAAGAGTGGGTCTAAGCAAGTGGAGGTGTAGGCCCTGGAGAGGGGCCCAGATGTCTCCACCTACAGTGATGGAGGGGCAGGCTGAGCGTAAGCCACAGGAAGGGACGTGGGGCTTCTCTTCTGATTGATTCTATTGCTTTTTTTTTACATCCAAGCATCCAAGATCATAGAGGCCCCTCACTGGATGGCCTTAGACTTAATGTGTTCTTCCATTTCACGTGTGTTTCTTATTCCTTTGCTGTCGTTTCCGTCTTCAGTTTGCCTCCTCTACAGCCTTCCTTCCTGCTCTACTTCTGACTTGCTCCTTTTATACCATATGTTCAAACATCCACAGCTCAGGCCATTAAATCGAAAGGAAAAAAAAGTCCCATTTAAGTTAACCCAAGTGGGAAGTAACTGAACATTGAAGTGGAGAGCAGCCTGGAACTTAGCTACTTCAGGGACTTTGTCTCCCTCAAGGCACCTTTGCATCTGCTCTTTTCTCCTTTCTCCACTGCCGGCTTCCTCTGCTCACTCAGTTTTTGCACCTTTGCACCTCTGGCCTGCACATGGCCGTGCTGGCCACTGACCTCAGTTTACATCCCTACCTTTGACTTTGGCTTCAGCTGCAGAGACCTGATCTAGACCTGGACTGAAATCATGAGAAAAGGAATCTGGTCGCAGGGGTTTTTCCTAAGGTTCTGACCTCCCACAGGATTGGTGGCCCTGCTCAGGACTCATCAGCTGCAGCAGGAGAGTAGAGTCCTTCCACATAGAACACCTCTGCCTCCATATGCTGTCTCATCCCTCAGGCTGAGTCAAGGCACTTCTTAGCCGGGGCACTGGGTGGGGAGGCACAGTGATTGGCATTTTCATTCATCAAGCTGTTTGGACTATTTGTAATACAGGAGAGAACAGAATCTAATTAAGTGAAGTGTACAAAGTTTATTTTATGGACTTTTTAACATCTATTTTAACTTTCTGCTTGTTTATTTTTTATTGGCTACATCCTATTTATCACAACAAACCCTCAGCAAATATTTGTAGAATGAATGACTTTCGAAATGTTAGGTAAGAACTGCCTCTTTTTTCTTAATTACATTGCAATTTTATTTTATATTTGCATTTTTGGTTCAAAAAGAAAATGGCTACAACTTCAGAAAGATCTGGGGACTTCCCTGGTGGCGCAGTGGTTTAGAATCTGCCTGGCAGTGCAGCGGACATGGGTTTGAGCCCTGGTCCCGGAAGATCCCACATGCCGCGGAGCAACTAAGCCCGTGCGCCACAACTACTGAGTCTCTGCTCTACAGCCCACAAGCCACAACTGAGCCCGCATGCCACAACTACTGAAGGCTGCGCACCTAGAACCCGTGCTCTGTAACAAGAGAAGCCACCGCAATGAGAAGCCCGCGCACCGCAACAAAGAGTAGCCCCTGCTGGACGCAACCAGAGAAGGCCCGCGCACAGCAACGAAGACCCAACGCAGCCAAAGATAAATAAATAAAATAAATTTATTTTAAAAAAAGAAAAAGAAAGCTCTGTATATGGAAAAAAGGTCAGACTTTTGGCAGAATGCTGCCAGACAGATCAGAATTCAAACTCATTTACCTGTCCGAATTAACTAAAAGGGCAGACTTTGAGCCCTACTATTGGGACTTAAAGTTATTTTAGAATTTTAGAACTTCTTATTTAATATAAATATATTGAGAATATTTATATATTTAAGAACATTTGTTCCCTTAAGTCCAAATGCACAATTGCTACAAATCTAATAAATATCTTGAGATTGGATGCAAATTCATTTGGGAGGCAAAATGTTTCCTCGATGCCAACATGTCCCTTTAATGTATTTGGATCCAGATGTTTCGGCCTTATTTGCTGGAGTGGATGCAGCATTAGACTGTCAGTTCCCTGTTTGCCATTATTTAGTATTAGAGGCTGTTAAGCATGCATACTGATTGGGAAAGTTGAAGAAAGGCTTTAAATTGAAAAAGGTACCAAGCTGTGGTCTTTGTCCAGACATCCTGAGGTTAAAAACAACAAAACAAAGTGACTATAAATAAAGCATTAGAATACTAATATTAAAAAGCACCACAGGGCTTCCCTGGTGGCGCAGTGGTTGGGAGTCCCCCTGCCGATGCAGGGGACGCGGGTTTGTGCCCCGGTCCGGGAGGATCCCACGTGCCGCAGAGCGGCTGGGCCCGTGGGCCATGGCCGCTGGGCCTGCGCGTCCGGAGCCTGTGCTCCGCGGCGGGAGAGGCCACGGCAGTGAGAGGCCCGCATACCGCAAAAAAAAAAAAAAAGCATCACAGTAGCTAAGAACAGTCTTGGTAGTACCTGTCTTTCATATTAGCTGTCAGTCAAGGTCCCCAGCACATAACTAGATCTTCACTAAGGGCCAGTCTCTCCTTCAGGGAAGCATCTAACAAAGCATGTATT